>NC_082597.1:34262930-34575073 GCF_030936135.1 Gavia stellata | reverse complement strand
AGCATTTCATGTATGTTCCATGTACCCCAGTTTTTAAGCTCTGCAGGCTGAGAAGTGTGTCTTCATGTTTTCCAATCACCCGATACAAGCCAAGATCCAGTTAAGGCAAACTTTCTTCTCTTTTAGTGTGGTTAAGGGAAAATCCAAATACAGAGTAAGTAGCTTCCAAGTTTGCAGAACCAAATGAAATGAGAGCTATTCACCATGTGAATACCATCTCTACTTACTGTATATATCCAGGTAATGTACATGCAATGACTTTCCAAGTCCTTGGCTAAGGATCTGTTTGGCACACATTTCCAGGCTGCATTCACCAGAAAGGATCTGGGTTTAGGGATGCCACTTGTTTTTACACTCAAATCAGTTCATATTCCAGATCTGAACGAGGAACCTATACTTGCTTGTACTTTGCTCTCCAGCTTTTGACACGTAACATCTCTTGGGCCTCACTGTACCCGATTATCACATGCCCAGAGGATGACCAGAATTTGCTAGCTCAGCAGGGCTACGAACATGTGCCCCAGAGACAAAGTGCTCAGAGGCTGCCCTGGTTTAATGAGTTCATTCAGCTATCCTACTCTACCACTCTTACTTAAGCTCACACAACCTGTTTTAAGTCTGCACTGGGAATCTCTTGAAAAATAATATTTTCTGGCTGTCTCATTTAAAACCTGGATGAGTTCTCTGATCTGGTTCATGGTGCTTTATTGGCACAGCTATGAGAGCGGAGCCAGAATATGAGTGAGAGGCCGCTGATAGATGAAAACAGGAGAGGAAGGGAACTGCTTAAACACACATTGCAATGAATGGGTTGAACCCTGGAACTACAGATGAAACCTGACACGAATTGTTAACCTATTATGTGGCAACTGATCACTCTCTTCCATGGAGCACAGCAAATTGTCAAATGTTACATGTGTTGGGCTCATATTTCACAGAAATGTGCAACTTGCTGATCATACTTAACTACACAGCTGATATTAACACAATAGTAGCCACTTTGGCATGAGAAAAGGCTTTGGAGGAGACCAAACCCCAAGCCTGTCTTTGAAGGCTACTGTCTTTGACAACCATCTTTTCCTTGGTGAATACCTTTTATTCATTGAGCACAGCTGGATGGACTAACTGCACTTTCCCAAGTGTTGAATTATGGTTTTCAGTGTCTCAGGCCCTTGGGAACTCTGTGAGAACTTGGTCAGTGAAAGGAAAGACTGAATAAATCCTGAAGTGTGAATAAATTTATGAGGGGTACTTGGAAACGCAGCTACTTGCAATGCTCAAAAGCAGGTGCCCTCCTGGGAAGACTTGCTTCTTTCCCTTAGAAACATGATAAATATATATTTCTTCATCTTAATATTACAATGATGCATACTACCTTCAAATGTACTCTGGGATCCACCAGGCTAGATTCTATCCTTTTCTACGGCAAGAGGCAACTCTGGTCTCAAAATGATCACAAGTAAAATACTTGCATTAATATCTTGAGCTGACAAAGACAAAGGCCTTCAGATCCGTAAATACAAGTGCTTAAGCTGTGGAAATCCTTTAAGCTGAGAACAGTTAGAGAACGGGAGTGTATCAGGGCAAAACTATCAGATACGTTTGTCTTGGTCTTATTCTTCCTCAGAGCCACTGCTGAAGACATGGGCCCCTGGTGTGAAGCATCCTTATCAACTCTTAGGTTCCCATTCACCACAGGTAACAACATCTTGGTGCCAAAGGAGTAAGTGCCCAACTCTGGCAGGGCCAATCTACCCAAGGACGTGAAGGAAAGCTTGGGACATCCAAGCGCTTAATTCATGCCTCCCAAGGTATTACTTAGTACTGCAGCAGTTAAACCATCCTTCCTGCCTGCTGGCTGAGGACACGGATGATTTCACTTCTCCAGCTGGTTTTAGCTATGAACTACCCTGATGTCCAAGGACTTATGCTCCTACTGCTATACAAAAAATAAAGGACACACCTGCTCCAGAGGATTTTGCAGGTAATATCCCTGAGATGAGACTGGTGAACAGCTGCTTGAAGTAAAAGGATTTCTCTGCAAAACAGGAAGATGCTTTCAGGTCTTTGGGAACGGCACCCACTTTTAACTTTCTGCATGTGTTTTTGAACTGGAAAATTAGACATCTTTGCCACATTACAGAGTTTGCAAGAAAATAAATAAGAACATATGCAAGGAAGTAGAAACGGACAGAGCCACCCCTGCCAAAGGATGTTTATGCAAACAGAAAGCATCGTCCCACATCTCGAGGAAAACATGATTAACAGCGCCGCGCTGATCTTAATCAGATTTATTGAGACAAATGTGGAAAATCCAGCATGTGTGTGTGTCGGGGGTAACTAAAAAAAAAAAAAAAAGGCCAGATAAAAATGCCCAGAGGGAGTGAGCTAATGACTATCTTCCCATTACCTCATGGGATCATTAGGTCGACATGATCTCGCCGTGGCCAGCACCGGAGCCACCTCCCCGCCGGGCCGGAGGCCCTTCCCGTCCCCTCCACGCAGGTGCAGCCCCGCAGCGGGAGGCGCGGGCCCGCCGCCATGTCGGGAGGCCGGGGGCGCCCCCTTAGGGGGCGCCCCCGGCCTCCCGACATGGCGGCGGGCCCAGGGCGGGGGGGGGTGGGCGGGTAAAGCAGGATAGCCACCCCCGCGCCAGGACGCGGCCGCGGCCGCTCAGCTCCCCGCCCTACCCCCGCCTTCCCCCGGGGGGCTGCCGGGCAAGGCGGCATTGTTGGCCGCGTCCATCACTCCCCGTCCCCGGCTGACATAATGAATGCGCTTGGACACACCTTCCAGCCCGGCGAAGCGGCGCGGCGCGTCTCCACGGAGAGCCCCGCCGAGCTCTCCGCTCCGTTCCCCTCAGCCCTCGGGGAGGCGCCCCGCAAGCCCGCCCGGCCCCATAGCCCGGCGCCCCGTCCCAGCCCGGTGAGGGGCCGCGGCGGCCGGGCTGGGCTGGGCCGGGCAGGGCGAGGGGGGTAAAAACCCTCGCTATGCTGCCCAGCGCCCTGTACTGGGACCTGGTGGGCTCCTCGGCTCTCCTCAACCTGCCGGCGGCGCCGGGCTTCGGCAACCTGGGCAAAAGTTTCCTCATCGAGAACTTGCTGCGGGCCGGGGCGCCGCCGAGCCCTGCCCAGCTCCGTCCCCTCCCCGCCAGCCCCGTCCCCCTCAAGCTGTGCCCCGCGGCGGAACAAATCAGCCCCTCAGGGGGTCCCTACCCGACAAGATGGGCTTTTCAAGTGCTTAACCCCTCCGCGGCGGACAGCGGCCGCCTGCCAGCGCGGGCTCCGGCGGCGGAGAGAGGCGGCGTCTTCCCGCCCGCAGCCACAGGTGAGCGCCGGCCCCTTCCCGCGTCCCGCCGCCGGGGAGACGGGACACAAGGGGCTTCGCGAGCGCTCGGCCCCGCGCCTCCGCACGGCGGGGACGGCGGCAGGCAGCGACGTGGCCGCTCCCTTCCTGCCAGCCGCTCCGACGAGCCCGGAGGCGGCGGCGGGACGCCGTGCCCCGCTGGGTGCCGTACCGCCGGGGCGTCCTCCCCGCGGCGGGGTGCTGCCGGCGGGGCTCGGCGGGAGGGTCTCGCTCTGCCGTTGGCGACGGGACCCCGAGGCGCGGGTGAGGGGGCCGGTTGTGGGGGCAGCCGGACGGCGGCTTTAAACTGCGCGGGCCGGCGTACCTGTGGGCGTAGCGAGTGCGGCAAAGCCTTGTGCTGGTAGCGAGGAGTGCTTGTAACTGCCCTTAATCGCGGTTCTTTCAGGTCTGCTAGTTCTTCACAGCCTGAAGGGATGGTAAAGGAGCGTCTCGGCGGACGGGCGCTCCCGGAAGGTCCGAAGTCCCTATTTTGGGAGAAAGGAGAGCGGCCCCGACCCCCTCGGTAGCGATAGCTCGGGAGGCAGGAGGCAGCAGCCCCCTCCCCAGGTGCCCCGTCCCTGAGGGACAGCAAGGGGTGAGGGACCGGGCTCTTCCTACCAAAAGGAAAATTAATTCGAGCAAAGCAGGCAATGTTCTGAAAGTTTTGGCAAAACCAGTCGTTAAAGCTGTGTAAAAGGTCTGTAATTAGCAGTTGGGTCCGGTGTTGAAGTAAAAGCCGGCGCTTTACTGGGTGGTGAGAGATGTGTCACTTGTGCCGGTTTGAGCACTTCTCCGGCGACCCGTCCTGCCCGCCGTGCTGCGGTGGCGGGGGGGCTGCGACTTCTACCGAGCAGGCCCGCGGTCAGCTGTATCGTTGAACTGGAAACAAATAGTTCTACAAGACAGGTTCTGTTTCTGGAATGTGCCGATCTTCATATAAATATATTTTGTCTGGATATGAATAGCGTTTTAAAGCATTTTTAGGAATGTGCACTTTGTCAGTCATGGAACTGTTTGAAGTTGAATTCAAAGTTAATTCATAAAATGCGGTATTAGACTCATCATGTGTATTGTATTTTGCCTTTCCATTATAATTCATCAATTTATTTCGGCCTTGTGTGCTGTCTTCAGAATTTTTATATACGATCATGCAGTTTCAAATGTACTTAAAATGAAAATCAGACAAACAGAATCATATTTACTGATGTAAGGCTTTAAGGTATGAAGCCAAAAGGCTCAGTTTAGAACCAGAATTAATAACAGTTGTTTTCTTTTCAAGCGTAATTTTACTTCAGTGAAATCCTACAAACTGTTCTGCAAAATCCAAACCAGTTTTTGATCCTTTAGCAAGACGTACTTTAAAGGTAGGCAGGAGAGAGTCGAAGAAGTGTACATTAACATTTCTGAATATTCCAGACCTCAGCTGCCAAGTGTTCTCTTAAGCATATCAGTTATTTAAACATGTTTGTTTTAACTAACTGTAGGCCAGGCCAGGAAACAGGGCAAGTATCCTCTTTCTGGAATTAGGTGCGTATTCTTCCCCCCGCAAAAAAAAGCTCTAGAAAACATGCTACATTTATGTGTACAGAGCACATGTAAAAGAGGAGATAGCAGATGCCCCAGCGCTACATTTATGTGTACAGAGCACATGTAAAAGAGGAGATAGCAGATGCCCCAGCGCTCATTGCTATAGGTGAGCTTTTTCTAAGTATTACAGAAGTTCCTGAATGCTGAGTTTTTCAAATGCTTGCTTCCAGGATCAGTTCTTTCTTTGATCGGCCTACAGTGGTACTCGTGAATTTCGCTAAGTGTTGCAGGTTTACTTAGTGATTTGGTATCTGATCCCATGTTTCTTCTGATCCCACAGCTCCCAGGGATTTCAGAGGGAGCTTTGGGCAAAAGCACCAGGCTCTTACATTTGAGCAGTGAGAAATACTAGGTTTCCTCATGCATTATGCACTCAGAAAAAAAGCCTTCTGCGAATGTAGATGTACAACAAAGATGTATATATTCTAACAGGGATCTTTTGATTCTGATCTGGCTTACATGCCTTAAAGTGATGAGGACTCTTAGGTGTCTGAACTTTATAAATGTAAATTAGATTGGAACTGTCCAGCTGAGCCAGATTTTGTGATTTCTAAGGAGTCTCCTCTCTAGTGTAGGCATATGCTGGCGGAACTGTTCAGACTGGACACTTGCATTTGTGAGTAAGGCCGGGGTGGTCAGGCGTGTTATGTTTCTTGTTTACGCAGTGATAGCGCAAAAGAGAGTTTTGTCAGAATAAGAATTTTAGCCTTCAGGGACTAATGAAAATATTAACTAAGGAATTCATACTAGGTAGGGTTTTTTAATTTACTGATTTTTGTCAATATTCACCGATTTTTGTAAGTTTTTGGAGGAATAAACTCTTTCCTATTTGGACCCCTCAAATCATATGGCATTTTGGAAAATCTTGGCTTAAGTCTTTAATAAGACTATTGAACATGATAAAACAAAAAGGTTTTTTTAGTCCTTCTGAACTAGCAAGTGCTTTATAGATCATGCAAGGACTAGAAGTGCTCTAACAAACTAGCATGGCATAATCCAGGATTTACAAAAAAAAAAAGCTATAGAAAAGAGAATTGAAAAGTATCAGATTTTTTGGAATCAGTAATCTGTATTGATCATGTAGTCCCAAATTCTGGTGAGGTCACCAAAAGTTCTCAGAAAGGAAGGAATATAAAATCACACCAGGGACTGAACTGAATAAGCTGAACCTTTTTACAGTTCCAAAACCAACATGTATCCACAGCACCTATCAAGGAAACGTATGAAGAAAGCACTCCTTTTTAGGGTACCTTTTAACAATCCATAAAAGTGCTAAAGAATGAAAATCCTGTATGCTTTCTGTAAACTGGAAAACTCTTTATCCATGTCTGCAAAGAAGACCAAGTGGGATGGCACTCTTGATTTGTGACATCTGGTCATGGTAGCTTTTCCCTTTGTAACTTCTCAGCAGCAGAGTTTTATCAGCAAGTTTCCATTCCCATAATTTACAGGTTTCAAAGGATTTAGTTTGACTATTTAAAGTGTTTATCTGCATATGCATTTTGAGTTCTCCTCCAAAACTATCCTAAATGAAAAACTGAAAAAGAGTTCTCAAAGTATCACACCGTCAGATATATCATCTAATGAGCGGGCCTGAAAGAAATACATTTCTGTTGTCTGTAAAAGATTAAAATCATTAGTTTCCATCGTTACACTGATTTTTTTAAAAATGAAATGGAATCAAATCATAGGTTTTTAAAATTAATTTAGTTTATTTTGACTTATGAGTACGACTGCATGAACAAGCGGCCTATTACATAAAAGTTAAGAAGGAAAAGCAGGAGCATTATTGCTAGATGATAAACTCACTTGCCTTCTGTAACAGTATGCCGGTTTATACCAGCTTGTGATTCCTGCAGGCTTTCTGGCATCTTGCTCTGAAGCACCAGTGCTGGTGATGAAACACTGAGCTGGGCTCACTGGCTCCAGCGGGCATGGTGAGCACTGTGTTTCTGTCTAGCTGAACTGAATTTCTCCTAACCTGTGCGCTATGGGCCTGATTCTTCTCTTTCAAGACCTTTGGCCTTGGTAAAACACATGCCTAATTCTGCCTTCTGCTTTGTGAGAACTTTGCTTACAGTGTGTGTTCGTAGCCCTGACTAGGTAAAGCAGTGCAGAATCTGGTTCTGCTTGTTAAATGCTGGATGCCTAGACTGTGTTCTTCCTGGCTAAAAGCTTTTAAAAATGCGCTGTTGTAAAGCAGCGTTTCCCAGTGAAACATATTACAGCTATATGGCTTATACTTGCACTGCCTCTTAAAGGATGAGGGAAGCTCCAGATGAAAGTTCTGAGCAAACTAATGGACTCTCAAGTGTGGAGGAAGTCCTCAATTTCTGCTTGCTAATCTGGGATTTGGTCCCTCTCTTTGAACCCCCCTGCTACCATTACCTTCTGGATAAATTAGAAGACTTGACAGTTTTCCTCAGCATTTTCTGACATAGGAGAATTATCCAGAGGATGCTGAGATGCAGTCTGTTGTAGCACAGGTGCTTGAAAGAGGTCTGTTCCATATCTTTCCTCATGACTTGGTTTCCAGAGGTATTGACTGTCACTAGATCAGAGTGACCTCCATCAGAAATGCACTTTGCTACCTGAAATTATTTTCTGAAAATCTCTGCTCTTCTCAAGTAATTTGCCCTGGAGGAGGATGACAGTAAGTGGTTTACAGCCTGAATATGGTCATACATGGCAAGAATCTGGCTTTCTGCTTTAATCTTAGCGTTTTGATAGATTAATGGAGAAAGGAAACTAAAAAGCGCAATGAAACAAATAAAGCAAAAAGAAATGAGGGGACTTGCCTAAGGCAATGTAGAAAACTGGTAGCATTGCAGGAAAATAAAACCAAGCCTTCCTCTGCAGGCTAACACCTTGGAGCACTGTCAGTTTTTCCCCCTCAGGTGATGACAGTATTACACAGAATCACAGAATCATTAAGGTTGGAAAAGACCTGGAAGATCATCAAGTCCAACCATCAACCCAACACCACCATGCCCACTAAACCATGTCCCACAATGCCACGTCCACATGTTCCTTGAACACCTCCAGTGAGGGTGACTCCACCACCTCCCTGGGCAGCCTGTTCCAGTGCTTCACCACTCTCTCAGTAAAGAAATTTTTCCTAATATCCAGCCTGAACCTCCCCTGGTGCAACTTGAGGCCATTTCCTCTTGTCCTATCACTTGTCACTTGGGAGAAGAGACCAGCACCCACCTCTCTGCAACCCCCTTTCAGGTAGTTGTAGAGAGCGATGAGGTCTCCCCTCAGCCTCCTCCTCTGAAGCCTGAACAACCCCAGTTCCCTCAGCCGCTCCTCATAAGACTTGTGCTCCAGACCCCTCACCAGTTTCTGTCCTGCAACACTCTTATTTTAATCAATATACTTGATTTCCCATTTTTAGTAAAATCTCTTGTGTTTATGACAACCAGGAGATATTTGGATTACTGAAATTAGGAGAGTTTTTTTCTTTCATTTTGGACCCCCTCTTAGTGAATAAATGCTTATTAGTTACTGATTTCAAGCCAACTGGCAGACAGAGTGTGTCCTCAAGCAACATGTAACACTAACTTTCAGTAAAATAAAAGGCAGGAAAGAGTTGAGTGTTTTATCTCAGCGCCTTCTAGGCTTGCGCTAGCCTCGGCAATGTGCTGCCCTCACTTAGGCAACAAGCTGTTGACTAAAGTCTCAAGATTTTCCTGTTTTGTTGGTGTTTTCTGGGGATAGACAGTTTCTTTAGGGTGGGGAGATCTATTTGGCATCTTTTCTTATGTCCTGATTGCCAGGAGCATTGAGGCTCCTTCATTGTTTTAAAAGTTTGTCTTTGGAGATGGAGAAGTTTCTGTAAGTATCAGAAATCACAAACTGATTTCTTCCTGGTGCAGCATCTTTTCCTGCTTCCAGTTAACTTTGTGAGCCATTTAATAGAATCAGTTTGGGGTGCCCAGCATACCTTAAAAGAGTGGCTGCAAAATGGCTTTTAAAGGACAAATCTTTGCTCTCATTGTAAGGTTGCCAGAGCCAGACTAGTGCCAGCTACACTCCGACCCAGCCACCAGTCTGGCAGTCTGGGCTCAGCAGGGAATATGAGCGTTGGCTGGGCAGCACTCTCGCCTCTGGCGACTCTTGCTGTGCCAGCTCTGGGAAAGAAAGAGGATCCCGAGTTTGGTCCTTAGTAAGATTTAAGCACTGCCAGAAGATCTCAAAGCCACACTAGGAAGACGAGTGTTGGGGTTTGTAGAAAAGCAATTCACTGAGGGGAAACCATGGAATCAATCATGCCTTTGGTTAGTGAATTAACTTCTGTAAAATGTATTTTGTATTGCAGAATGAGCTGGTCTTCCGAAATCTTGTCGCATACTCTTCATGTTTTTAGGAAATACATGAATCTGATAAGGATTAATCTCATCAGGCAAGTTCTCTACTTGAGTGCAGATTTCAGGTTTCATTGTACTGTGATTTTTTTGCATTAATAAATTCCCCTGAATTTTGGAAGGCAAGTTCTCTGCCTGCATTGCCCAGCGAAGGTGTGCATTCTTGTATAATGCAGCTCTGCAAAATAACTCTTACTCTAATTTTTCTAAATGGTGCTTTTGTGGTCAGTCATGACCCATAGCAGAATTGGAAAGGTAATTTTTTCAAACTGAAAACAAGTGCAGGTATATAAAGCAGTAGGAGACTGTTTCAAATGTCAGATATGTAGACCCTGATCCTTATAAAGTTAGGCACCTAAATATTTTCTGTAACCTGGCTGTGTTTCTTTGAGGCGAGTCATCATGTTGGAGGATAAGTGGCCTTTGCTTTGTGCTGAAAAGCTCATGAAAGTTTCCCTTGAGAGGCTGCCCTTTTCTGAAGTTAGACCACAGAATTCTGTTGACTTGTTTTGTATGTATGTTAAGGATTTTACCCTTTCTGCATGAATCTTGGACAGTATGGTGGTGTTAAAGTCCTCACCCCTAGAATCTTGTGACTATGTGAATATCTCAGATTTCATCTTGAAAAAGTATTTCCTTGGACAAATGTAAAAAGACTAAAAACCTCATTTGTTAAAAAAAATTAAATAAAACCCACCATTTGTTATTTTTTCATTCTAACAATGTTTAGCCAATCTTGAGACTTTTGTTTGGTTGGAGCTGGCAATACCACAACAAGTAAAGACTGGTCCAGGTAGGAGATTTTAGCTAATCAGTGCATACCACTGGAATAAACAGTGCATTTTTGCCTATGGTAAGATTTCGAATTAGGGATGAAAAACCAGTGAATTGTCCTCTTGCAGCATATAACTCTAATTTTGCCTTGCTTGATGAAATTATTTCTACACAAATTGTAGCATGTTGAAAATCGAAGAAAATAACTTTAGTGCCTTTATGGCTGAATTTTATTATTTTTTACAGACTCTTTATGGCTCTACAGAGTATTGTATTCTTTTGACGTTACCTATGAAGGATAAGAAGAATGTCATAGTGATTCAGCTGTTTAATAAAAAATGAGTGTCTTGTCTAATCTAGTTGTCTAAATACTTTGTCTAATTCATAGTCAATACAGAGAAACGCCTTCAGAGGATGACAAAACTTATCTTCTTAGATGTCTATTTTAAGGTGATGAATCATTATATAGAGCTACTTATCCCTTCTCATTGACTTTACAGGAGGCTCAGACAAGGAGCTTAGAGAACATATGGAACGTTTAGACAGAGAAGTGACAGTAATGCCCCTTTTGACAAGAACTGGTAAGCAGAAAGGCTGGGGCACACTAGTGCATGGGCATCTCCTTCAGGAGAAGGACAAAGCTGGAGACAAAGCTGGTAAATCCACAGCTTTCCATCTTTCTTCTCAATAGCAAGGTTGTGTACAAGGCATGCAGAGGGTAGAAGTCACCTTTACTGCTGAGTCCAGGAGACCCATGGAGTCTTTGGCAAATGGTGCGGGGTTTGGTTATTGCTTTGGGTTGTCACAGAGGTGAAATCTGACCATGCATTGTCACCAGCCTGAGGCACCTGTGTTTCCTCAGGTGGAGAAGAAACAATCAGACATGTAAAGCAAATCGTGCCCTAATAATAAGGCATGTGAATGATGCCTCTGAAAATTGACAGTGATTCACGTGATCTCATCTAATCCCCAGTGTGACTCTGTCAGCCACTGCATTGCTATAGGTGTGAGGAAATGATGATCATGCTGTTACCACATTTCAAGCCCTTTTTGGTGTGACTACCCTGCTAATTTTTGAAAACCCCACTGAGACCCAGCATAAAAATGCAAGCCCAATTCTCGCATTTGCCTTTTGTGTAGGATTTAAAAATACATATTTAGAACTTCAAAACCGTTTCTATGAACGTTTGCCAATATTTTAAAACTGATCTGCTTATGCTGCTTTGGTTTGCCTTTTTGGCTTTACTTTCTTTGAGCGTTCATGCGGTCGTGTTTTACAGGAATGGATGGGAAGCAAATAGTGACTTTGGGAGTGCAGGAAAGCCAGCTCTGAGGGATGCTGTATCACAGGCTCTTGCAGTAAGTTTTGCCACGTCCATGTGGTGGGGACTGCCTTTGGTGGCATATGGCAGTGGCTGTTGCTTCCTTCTCATGGCCAGGGGCTCCCCTTCAGCTGGCTGAAATGCTTTGGGGGTGCACAACTGGTGCTGGAGCATTGCACTCTAAACACTAACTGCTGGGGTCAGAGCCATGGTTCATTGTGAAGCCCAGAGCTTGTGGTTCAGGAGCAGAAATGGTGCCATGTGGCTCAGCTGGACCACTAACCTGGCAGAGCAGCTGCTGGACTATTTGCGGGGAGCTCTTCATGACATGAAACTTTCCTGCAGCTTTGCAAAAGCCTGCTTTAATCATTGCCAAGAATGGATTTAGGTAGGAAATTGCAGTTTACTTGTGCCCACTTCATGGGCACAGACCATCCAAGGGTCTCAGATGAAATGGGATCATTTTACTGATAGTATTTTTAATTTGCCTTTAATTAATTTTTAATTAACTGGAACCTGGGCATCACTGTGGAAAGCATTTCATGTGGGCTTAGCAATACTTGGAGAATTAAAGTGTTCATGCATCTTGAGGTCTGTCTGCTCCTGTGCTTACTGTTTCTTGTTAGCTGGCTCTGGGCAGCTTTCCTAATCATTCTTTGGAGGTGTTTCAGCTCTCTTCACAGGTTTATACCACGTTTTTATCGGTTAGCTTAAAAAAACCCCAACCAACTAACAGAATGTGCAGTGAAGGAGGCCTGTATGGGTAATACCAGAAGTTTACCATCAGTTCACTTTTCCTCAATAGCCTTTTTTCCTTCTCCCTTTCCTGCTGGCTAATGGCCTACACAGTTTTTTGAGTCATTTCACAACACTAGGATTAGGGAAAGCAAACAGTGTCTTTAACAATAAGCCATTTTAAAATTACATATCTATGTGAACTGAATTGTACTTAGGAACCTTACTCTCAAAATGGTGGATAGTTGGAAGCAAAACTTCTGGTCCCACAGTCAGCATGACCTTTTAGTGTGGGAGGGCTTTTGAATTTAGAGTATCTTCAGAGCTGGCAGTATATTTTAAAATACCAGTATCTGAACTAATCTCTGAGTTTTAGCACTAGATGAGTTTGAGGTTGATTTGCATGTTTACTATCATTTTATTGTCTGTAAAATGTTTTTTATTCACAGAGCTGAATGTAAATGAACATTATTACTAAAATTTTGCATGCAGCAACTGTGTCAAAAGAATTTATCTTTTGTGAAAAAAAAATATTTATTTAATTTTAGCTATTTCATCCTTTTTTATTTATGACCCAATAAATTTTCTTTTAAAGCATATAGTACAATTTTTGGAGTGCCAAAAGGCACTTATACTATACTCTGATATTTCGTTTTCATGCATCTGTGAAGCTAACCTGTAAAGTCTGACTCTTGTGAAATGCTTAGTTCCACACAGTCTCTGTTTTTATGAAATGGGAGTGCAAAGCAGAAAAAGAATTAAGTATCTTGAATACGAATTATTAGGATTTGGCCCCTGGTTAATGTGTACTCCACATGGCTGGAAGCAACAGCTACCTTTTGGTTACTGTGTACTTCATTCTGGCCAACAAATACAGCACCAATATTCTGACATTTCAGCAATTTTCAGCCTTATGTGAACAGCAAACAATGTTTGCTTCAGATCACTTGACCAACAAATATTGGTAGAGTGGTCATGATATATGTGAACAGAAAATAAAAGCATAGGCAATGCTTTCTGTATATTGTCCTCAGCACTGATAGGTGTTGTGTCATTCCTACAGGTACAATCACAGTATAATTCTGAAATACATGTATGTTAAATACATCATTTTTCTCTGAGCAGTTTTCATTCTGTTAATGCAGTTTCACACAGACAGTGGAAGCCATTTACTGTAATGAATATTCTCTGTTCCTTCTATCAAAGATAAAAAAATATATTTGGATGTGTTAGGTTGAAGCATTAACATTTTCCTCTACATAGACCTCCCAAGGTAGAGTTGAGTATCCCTGTATTATGCCAGATTTTTTTACTGATGTAACTGTGTGTAAGTGCTACACATTGGTTTGAGTGCAATGGCTTCAGTAGACATGACCTGGGATGTGGTTTGATATACTTAACATAGAATTCACTTGTGCATCAGTGTAGTTGGAGCACATTAAAGAAGTTTACAAACTAGACATATTTGTTGGCTGTAGGCTTAGGAGACAGGATCTAGAACAAATCAGTCTTGAGAAATGGTCTCAAGAACCACTTGGTTCAGAGTTATATGGGGATATCACCTGCATCTTATTTCTTAAGCAAATGTTCTGCCTGAAAGGGATATGCGCCATGCAGGCAGAAAAGACAGCAATTGGTTTAGGGAATTAAGTAAAATGCCCAGGAAGGCCAAAAGTATCATTTCCATCGACTTGAGCAGAATTCGCGCCAAGATCTCTACTGTTCACATCATGGTGCTGTGCTAGTGCATTAAATCATTGCCATCAACATCCATGGAAATATGTGGCTTGTTTGGAGTTTCCTTAAGCAAAATGTCTCAAGTTTTGACCCTGATCCATCCTGACCTTTATGCTTGCAGCTTGCTTGTTGAGAGATTTAGTGAATGGAGAAAACCTATCCTTTACTATTCCTCTTATCTTTATTTGCAGGAGTGTGCTATCTATCTGAAGCAATAGCTTATTCAATTCTGATTTATCCAGATATCTCCTGGCTGTATCAGGTATAATTATGAGCACCACATTATCAAAAAAGGGCAAGGAACTGGGGAGTCTAACAAAAATCATATAGCATGAATAAAGTGCTGGAGCAATGATTAAAGGGAATAGGGCATTATGGCAGCCAAGGAATATTGGAGACGTGTGAAAAGGAAGCAAAGGAATTGAGAGTGGCACCTTCTGTATACTAAGTTGTATTTTTAGAAGTGGAAAGTTTTACCTGACTGCAAGGGAAACTTGATAATGGCATGAGGAGTGTGGCTCCCAATGAAGGGAGGAAAAGCTCTTCACCTGGGAGTTTGGGAACTGCAGCAGATAAAACATAAGCAGCAGATAAAAGAAATTGCCAAGAACAAGTTCTCATGTTCAGGAGGATGGCTTAGATTATCTGGCAGGTCTTTATGTTCTCCATCTCCCGTGCTTCTTCAGTTAGACAGATCCTTTCCAATTTAGACACTCCACCAGCTGCATTGAAGCCCCTTGCATACGTAAGATAGGTAATATTTGGCTGCACGTTCTTGACTCTTTTACGCTCCTTAGGACATAGTTCCACATTTCATGGTCTCCTGTGGAAGAGAAGCTTTAGACTACTAATGCCTGATGTAAATCATTCCTTTTTGTAAATGTTTTGCAAGCATACGCCTCAAATATAGGCAATTAGTTCCTCTTCGAGTATGTTTATATTTCATTAGAAACAGCAAAGTGTGGGTGAAAAGCTGTAGTAATAAAACACTTATCAATTTGTACTTACAGTTGAAGAAATTTTCACCTAAGCTTGTATGAATTCAGAAAAAATAAAAGTGAATATTGTAAAAATGTTTAGAGTTAGGCTTCCACATCAATAGTTTGTTGCTTTGGAAGATCAGCAAATTTGATGGTCAGAAAACTTATCATGATGCCCTAAAATGCACTCGGGAACCTAATTTTTTATTCCAGTTAAAAATTAACAACATGGCTTAGATACGTTTATCTGTTTATCTATCTGTCTTCCTGATTATTGATTTCTTAATTTTATCTAAGTGTGCAGTTACTTTTTTTTTTAATTAATCAGGTTATTTCTAGAGATTTGGACAAACCACAGTACAGGGTATAGAGCTGTTTATTTTCTACCTAAACCAAAACAGGAAAGTGACATAAATGTTTTGATGCTAATCACATTTTACAAGCGTACAGTTCTAGCAAGCATGATGTATCTATTTTCAAAAGAAAAAAATATTCCAAGTTTCATAGTTGACTAGTACGAGCAGAAATTAAAAGGTAGTAAAGATTAATGGAAAAGACCATGAGCTTTACAGAAAAAAATTAGGGGATTATTAGATAACGAAGACCTTTCTAAGATTTGGAAGCACTTTTTATACACATTTGATTCATTGGTTCAAAAAATTCTATTGAAATTTTACCAAATATTACCTAATTCTGTGGGACGATTTTGCAAATTTTTATTGTATTAAGCAGAACCTTCTTCAGCAAGTGGTTTATTTAAATTTAGAGCACTTTCGCAGCAAGAACGAGTTTAGCACCAGGAAAGCAGAATCAGGCCCTGTAGTATGTGCCTGTAGAGCTCAGCTGAATCATCTCATTGCATTTTATAGAATTTATTCATAAAGATTTCTTATTTTTTTGAAGTCCTTATTGGTTTGACTACTAATAACAGCATTGGAGTACAAGCAGAAGAAACAGGATTCACTTACAGATTCTGTTTTTCTAGGATATCATGCTTCCTAGAGATACTTTTTCAGATTGATTTTACTCATTGTTTCGACAACATATTATTTAAACGACGTGTTCAATCCCAATCTTTAGGAAAAAACTCCATAATTATAGCAATTACAGAAGTAAATTTCAAATCTGCAGAGTTTCATTCTTATGATAAATATATTGAGAGTTTTGCATATTATATTGAAGCTACATATGTAAAATAACCTTCCTGAATTAAAGAGCAATTACTTTGTTTATCATTGTTTGCCTTAAAAATATCACCATCTTGAAAAAAGGAAAAAGAACTTGTGGGGCAGGACTTTACACACTGACTTTCTGGAGGACTGTTGTTATGAATATCACCTAAGCTCAATGGATAATCAATTAGATCTATGCTTTCTTTGCAGCTCTTTCCAAACACTTTTTTCTCCGAGCCCCACCATTCTACTCAGCATGCTGCGGTGGGTCCTGTCAGCACCCTGCATCCCCCACTGCTTTTCCAAGTAAGTTTTTATGCTTCATCAGTAATGCTTGAGTTATTCTGTAAACCAAAGCAGCAGGATTTAATGTGTTCTGGAAAACTAATTGGTGATGCAATGGCAGCAGCTAATTCCTTAGTAAAATCACAGCAATCCTATTCAGAGGGTTTCCAAAGATTTATCAAACTTAAGTACACTGAGCAATTGTGAGAGGTTTCTAATGGCATTGAGACACCCAGGCAGAGCCAACCTAGGAAAGCTCCTTGTTTTCAGTTTGCTAGAAAAGATTCTTTAAAATCAGTAACTCTTTTAAAAATCTGTCTCAATAAACATTTGCAAATAGGAAAAGAAAAGAGCCGAAAGATCTTAAAATGGATGCTGCATTTTAATGTCTGTTAGGGATAAATTATAATTCAGGAAGCCCTAGCATTATTTGAATAAAACAGTCATTCTTTTCGTAGCAGTCAAATGGATGCACGTTTAATTTGTTTTTCTTTTTTTATTATAATGTAAAAAAATGAAGAAGTAAGTTGAAGAGAATTTTGGCCAGTATACACTATACGTTCAGGATTAAGACATGGCACACACTTCCATTTAATCTAAATCTAAGTTTAGCCTTGATTGTGAAGTTTGTGTGCCATAGTGTAAGAATGTATATTCATGATTTTATGTGTTTATGGCTCAGGAATGCAAACACAAGAGGCATTTCCTAGTCCTTCAAAATGGAGAAAAAGCACAAATTGCCTTGCAAATCCAAATGAAAATTGGAGCTTATGTGTGCTCTAGCATATACTTTTTTATCACAGTTGTATTCAATCCCTTCCTGACTACGTGCATGTGTTTTATGAATGTTTTAGAAGGGCAGTTGCTAAGTTGAATGATTCTTGACAAGTGAGGCAGCAAATGCTGGCAGTTTAATGAGCTGCAAGTTTCTGAGCACCTCTTTAGGGGGCTGACACTTTCCCACAGAGCATTTTACATGGCCCCGGCTCTCCCACAATGGCTGACAGCACCATGACCAATCACCACTTTCACTTTACTCATCCACACGCGACCTCACCACAATTTTTCACTGTGCAGATGAACTTTAGGAACCATTTCACATTGAAAAGGCCTGGGCAAGGGTCAGTTGCCCTTTTGTATGGCCATAAAGCAATACTCTATGTGCCAGTCTTTTCTCCTGTCTCACATTCCAAGAGATTTTCTGGACACCATTTAAAGCACTTGACTGAAAAATAAAGCAGTGAATGAAACTGACTTTTATAGACTCATTCTAGCTCATCTTCCCATATAACCCTGTCTACCTGAAAAGGGATTTAGTGGATGAGCTGAGTGTATACAGGGACTTGCTGAATACATAGGCCCATTATCAACTGTGGGGATTGTTTATTAACCAGGACTGATACACTACTATTTTGGAAGTGACCTATTAATTGTCCATTTAACTAGAATGTATTGAATTCAAATGAAAAAATGGAAACCATGACTAAAGCTTTTACTTGCTCCTTCAAGGTGGTCTCTGCCATGAAGGCAAATGAAGATTGTTCCACGGATTAAGAGGACATTTATCACTATATATTAGGATACAAAAGAAAGACTTAAAAAAAACCCAAAGCAAAACAAGGATCAAACCAGCAACATAGGAAATAGTTGGCAACAGACTCACATTTATGTCAGCAGAGCATTAAACCTTTTCGTGCACATTCAGAGCAACAGGCTGCAAACTGAGTTATTTCCTTTTGGTAGAATTGTTGTAGCGTATAAACAACTGCCTATCCCAATGTACTGAAAAGTCCTTTAATCCACAAACTGAAATTTAGGTTTTGTGTGAACAGTTGGAATGAGCTTTGGAATATGGGGTATTCTTAAAAAAAATCTCTGGGCTAGTCAATTGGGGGTGAGTATTCATTATCCCAAACAGGAGTTTCAAATTTTTTGACCCGGTGGCTGTTTGCTAATGCTTGTGAGCATTCTGGTCATCCTTAAATTTTGTTTAGTTAATCTTTTAAAATCAGTCACATATTGTGTCTTAGAGTGTGTAGATTCTTCTCTATTAAGTTAGTCTAATACAGGTGTTAAGCTGTACCCTACATACTGCCTGTACGGGAATTAATTGGTGCCTCGGGGCTCCGCAGGAGGTTGTTTCTTTACTGATTGACTGTTAACAACCAGCCAGGCAAGACAAATTTTAAGGGGTCACATAATCTGGCATCCTCTGTTCTTGGCTGACAACTCCATTGTGGAATGGAGGCCAGGAGGCAAGGACCAGCCCCGTTACGCCTCTTCCCTCGCTGGTGTCTCTCATCCCATGGTGGGGATGAGAGGACGTGCCAGCTCTTCTGCTATCAGACTATACCTTCCAGTAAACTTGAGAATGGCTGATGATTCATCAGAAAATGCTCACAGGCCACCTGGAAAAAGGTACCTAAATTCACCAAATTTGAGCAAGAAGGAGAGAAAACATACTTGAGGAAGAAGGGCCAGTGTTTGCCCCCAGCTTTGTGGGCAGGATAGGAGCTTGGAGTGGGGATCGTGAGGGGGCTATGCACTCCTCAGAAAAATATGAACCTGTCTTGCCCTTTGCAGAAACCTCCATTGTGGCATTTTGACTTTTGCTCTGCAGATAGTTTATATTGTTTTGGATGGAGTCTGACTGTGCCTCATTGTGTCATAAATATCAGGATAGTAACCAGTAGGTTATGATTTTTGTATCTGGTCTCAGATATAATTTTGAAAACTGAAATACGTCTCTCTAAATTTAGACTTATTTATACTGTAACATTTTAAATCATCATAATTACTTTTTGCCACAGGCTGTTATGGGGGACAAATATAAAGATTGGGTGTTGGCCTCTTCTCCCAAGTGACGAGTGACAGGACAAGAGGAAATGGCCTCAAGTTGCACCAGGGGAGGTTTAGACTGGATATTAGGAAAAATTTCTTTACTGAGAGAGTGGTGAGACACTGGAATAAGCTGCCCAGGGAAGTGGTGGAGTCACCATCCCTGCAGGTGTTCAAGGAACATGTGGACAAGGCATTGTGGGTCATGGTTTAGTGGGCATGGTGGTGTTTGTTGGTTGGTGGTTGGACCTGATGATCTTACAGGTCTTTTCCAACCATAGTGATTCTGTGATTCTGTGAAAGATGGGTTCTTAAAGTGAAGAAAAATTCAAGAAAGGCATGTCTAGCAGAATGCAATGGTCCCTAAATCAGTAATGTTTCACAGTGGCAGTGTATTTTAGGGAAGGATCGTTGTACAGTTGCTCAGCTTCTGATATTCTTCCTCTACTGGTCACAGCTGGAGGCAGGATACAGGGGTAATATATGTGATATCAAACCAGTCACACATGCACCACAAAAGTATTTAGTCAACTTTTCAAGACATAAACACATGCACTTTAGTTTCTCATTATACATACACAGTTCTACAATATCCTCAGTATACGTTTGTTTGTTTCTCTGTGGGTATTTAAAGATACCCATACTCGTGTATATATGTGTAATACACAGAAGTTGAAGAGTGGTGTAGCCCCAAGGAAGAGTTTGTAAAAGCTGCAGCTGGATTTAATTAGTATTTTCAAGAGCATTATGTCTATTGAACAAATGTATTTACATCCCCACCCACCTGCTACACCTGACTAGAATAGATAGACTTTTTCATGAAGGCATGTGCAATCTTTTAGAAAATCTCCTTTACATGGGAATTTTGCCATTGACTTCAACATGAAAATGATCCTCGACAGAAATCAAACAGCAGCACATCTTTGCAGCTGCTGTAACTATAAACTAGGATGGCAATCTTGGCCCATGTACATGGGAAGGTGGACAACAGGAGGACAGCTTGCACCTGTAGAGTCTAACTTGCATGTGGTACGCACCAAAGGTGTCTTTGAGGCTGCCCTCTGACAGAAAGATCGTAGGTGTCAGTGGCTATATAGCCATGGCACAGGTTTCTGAATCAAAGGGCAGCTATTTTCTGGCCTGCTTGCAACTGTGCCGTGTAATTATCACATCCAACGCTGGGTGACAGGCCCTATTCAACTGGCCTCTGGTACTGCCCTCTAGGCGAGCATTTGGGGAAGCTGGGAGTGCTGGAGGCATACCAAGCCTCACCAGGGACTGCTCCCCATACACTGCATCCTTCTAGGGGAGAGGGAGCATGGGAAAGCACTATGGCTTTAGGCATTATTGAGTGTGCGGACAGCAAGAGATTTATCTGGATTTGGGGTTTCTGTGCTCTTTGTGAGGCCAATGAAGGTACAATGCAAACACTTCTACTTCTCCACTGCAGCTCTTTCCCCCAACTTTGAGGCTGTTTTCCAGGGTAGGGCTCCCTCTAGGCATGGATCAAGGGGATGTGATTGGATTAATTGAAAACTGCCCTCCCAGGACTTGCTGTAAGATGTCAAAGGATTAGAAACCAGGCTGAAAGGAGTAAGTTCAAGTACTCCCCAAATCCTGTAATAAAGAAGTTGCTGCGGTTTCCAGAATGAGTAAGTGAATGGCCAGGGATTTTCTGAGAAATAGTTCACTCTGAAAGCATTTCGTTCGTAAACAAAACTAAAGAAAGCCTATTTAGTTTCTTTGAATCAGTATTACAGACCACTTCTATCTGGTTCTGCATTTCACACAAGGAGAAAATAAACTCCTAGGAAAACTTACTGCAGTTTACTCAGTGATGATAATGTGCAAAGGAAAGTGGAAAAGTTTCTCGCTGACTATATTTGAATTTTACAGTGGCATGGGCCCTGTGTTAATGTTCCTCTATGAACTCATCTGATTTACTTTTTACCATGTCAAGGGGAGACTTTTGACCACTGACAACACCTCTAGATCCAAGTGAGGATTTAGTCCTTAATGAACATGACTGAAGCATTACGACACACTTATAACACCAACAAATCAAAAGTGGGACAGTAGTCTGCTAGCATTATAATGAACAGCACTTAATATTTCTCTGATCCGTGTTAGATATTATGTGAAACTCTCATCCATTTCCACTAGGAGAGGAAAGTGTCCTGCCTCTTCTGACCCAGGAGTCTAACTCCAAAGCCCGGAGAGGTATATTAAGAAGAGCTGTCTTTTCTGAAGACCAGAGGAAAGCTTTGGAGAAAATGTTTCAGAAGCAGAAGTATATCAGTAAAACAGACAGGAAGAAACTGGCCATTAACCTGGGTCTAAAGGAGTCTCAGGTAAGGAATGACAAAACATCTGTGACTTTCTGTCTTTTTGAGGAAAAATCTTTAAAATGGCTTTGAAGGAGGAAAATTGAACAGCACAGGGGCAGCCCTGAGCTCCTTCACTGAGCAAAGACCTCAGTAAATCAATGGCAATTTTAACCAAGGAATGCTTGAACTGGTTCCTAGTTTATTTCCTGAAGGTGTACATTCAAAAGTTGATTGCTCCATTTTCACACAAAGTGGGAGAAACATGACCTCTGCATTTCATTTCCAATTCCCATTTTGCTGTTGGACAGAGCCTCCTCAGGAGCTTTGGGGTAATGAACTATGCTCCATCCCACTGCCGGATAGGCAGTGATCCAGGCAGAAAACAGCAGAGCATAGAGCCCTCCTGCATTCCTCTGAGCACCCTTTGCACTCGCAGATGAACACCTAGTGACAATGCAATCAACAGCGCTGCTCTGAAACCCTTCTGCGCCAAAAGACAGGCAACCATGCCTACAGTAACAAACTTATCTGCACAAGGAAAGAGATCCTTTAGAGAGAAACTCTAGAAGGAAAAATTTGCAGGGTGACCTAAAATGTTACCACTTTACTTACCAATTCACATTTCATGGGATTTTTCACATGAATCTGAGTTGGCCTACTGCAGGAATTCAGAGTTTAGCTGAGGGTCTAATACCTCCAGTGAGCTGTTCTAACTGAATGAGTATGTTGATGGTGGTGCTGAGTGGCAGTAGCCCAATCTGGAATCTCAGGGCCCTGACCTAGCTGCAGATAAAACCAAAGGAAAAGTCCCTGCCTTGAAGAGCACAAAACCTGAAAGAAACTGGAAAAAAATGTTTGTGAAGGCATTTAACAGCAGAAAATGAACATGGTAGCTGCTGGCAGGTGGGATTTGGAAGGTGCTGGAGTAGACACAGATCTCTAGAGTACAGCTGAAAGAGAGTGAGAGTGTGACAGTACCATTTTATTTCTTTGCATGCAACAGGACTGAAAGTGCTTAAAATATGAATGGCAGAAGCTGTCTGGGGGGCAGAAAAGCCTGGGAATGGCAGTGGAAGCTCTCTTCATCTTTATCTTGGAGATTTTCAGAACTTGACAAGACCCTCAACAATTTGATCCAATTTCGCAGTTGGCTTCACTTTGCGCGGGAGGTTAGATCTTGTGGTCTGTAGTGGTTCCTTGCAACCTGAATGCCTCTGACTCCATCGCAAGCGCTGCAACTGTAAACAAAAATAGCAGCAAAATGTGTGTCTCAGTGTGATGAACAGAGCTGTAATCTCTGCAGGATAAACTATTTCAATGAAAATGTGCAATTGCACTAATCAGTGCGCTGCCTTAAAATTTCCTAATATTCCTAATATTGCAATTGTTTCCTTGAGTTTTTCCTCTGTGTTCTTGATATTCAAGAGAGCCCAGGGGAGTAGAAAATAATGGAATGACACATAGATAACAACTACCACTACAGGAAAATAATTTCATGATAATGATAGACCAGATGATATCTATGTCTTTTTTATTTTTTTTTCCTCGTGAAAGGAAGAACAGTTGCTGTGAAGGTTACCTCTTCAATTTTCTGACCAGTTGTGCTGAAGGAACAGTACCTGCCATCTAAGGCAATGATTCTCAAACTTTTGAAAGCATAGCCCCTTTGTCTTCATATCAAGCATCTGAATACTAGAACTAAACACAAATATTTAAGGGAAAATAGAACACAATCTGAATAATTTGATTGATCCCCCCCCCATTTCTTCTTTTTATGTAAAACCAGTTCCTGGATGTGTATTTCCCCAAGCTTTTCCCAGCATTTCATAAATGCTTTTGAATGCTTGCGATCAAGCTTTGCAACTTGAAGTTTTTGAAAAATGGATGTTATCTCAAAAGCACATGGATTGTAGGCAACTCCTGGAGAACTCTAGTCAGGCAGACAAGATGTCTTTAAATCCTCACTACTGTGTCATATGTCACAACACACATTTTGAAGCCATATGGCCAAGCTGTTCTTAGCTATGCTTGTGAATGGGACAGTCATAGTTCTTAGAGCCTCTTTTAAATAGAAGGCTTCACATAGCCAGTAATATCAGTCAGTTTTGTTAATGACGATGCTAATTTACTTTGAGATTCCTTTTCTGTCTAGAAGGATGTTGCTATAGGAAAGTGCTTTATCCCTAGCCACTGGGCTGTCCTTTTTCCAGTCTAAGCCAAATAATCACCTGTTTGAGGTGGTGAAAGTCAAGGAGAGTATTTGGCCCAGCTGTAGTAAATAGTGCTGGGAAAATCATCAGATAATGTCAATCACTCAGCTTCACTGGATCTGCTATAACAATGAATAAGGAAGGAACATAAAACTAAGGGGATGGAAAGAAAAAAAAAACTTGTTAGGGCAAAGTTTTTTACAGAAAGAATGATAATAAACTCTCATTAACTTGCAAACAGGTGAAAATTTGGTTTCAGAATCGAAGGATGAAATGGCGAAACTCCAAAGAAAAAGAAGTGCTTTCGAACAGGTGCCTCCAAGAAGAAGGTCTTCAGGAGAACTACCTCTCACGATCCACCATGAATTTTACCTCCCCGTGCCCATCTGTGTGGGAAGTGTCTCAGGAGCAGGCAAGTCCAAGGTGGAGGGAGAATTCTCCAGGAAATTCTGAAAGACTGACTAGTACACAGCCACCTCCAAGAGCAAATTCATCACAGAGCCCCCTGTATTTGTATCCTGACCAAGACACTGCAAATAAGGCAGTTACATCATCAGCCTAAGGAAGTAGGGGCAGTTTGTAAATTGAGTGGAGAGCACAGGCTTCGAATGAGCAGTCTTCTAAGACTAACAATATTTGGACATTGTAAAGCTAACTAGTTTATGCCTCATAAAATTGCTAAAGTCTAACACCATTAAAATGACAAACAACTAATGATTTAAGTATTCCTCAATACTCAGTCTTTTCTTGTGTATTTTCCAGTCTTGTACTGACCTTAAAAGTGAAATAGGAACTGATGGTAAGTAAAATGAAGTGAAGAGCATGAAGCTGAAGTTGTGCTCTGATTTATACATCTGCGCTGTATACGATATTCATTAAAGACACGCTGATAGAGAATAATTTTTATTTCTCATTGCAGTCAGACCAATTAATTTCTTGCACGAGATAAGAATAACCCTGTTTCCCTCAAGATAGTAAGTGGCTTGGGTTCTTTTTGAAATCCATTAAATGACACAATAGGTTCATATTACACAAACGTAAGCATTTTTAGTATGTTTTCTCCATCTGTCCTCACCTATATCATTATTCAGTTTTAAATAGCATGGTCACAGGTCAGCTGATAACCGTAGTAAAGTATGCAATAGTAAAAGACAACCGACCAACCCTATAAAATACTCTGTGTTTAAATCACTTTGATGTGAATGTATACTGGGAAACACAATTCAGTAACTCCTGTCTTTTCTCCTGTGGATGAACCTTCCTGCATTCTTAACTCTGAATTTCAGTGGCTTTTGTCAGACTGTTAGTGCAATCTCTTGTAATCGCTCCTGTATTTCAAAACTGTAATGGCGATATGCAGAATTATAGACCAAATGCACTAAGCAACAGAACTATAATTGGAAAAACTGCCACTACAGCCATCTCAGAGAAGGACTTTCAGAGGTGGCATACCGCAGTAGCCTTATTCCTGACTTACTCCTATTTAAACTGGTGCCAATAAGTACACGTTAGCATATGTCTGTATCACAGACAGGACAGTATTCTGTGTAATACAAGTAGCCTGAAATAATATTATTAAAACTGCTTTACTTAAAATGATTGGCTTGCTTCATCCACTTTAAGGAAATCACTCTATGAATTTACATATCATTTTTGTTTATTTGCAACGCTTTATAGCTCAAAATGGGAGCAGAACTTTTTTTTCTTTCTCATATAGTTATGAATGCATTTGTTGAGAAGAAAGACTAAAGGTATTTTATGTTACAGGCAAAACCTTTTGGAGAACATTATGGTTTTATGGGGACTATTTCATTTCTGGCAGATTCACATATTTTATAGTCAAAAGAGATGAATATGATAATCTAGTCTGGCTTTCGTCATCGTGCATGCCATGAATGTTTCTAATTATTCTTGACTTGAGGTCCAAAGCTTTTTGAACCGTATTGTACATCTTTCAAAAAGCCACACAACTGTTGCTTAACGTTTTACCTTTTGGTAGATGATCTACTATTCCCCTTGTTACGTTGTATTATCTGGGAGGTGAAGTTTAGATACATTTGCAGCTAAAAAACTTGAGATTGCAGTGATGAAGCTTGTATCATAAACTTGATGCATGATCAGGCCAGTTTTGTATCCTGCCTTGTGCATGTCCTGCCTTCTAAGTGGTCAACTGTGCAGTCCTAGTCTTGCACTATATGTCATTCTTTGCATGTGATTTTCTATGCTTGTTTTAAAGAAATAAGAAATTACAGAAAAATTAAGGAGTCATCTCTTCCTGTGGTTACAAACCCTCATTAGCATAAGCTGACTAGATACCTACCCTCAGAAGGCACTTGAACACCTTTAGTATGCCATGTGTTACATGCTATTCAGTAACATAAAAAGTTTATTCCTATCCTGCAACTGGAATCCCAGAACCAACTCATATTCTGCCTAAAACCTTTAGGGATGGATGGGCAGGTTGTGTGCACATGGGGATGAATTTACTCTCTAATTGTCCTGTTGAAGTCATAGTCCTGCCCTGTTTGACTAACTCCTACCTGAAGGACCAGCAAGTGTTGGTGGCCCAGATTCTTCTGAAATGGCATTTGCTAGTGTCTGCCTACAGTGAAAGGCATGCAGGTATTTACAAATTACCATCAAATGATCAAGTGGAGGTACGTGTGTGGGGGTATTCATCAGTGCTTCCCATTTTGGAGGAATTCAGTGTGTGGTGGGGGTGACTGGGGTTTTCCCATCTCACCTTTCAGGGAAAGGGAGTCTTCACAGCTGCTCATATTCTTTTACTGCAAGTCAGTCAAGCATCAGTGTTAGAAGCAACAGTTCTGGAGAGGGGAGATGGGATTCAGAGTGCTCCCTGGGAAATTATTTCAGTTGATGGTGTTGCAAGCACAGAATGTGAACTGCTGGCAAAACTCTGAGCTGATGTGCTAAACAGAATACATCTGAAGGATGTCTCACTGAGGCGAAGATCAAGCAAGGCTCATGCAGAATTGGTTTCACAGTTATAATGTTATATGTATTTTACATTGAGCAGGTTCTGGTTTCACTGTAGCCTATTAAAACTTACACCATTTCATGGCCCTCCAAATCTCTTAGCACCTCCTAGCAGCATTCTTACTCCACAGCTAAAGTTCCAATATGCTAGATGAAACATTCTTTACTTGAAAATGCTGATCAATCTTTCTTAAAAACTCTAAAAGTATACATGTGAATTTTGAATGATACCTAAAATAGCCTGATTCAATTAGTCAAAATGTGTTTAGGCCTATAACACATACAACCTTGATTCCTCTCATTTTAAGCTATTTAAAGGAGAAGTTTCCCTTCAGTCCATACTGTGAAAACTTGGTAAATGAGAAACAGCACCCAGTACGAGTACAAAAATATTATACACTTACAGTGCCAGTCTTTTCTGTGTGAAGGATCAAGTAGTAAGTATTCGTTTTCTTCAAATAATGTATGCACACTTGTTATAAAAGAACAAAGCACAATTTATACGCAGAATCCCCAGCAGGTGTTTGAAGATCTTTGTGACAGGCGCATTGCAGAAGTGTAAGGCATAGAATGCATCTGCTGTTATGGAGTGACATGATAGATGCCCATGGCATCTCACAGTTAAAACCAGCAACATATCACTTTGACTTCAAATATATGATCTGGTGGATGACCTTGCAGCATGGTGGTATGGTGTCTATCTGAGGTATTTCCAATGTGTGGCATTTTGAGACTATAGTTCCAGGCCGTAGAATATTATGAAGGACATTTTTTGGGATCCTGGGGCTAGGCAGAGTTCAGGTACCTCAAATTCCAAATAGCAATTAAGAAAAACAGCTCTTCAGAGGCCCTTAACCATGCAGATACTTATACTTGCTGGGCACCTTTCTGTTTAGTCTGGCAACTTATCAATGCTAATGTAATACAGAATACAACAGGGGAAGGGAGAAAGGGCCCTGACTCAGTACTGGCTACGTTACCTGAGCTGCAGAATCCTGTGCCCTCAGGCTGTGCTGCTGACATAGGGATCTGGCTGCACAACCCAGCAGCCTCAGGAACCGGAGAGGCTTTTCTCACCCCACCTATTGGAGATCCTCCAGGCAGGTCCGAATGTGGATCTTGAAAGTCTGTTCTTAAGGTCAGGCACTCCAAGGAGCTTCTCTGATACCTAACAAGAAGGTGCCGATTTCCATTTCTAGGTCTGGCTTTTGTTTTTTTAAAAGGTGTCACAAATTATGTAGATTATGCCAGTCTACATCAGGCACAGCCACAGTCATGTTTTCCTGTGTGTAAACAACTGTGAGACTGTGGACAACTGTGAGAGGCCAGCTAGCTCCTCCATGGACCTCATATAACATTGCTAAAAGCTGGTTTTGCTGACCACACCTGTGTCAGCACTTACACTTTGGTTGTACAGATTTATTTTATAAAATAATTTTCTAAAAGTTCTCTTGGTTTTATTGATTCTTTGCCAAACAGGAATTAATTGTTATGATCTGCTTAGGAGAACAGGACTGCTTTAAGGCGCAAAACTGCATTACTAACTTCAGTGTCAGAACAATAGTACAACGGTCAAATGTCACTCCTGAGCTGCAGTAATACATCAGATTTGTTTAATCCACTGTGATTTACTGGTACTGGGTTTTAAATACCAGTTGCCATCACTGTAGCCACATGGCTCCTCTGACGAATATATGTTCCACAGTCAAAAGACCAACATAAATTAAGTACATTCACATGCTTCAGCACCCTCTTACCATCAAGACCGTTACTGATTTTCACAAACTGGAAGGGAAGACAAACCAATTTCAAGCAAGTTAGCTGTAAATTCAGTGCCCTAAGAAGGGCCCAGAGACAAATTAGGGCCCAATTAACTTGAGGCTCAGTTTTGGACCATGTGGAGACCAAAAGGCCCCTGCAGAGAAGGGTTCACAGTGGACGGAATTGCCATTGACTATGGAAGTCTTCAGTGACCGTGCTTCTAAGTTATGTGCCTGACGACTGCTGCTGTGTAAGATGAACTGAGGTACATAAGCCTGGATCTGAAATGTTCCCCATGTGGGCTTACACCTAAATGAGCTGCCAGAAAACAGCAACTCCCGCTCCTTATTTTCCTATGGATACTGGTTGTATTTCTAAGGAATGAAGCTGGGCATGGTGGACGGGGGTGTCACAACGCAACATCTCAACAGTGATCCTCCAGTACCTACCCAAACACACAGACATCTCACCTTTTATAAAAATCCAGCCCTTTGAGGTATTAAGTTTTTCCAAGTAGTTTTTTTCTTTGCATGTCAGCATTTGAATGTGATATGAGGTAGCTGAAGGTTAATGCATATTGTTCAAAGAAGTCTGTTTCCATTTTTCTGCTTTGTTATTGTATGGTTTTAGATAAGAGTTAAAGTAGAAGTCTCTCTTGTGACATCTGTCACTTAATCTATCATGTGATTCAGTCTAAGATACACTATCAAAGCCATTTAGCACATTATGACAGAAACAAAATGAATTTTCAGTCACTGAGAGTGTCTCTATAATATCCTTCATCATCCTGAAAAAAATGGAGAAGTTACAACAAGGAAATCTCTAATGTACAAAAGCAACTTCTAATAACTGAAAAAAGGAATTGGGCTATACAAAAATGTCAATATTCTGGGGCTATCCAGTCTGAAGAACAATGGAGATATTTTTAATTCTTAAATTTGTTTGGCTGGCAAGGAGAGCTAATGGAAACATGTTGTTCCACAAACTGAAATTACACGTGAGCCCAGCACTTAACTGGAAGCCAATAGTGATTTTCTGATTTTCCGTTAATTTGCAAAGTTGTTTTTCTTAATAGTCTCTGATGCAAATGATGCATTCTTAAACTCCAAAGCATTTTATTATAGTGCACAATTCTACATTTTCAAATATTCCTAACTAGTTTCACTGCTGTCTTGGAGAGAAATCCTGTAGGAGATGAAGTATTGCCCTGTGTGAAAAGCGCCATCACTGGTATTTCTGTTTGAGGCATCGGTGGCCACGCAGAAAAACACGCCTTCTTCAGACAACTGCTCAGTTGTTTCCTCAATCAAAAGAGGAAGCAAGGCGATGTCGGCAATATAGGAAGGCTTTTGTTTTACCAACACGCCTCGCTTCAGCCGAAGGCAAATCTTGAAATGTAACACGAATGAGTACGAATGACTATGGGTAATACTTCGCTGCATCGTTGTTCCTCCTATGGCACCCGCTTCCGCTTCCTCATTTTCCCTATTTTTGCATTTCTTTACAGCAAAAAGATCCCAGGGTTTTGCTCTTTGAAGGAGATGAGAACTGTTTTTATGATCTGCTCCATTTGCAACATGTTTTCTACCTGACCCTCAGCTGCAACCCCTGGGGTGTCTTCCCAGCTGCGGTAGTTCCTAGTAGCCATTACAGTTGATTGCCTTGCAGCTCTCTCTGAGAGCCACCAAGCCTCCGTCCACAGGGCCACAGCCACTGCCTGTGGGGCCACGGCCACCTCCCGCCCGCGGAGACACGGCCACCGCCCGCGGGGACACGGGCACCTCCCGCGGGGACACGGCCACCGCCCGCGGGGACACGGGCACCTCCCGCCCGCGGGGACACGGCCACCGCCCGCGGCGCCACCGCCACCGCCCGCGGGGACACGGCCACCGCCCGCGGGGACACGGGCACCTCCCGCCCGCGGGGCCCAGCGGCGCCCCCCTGTGGCAGCGCGGGGCGCAGCGCCGCAGCCCCGACCGGGGGGCCCTGGGGGGCGGGGCGGGACGAGACACTGCCGGTCCCGGAGGGAGGGTCCTTCCGTCAGCCTCGTTTCTCCCAGTGACCCATCCCGTGTCTGTCACCTTTCCTTTCTGGTGTGGGATGGCTGCTGCGGATCTGCCGTGCGCAACGCCGCCTTTGCCGGGATGTAGCGGGATGACACCCTAACACCGTTTTTCTCCTTAATTAACGCACACTTGCCCAGTTTCAGCATTTCAGAGACAGGAATAATCCCGTGCTGGCACAGGAGACTCACTTCAGTGCGCTGCTGTACTCTGGGACTGGATAAATACTATAACCATTAATCGCTACTACATCTTCTGTGACTGGGGATAGATGAAGGCAGAGTGGGCAACCCTCTCTGCTTCTCCCTAACCATTTGCCCAGAGGAGCCTTCCCTGACACTCTTTGGAGCTGTGTTTTGTTTCCAGAGTGTCTTCAACATTTGCACATGAATGCTGCTATTTCGGTATGTGTTTGTAGCATCTTACTGCTTAAGGAATTGCAGCTAGTAACTTCTTCAGGGCAGGCACTATATAACCCTTTGCATTTCCACCATACCTGGCACAACAGCGACTAGATGTGAACTGTGAACACTCACAGCTTCTAGCTGAGAAAGTACATCAGCTGTCTGCTAGATAGTCAATATCTGAGGATATCGGCAGTTATGGAGATGTTCTGCATAAATGTTTCTTTGAAACGTTTTCCTGCTGAGTTTCTCAAGCCCAAATCCAGTATCATTATTAAATAATCATCAGAATTTTGCTCTCCATTCTTGGCAGCCCGAGCTCCAGCTACTGTCAACAGCCATCAAGATCAGGGGAGGCCAGAAAAGAGCATTCAGGGATGAAATAATCAAGAATATTGAAGATAAATCCATGTTGATTATAAATGCTCATTCAAATGGCTCATTTAGAATCTGAATGCAAAGATGTTTTGCTCTATGAACAGCTGTCAGCACCACCCCACTGCTAGGAAAATGTGATTGCTATAAAACATCTAACAGCTTTCAGATTTTTATTTGCCACAGAGTTTGTTGTCATTACTGTAAAACCCAAGCCCTGGGTCAGTATGTGTTATGGGAAAGAGACTTACTGCTACATCAGTCATCCTCAGCCCTTGGACTGAAATGGTATTTGGACCAGAATTCTGACTTACCTTTCATATAGCAACTTTTTCTTTAGGTGTTTCCAGTGAGATCAGTGAAGCCATTACAGGTACAAAAGAGCATTCAAAATGAATAACTAGAAACTAGAACTTACGAGGCACATGTGAAAGCCCGTAGAAGTTAGTAAGAAAGAAGTATGGTGTGAACATAAAAGCCTCCATGGGCCCTGCCGTTACATGAGCTAATCAAAAGCAATACCACTCCTCAGTGTTAAGCAATATTCTGCAGGTATATATGTACGTATATAGAAATTGGGGGGAAACATTTTCTTACATAAAAAATACATTATATATAGTATGTAGATCTATTTGTACCAAAGTTAAACAAACTGAATTTCACTTTCGACTATGTGTATAACTAAACTGTGTGAATCAGCCATAATATAATCGGTCACAGTGTAATATGCAAGGACATTTATTTATCTACTACTAGAGTACTCCTTTTTATCTGCTACATTAACCCACATACATACACCCATGATGCTTTATTTAATATTTCAGCTGCATAGGTCAACTGTGTCAAGTAGCTGCCAAAGAATTTCAAAACCACTTTCCTATTAAAATTACTGTAAATGTGATAATTTATAAATTATATTTTTCCATCTTTATAAACAACATGCTGAACACTACTTGTCAAGAGATTACAACTCAACAACTATTTTCTGGCATAATCCTACATTTAAGAATTTTTAAGTAGCTTTGTACTTTATTGGAGTCTCTCCTGAAACAGTGAATAAAGTCAGAGTCACTCATCATGTTTGCTTCATTACTAATTGATAAACCAGCGGCTTCGGAAGATGCCATTCCGTTTAATGAATTGCTGATGATCCCCATTGACTGCATCTGTATTGAAAACAGGAAAAGAAGTAGAACTCGTAACTACACGTACAACAAACCTTTAAAATACTAGTGCAGAAGTCAGCTGAGGTATCACTATGTTGGGCTGTTCAATCCAGACCTTTCACGTATGTATTGATGATATGTGTAAAGCTCCCTTACAGAGAATAACATTGCTTTTTTATCTTACCGGTGTCTATACAACCTAAAGACTAGCCTGAAATGATCTGATATACAGTATTCGAGGTGCGGCCTCACCAGAGCCGAGTACAGGGGCACGATCACCTCCCTACTCCTGCTGGCCACACTGTTTCTGATACAGGCCAGGATGCCGTTGGCCTTCTTGGCCACCTGGGCACACTGCTGGCTCATCTTCAGCCGGCTGTCAATCAACACCCCCAGGTCCTTTTCTGCAGGGCAGCTTTCCAGCCACTCGTCCCCAAGCCTGTAGTGTTGCATGGGGTTGTTGTGACCCAAGTGTAGAACCCGGCACTTGGCCTTGTTGAACCTCATCCAATTGGCCTCAGCCCATCGATCCAGACTGTCCAGATCCCTCTGCAGAGCCTTCCTACCCTCCAGCAGATCAACACTCCCGCCCAACTTGGTGTCGTCTGCAAACTTGCTGAGGGAGCACTCGATCCCCTCGTCCAGATCATTGATAAAGATATTAAACCGAACTGGCCCCAATACTGAGCCCTGGGGAACACCACTTGTGACCGCCCGTGTCACAAGTGTGACTACCAGAAGTGTGTAGCTAGTTTAGAGTTTGATGACTTGCTTCAGTTATAGAATGCAGCAAACAAAGGTCAAGATTTGAGGTTGAATAGCTCTGAACGTTAAGGCCATTTTAACTCAGAATCATGGCTGCACTTGGAAGATGGACTTTCTATTTGTAACTCTGAGTCACCCTAATCAGGGGTGCATTTTAGAGCAGGGTACAATTCCTCCTATTCTAGTGATGAGATGCTTATCATTTTAAAACTTGTATTCCCCACCTGTGTTCATAAAGCTGAAAGGTGATCTACTAGTCTAAGATACTAGTTTATTATTCACTTTTTAGTGAAGCAGACACCTTGGCAGTGTAGCCATTTCAGAGAATGTATACACAGCCCTCATTTCTTTAGTCAAAACTACAAATAAGTTTAGATAGGAATGCACAAGCAACACAAAGATCAGGACTTCTAGTTAGTAATGAGAAGAGAGAAATGGAAATAACAGAAAATGACATCCCATAATTTATATATGATCTGCCAGAATTTGGAATGGAGTTTTGAAATTGTTTTGTGACTGGCATCTGACTTAAGCAATGCCACTGTTGTCTTGAAGAAGTTATCCCAGCAGAAAATTGTTGCCTTAGGAAGGAGCTCTTTGCAGCAGACAGCAGTCATACTTGAATTAGTTAGAATGTAAATCCAAATAAAACTGAAAATAATAATTAAGTATTTGTCATGGTCTACCTACATCTCCTCTACTGCCCCAGAAAAGGCAAGTCATTACTGGCTCACATATGAAGCTGTAAATGGCTCTAGTCTTTGCACTTGTGTCTTTCTTTCATATATTTTGTATTAATAAAATATTGCTCTACACATGCAGACATATATAATGCCACCTACATATCTGCCAATGCATAAACTAAGTCACATCCTCTGGCTGAAAAATTGCTGGATCTGTAACAAAGTCCACTGTTGCTGGATCAGAGCCTCTGTTGGCATTAAGGCTATAGCCCAAGTGAGAGCAGACATCACCCCCCTGAAGTCACTCACACCACATGGCTGGTATAAATAAAAGCTACATTGAAAATCTTGCCTTTTCTGTTACTTTTTCAACTCCAGTCTTCAGCTCATGTACCATATTGCTGATTTGCTTAGCTTTGCTAAGGCTGTCATCAGGTAGCTCTTGATGGTGCTCAATGTGCTGGTTAAAGTGGGAAAGTGGTTCTTTCCAGGCTTGCAAAAGTTTCAGTATCAAGTGAGTTAGTTCTTCTCTCTTATAAATTAAAAGAGTAAAGAATTTTTCTGTTAGTTTCCGGTAGGTCATATGAATACTCTTAGACAGTCTCACTGTGAAATCTCAGCAGGATTAAGATTTACATCTGCCATTCAGTAGTTTTCAAATATTCAGACATTAAGGGCCACCCTGTCTCTGGTTATTTGCTTAGCTATAAGCAACACTCAAAAGTTGTATTTGTCTTGTTTTCAGCTTCCTAAGCTCTGTAATACCTAAAACTGTGGAGTACAGCATTAGCAAAATGGTGGCATTCCTGTCAAACTTACTTGGTACTGAAAAAGTTTTGAGGAACTCCTAGATGTCTCAAGAGCCCAAGGAGCCTCATCTAGACATCTCTGTTTGCTGGTATGGAAGTGCAGGTGTTTCCTCACACCTGCCGTGGTTGTAGCTGTGTCAGTTAGAGGTTTGCTGCAGACACGCTTCCAAGAAGGTGCCCGGTGGTCAGGACGGTTGCTTCACTAACAGAAACTCAGTGGCCGTAAGACCTCTCTTGCAATGTAAGTTCAGAAATACAGTTGACTGGTTAAAGCTTTCTAAAGCAGGCAGGGCCTCATTTCCCATTGCCCTTCAAGGGAGGAAAGTGTTTTTCTAAACGTCTTGGGTGAAGCTCCTCACTCCATCACAACCAGAGAGCAAAATGTTAACATTCGTCTCCGTCTGCCTCCTCCTAGAGGCAAAAGTTTCTCCCTGCTGTATCCTCAACTTTACAATCTGCTTTTCCTGTCTAAAGAAACTCTTCCTGCTCTTCTCTAAACTAATAATGATTTTTTTCTCTTTGCCATTACATCTGTCTAAAACAATTTGCTGTTCTTTTCTCCTTACCTAACTACTGATTCAAAGATAATGACTGTTATTTCTTTCTCCTGATTGCTTTTTGTACTTTGCAGTGACACTGATTAATTTAACTTATCTGTCACATGCAGAGTTTTCTAAGTTTCTGTTCCGCAGAGACTGCCACAACAAAATCAAAAGGATGTCTGTCTGTCAGTCATTTGGATGAAGTACTACTGCAATACCTCTATTATAACTAATAAATATGATTTAAGCATATGGAACCATATACAGCTTTTTTAACAGAACGAACTAATGATTCATATGCAATACCTCTGTGATGTGCACCTGTTTGGGGTCAAAGCCTATCAGCTTCTTCAGCCCAACTGTTGATGAAGCACCGGAGGCATAAAAGCCTCTCTGCCTGTCTCCAGCCTGACTGGGGTGGGGAACAACCGCAGCGTATTGGGTGGGCATTTGGGGGCTCTGACGGGACGGAGGGTATTTTCCCCTTTCTTTAGGCAGGGGAGAGGAGGCGGTATGACCCGCGGAGTCCCCTCTCAGCCCCCCCAACCCCGCGGGGGCCCGCGATGTCCCCCGCCAGCCCCGTCTCCGCCCGCCGCCGCTGTCCAGCCTTACCGGGATTTTTTGGGCGTACTCTTTGCCGTTGGGGGTCAGCATCCCCGACGTGTGGCACTTCCGAGCGGGCTTCCCCAGCTCGCTGTCGCGGGGAGGAAAGTGTTTTTCCTACGGGGGAAGAAAACCTAAAGAGACACGGAGCGCACCCCCCGCCCCGCTCCGCCCCGCCGGCAGCCGCTCGCAGGGCGGCGGGCGTCCCGTCCGCGGCGGCGGGGCCGGCACGGCACTCACCAGCTCGGCGTAGAGCGCCGTGGAGAGGCTGTGGATCCTGCCCGAGTGCCGGATCACCCGGTCGAAGAGATCGGCCACGGTCAGGAGGCGGCAGCCGGCGTCCCCCGGGGCGCAGACCAGCAGCCACAGCAGCGCCAGCGCTGCGGCGGCACCTGCGGAGAGCCCGGCGGCGTCGGGGGGCGCGGGGCGTCGGGGGGGCCGCCCGCCCCGGCCCGCTCCTCTTCCCTCTGCCCCGCTCCTCTTCCCTCTGCCCCGCTCCTCCCGCCGCCCTCACCTGCTCGCCCCGCCGCCCGGGCGAGGGCCATGGCGCCGCGGAGCCCGCCACCCGGCGCGGAGCGGCTGGGATCGGCCGGCGCCGGCGTTGCCCCCGCGTCCCCTATATATGCCGGGTGGGGATGTGCGTGGCGTGGGGGGGATCTCCCGGTCATGACGGGTCTCTCCCTGACGCGCGCAGCCCGCGGCCACCGTGAGCAAGCCGCCGGCAGCGGGGCTCCCGGCTCGGCGGGCGGGCGGGAGCGTCCCTCGCACCGCCGCGACCGGTCCCCGCTCCCGGCAGCCCACAGGACACGGCAGCAAGAGGCTTCCCGGGCTTTCTGGTGGGGCTGCTACCGACCCCCGCGGCGCCCGGCCGCCGTGGGGCCAGGGCTGCCCCGGTATCGGTGCCACAGCCCCCGCCGTGGGCAGAGGGGGGCGGCTTCTGCGCCCTCGTGGCGTCTGTACCAGCACGTCCGCTGCCGTCGGAGGGGGTAAGGATGTGAGAAGTGAGACCAGGCGAATAAACTGATCTTCTCAGTGATAACGGGGGGGTTATGCAAGGACAGCAATGGGCAACATGAGGAGTAGGAGAGAAGCCTGGACTGATGACATCCATCTCTTCACCATCTCTTCTAATCACACGGTTAAGACCAGATCTGCTTTCCCTGCTCCCTAGCAGCTGGTCAGAGGTAAGACCACTGAAGGTGTGATAGCTGGGGACTGCGCGCGCGGTGGTGCAAGCGTGCCTGAAGACGGTTGGTGATGCCCCATCTGGCTAAAAGATTAACTAAGGGAACAACACAGCAAAGCACTCAGATCAGGATCCCCAAAGGGGTGCAACTCCTATGGACTTGGTTGCTGTCCGCAATTTCTGGGTGTGAGATCCCCAGCAGCCCTGCAGGATGTATGAAGAAAGTTGAGATGCTTGTCATGAGGCTTACAACCGACATGTCAAACTAGAAGCTGCTTCAAGCTGACTAACAGGGGAACCTGAGCACAGGGTCTTTCTGCTGTGTTTTCTGGGTTTTGGCACCCTGCCTCTTGGAATTCAATGGGAACAGCTCAGGCAGATTCAGTAGAGCTGGAATCAGGAAACCTCCTCTGCCTGTGGGTATTAAAATCTGAGGTTGGCTGGGGGACTGCCGTAACTGATGGCTCTTACGACATGGAGAATGAGTCAGCTCTGCTCTTCTTGTTGAAGTTTTTGCACTGCCAAGGGAGCCATCTGCTCAGGAATGAGAAAACATCTGACATGAAATTGTCATCTTTCCTCTGTGACTACCCCAGCCACTATGCTAGAGTCATGTGTCTGTTTTCTAGCCCCCAAATCCCCATTTCTTTTATGGAAAATGGAATGACCGTACCTCCACCAGAATGAAGAACATCCCTCTCCCCTACCTTTTAAGGACAGCTGGGTGACTAGGACCCCTTCTGGAGGTGGAAGACATGAGTTTGACTAGCTCTCGGGCAAGGAGAAGTGACTTTGGTCACCTATAGTCTGGATGGATGCTAAAAAATTTATAGAAAACAGGTAGAGGCAGCTACTTCTCTAGCCAAATCTTAAAAGTAATTGTCACCTGCCACTGCATTCTGCATGAAGTCAAGTGGCATTTCCAAAGGATTTACATTTTGAAAATAAAAGCTTCTCCGAGGAGTTAGGTGTCAGTTTCTAGATTCTGAGTAGGTGTCTGCATGGCTGCTCACTGAACTCCAAGGCCTGTCAAAGCTCACACATTTTGGGATGTGCACAGATTCAAAACATTGAGAGGTGAAGACCTTTTGTTGTGGTTTAAGCCCAGCCGGACTAATCACCACACAGCTGCTCACTCACTCCCCTTCCTCAGCTGGACAGGAGAGAGAAAATATGAGGAAAGGCTCGTAGGTCGAGACAAGGACATAGGGAGATCACTCACCAATTACCATCATGGGCAAAACAGACTTGACTTGGGGAAATTAGTTTAATTTATTACCAATCAAAAGCAGAGTAGGATAATGAGAAGTAAAACCAAATCTTAAAAAAACCCAACACCTTCCCCCCACCCCTCCCTTCTTCCTGGGCTCAACTTCACTCCCGATTTTTCTACCTCTTCCCCCCGAGCGGCGCAGGGGGACGGGGAATGGGGGTTGTGGTCAGTTCATCACACATTGTTTCTGCCGCTCCTTCCTCCTCACACTCTTCCCCTGCTCCAGCGTGGGGTCCCTCCCACAGGAGACAGTTCTCCACGAACTTCTCCAATGTGGGTTCTTCCCACGGGCTGCAGTTCTTCACAAACTGCTCCAGCATGGGTCCGTTCCACGGGGTGCAGTCTTTCAGGAACAGACTGCTCCAGCGTGGGTCCCCCGCGGGATCGCAAGTCCTGCCAGCAAACCTGCTCCAGTGTGGGCTCCTCTCTCCACAGGTCCACAGGTCCTGCCAGGAGCCTGCTCCAGCACAGGCTTCCCACAGGATCACAGCCTCCTTCAGGCATCCACCTGCTCCAGCGTGGGGTCCTCCACGGGCTGCAGGTGGATATCTGCTCCACCGTGGACCTCCATGAGCTGCAGGGGCACAGCCTGCCTCACCATGGTCTTCACCACGGGCTGTAGGGGAATCTCTGCTCCGGCGCCTGGAGCACCTCCTCCCCCTCCTTCTTCACTGACCTTGGTGTCTGCAGAGTTGTTTCTCTCACATATTCTCACTCCTCTCTTCTCCGGCTGCCGCTTCCCGGTTTTTTCCCCCCTTCTTAAATACGTTATCACAGAGGCGCTACCACTGTTGCTGATTAGCTCGGCCTTGGCCAGTGGCAGATCCGTCTTGGAGTCAGCTGGCATTGGCTCTATCAGACATAGGAGAAGCTTCTAGCAGCTTCTCACAGAAGCCACCCCTGTAGCCCCCCCTGCTACCAAAGCGCTGCCACACAAACCCAATACACCTTTACTGCTGAAAATGCCACCACAAGTCACCACTAAGTAGGGGCCCCCATTTGCTTGCTTGTGTTCTCTGCTTGGGTTGTTTTCCTTGTTTGCATCTGTTTAAGGATTTGGCTTTTTGTTAACATGACAGATTTTTAAGTAGGAAAAAAGGGATTTAGGTTTCCTTTCACCCAAAGGAAGATTGAAAAGATAGCACATGAGAAGGAATATTCAAATGTCTTTCTGACACAATCTACACTGCCTTCATTCACACATACTTCTCAAAGGGAAGTTATTCCTCTCTGAGGGCTACCCACAAAACTTGTGTCCTTCCAGGGAACTTGTCTTGCCATGATGTGCACTGAGCTATCTGGATTTGATTTAGTTAAGTGAGTGCAATCTCCAAAAAGAATTTCCTTCTTTCTTGGCAGAGTTGGATCAATATAAGCAAATACTAGAAGCCTCGCTACTGAGCTAGTCCACATGCTCCTCAGCCTCTACCAGCAATACAGCGTAGCTGGTCCTTCAAACCAATACATCTCTGGACCCAACAGACCAAACTCACTTCTCTAAAATTCTTCAAAGTCACTTCTAAAGTTTGATAGCACCATGTGTCCATAAGATACTTTTTATATCTCATTTTTTGAAATTTCTAAAAGTAGTTTTAAAAGCCGCTCATTAAGATGTGCTTAATCACATGATCTACACTATTCAGCAGAGGTTGTTCTCATTCTCTTACCTCTGCTTTATCTCTAATGAATAAAACAATGCAGTTAATTTCAGTGATTAGAGCTGCTGAGCCAGTTCTTAATGGTGATCATAGAGGAAGCCTTGGCAATAGCTCTGAGCTCTTTGGTGCCTGATAAAATACTTCTGGCTTGTGGTCCAATTGAAGGCTTGGAATATTAGTGTTATTTCTGATAACTATCAGAAAATGAGCAATCATGCATGTGACAGGATCTGAAAAACACTGGTAGTGTGCATATGGGAAGCACGTAGATCAGTGACTTATTTTATTGGCCAATAGGCATTTTCTCTTGGTTTTCGCATGTCTAGGAGAAATCCTGACATATGCAAATCTTATCCTAGAAAAGGCACCTTTAAAATGTTAAGACAATTCTTGAGTTATGAAGGAGCTGTGAACCTGTGCTGTGTAAAATGTAAATGACTTGCACAGCAAAAAATGCAGTACAACTTAGAGGAAAGAATCCACAGTAAATTATGAAGTTTTATTTAAAGTTCCAGTTTCTAAAATTAATGATGTTTTCCTAACCAGTGATATATCAATGTTCAAAGAATTGTTTTCCTTGGCTCTTCACTGATACTTCAAGTTTGTAGATGACACCAAACTGGAAGTCACTTGCATTTTAGAATTTAACGCGATCCTGAAAATTAGAGAAATGGTTTGAAGAAAGTGGGGTACAGTTCAGTAAAGAAAAATGCAAAGTAATATACTTAGATAGGAACTTAGACTGCCCAAATACAGAAGGAGGCAGCAGTTGCAGAGGAGGGGATCATGACTTGTAAGAAATAACAAGCCGGACCTAAGTCAGTAGTAACTTAACGTGGCTTTGCATTATTTATTCGTTTTGCAATCTGGGGTATGTACTTTGAAGAAGAGTTCTTCAGTGTATTGGGTCTGGCTGAGATTTTCCCCATAGCAGCCCTCATAGTGCTGTGCTTTGTATTGGTAGCTAGAAAGGTGTTGATAACACACCAGTGTTTTGGCTGAGCAGTGCTCGCACAGCATCAAGGCTGTCTCTCCAACATTCCCCCCTCATCAGTAGGCTGGGGGTGGGCAAGATCTTGGGAGGGGGCATAGCCAGGACAACTGACCCAAACTGACCAAAGGGATATTCCATACCGTATGATGTCTACTCAGCAATAAAAGCTAGGAAAAGAAGGAGGAAGGGGGAGAATTAATTATTTACGACATTTGTCTTCCAGAGCAACCACTACATGTACTGAAGCCCTGCTTCCCGGGAAGTGGCTGGACATCACCTGCTGATGGGAAGTAGAGAATAAATCTTCTGTTTTCCTTTGCCTCCATGCGTGGCCTTTGCTTTTGCTGTATTAAACTGCCTTTATCTTCACCCACAAGTTTTTTTCATCTTATTTTCTCCCCCTGTGTCCTGCTGAGGAGGGGAGTGATAGAGTGGCTTGGTGTCACCTGGCGTCCAGCCAAGGTCAACCCACCACATTCAGCCATACCTTGTGTTTGTAAGGCCTCCGCTAGAACACTGTGTTCAGTGTTGGACATCCCATTTCAAGAGACAAATGAGCCAGATGGAAAGAGCCCAGAGGAGAAAAACAAGAATGATCAAAGGTTAAAAAACCTGCCATGGCCTACAAGGAAAGACTGAAGGAGGTGGCATTGTTTACTCTCTAGCAGGGAAAGACAAGGCAAGGATACAGTTTTCAGATACGCAGAAGGTAGCAGCAAAGAGGAAGGGAATCAATTATTCACCACATTCATTATGGATATGAGATGTAATGGGATTAAACTGCAATAACGGAGGTTTAAATTAGACATTAGAAAGAACTTCTTAATGGTTAGGAGAGTTAAGGACTGGAACAGATTGCTCAGGGACACCGTGAAATCTCCATCATTATCTAACCTTTCTTACAAACTTTCCAACAGTTTTCAGACAGTCAGCAGTGGTGTTCATCCTGCCGTGGGCAGAAGGGTGAGTGGGCAACATCAGACCTCTCCCCCTTCTAGCCTGCCAAAGTTTTATAGTGCAAGACCAACTGGAGCTCATCATGTATTCAAAATTGCTCCTAAACTTACATCATGAAGGAGTAAAAGCTGAAATGAAAAGGTTTGTTTCAACCAAATACTGTCCACTATTGATTTGCTCTTTTCCTGTAACATAGCAACAGGTACATTTTATGGCACAAGGAGGGGCAAGTCACACACTTTTGCTCTGAAAGTGAATAAAGCAATATGGAAATGACATAAACTGAATCTTAGAAGTTAAATGAAAAAAGAGCTGACTACCCACTTGAAGGCATCAGCCATTTTCTCAAGGCTGGAACTATGTTTTTTCCTAGTTTTGTAAAGAAAAAAGGCATAATTCTGCTTTTACCACTTCATGTAGAAGTGTTTGGCTTTTCTATTCTCACTTTTAATTTCTCTGCTCTTCTCTCCCACACTGCAGTCATCTACTAATCACTAAACTTACTGGGTTTGTCTTGATTTGGATTACTCTTGATTGTTGCAGCCTTGAAAAATCCAAAGACATAGGTAATACAAGGTAAGTAGGAGCAGATACTATTTTTCATTGGATCAACTGATATAGCTGGAAAAAATGGAAACAAGCTTTTGGGAAAAAATGACCTTTTTCAGAGTGAATCTGAAAAATTGTCCATTTGCCATCCATTTTTTTTAAATTAATTGTTAGCAAAACTCATCTTGCTCTTGGTTTTATATTTCTTAACCTTTCTATCTTTCTTCTCCTCCTTCCTCTCCCTCTTTCTTCACAATATAAACATTCTTTCATCCCCTCACCTTAAGCCAACAGTCCTTGACTCCATTTGTCTCTCTGGGCAAAATCCTTCTCTACCCTCCATCTTTTTGAATAACTTTTCACTCACTGAGAAATTGTTTACATTCATCAAATAAATTTCTCTCCCTTTTATGCTCTTTTCAGTCATGTTCCTCTGTTTTGATCTTAACTGAATCTGCTTTTATTTATATCTATAATGACTTTTTATAATCAAAGCTCTCAATTGTCATCTCCAATAAAGCTTCCTGCTTTTCTTGTCCTCTCTCTGCTTCTGCAACTATACCTTTTACTGTTTCTTCTGCTGCTTCTATAATTTCTTACACAGAGAACCCTCCCCATCTTTTCTCCTGTTTTATGTGAAGGTTTTACAGGATTCTCTCTCTCACCTTTTACAATCTCATCAGCAAAAGCAATAATTCAGCTACTGCTTCTTACTGCCAGTTGGAGGCCTGCCTTCCTGCTCTGTATTTGTCTCCTTATGTCCAAACAGAAATCTCGGCTTGCCTGTTCAACGGGTGCTTTTGGGTGCTTGGCTTTCAGCTCAAACGTAAAAGAGCTAAAGAAAACCACAGCTCCTCTTTTTTTTTTCTTCTCTATAAAGCATTTTATTTTGATTCTCTGGGTACCTCAGAGAGCTTGAACCGTGCATGTGTTTGATATGTATGCTGATGCCTCAGATCCATGACATTCCAGAAAATGAGTTTGGTTGAAGATGGGCTTAGGTTGCTGGAGCTGCTTTATGCATTTGCCATGTTCATTTGGGGAAGATGGTTCAACAGAATAAAGTGTAGAGCTGTCAGCTCTCCTTCCACAGTCCTGCCTTGTTCTCTCATGCATTCTCTTGCTTATGCCCTTTCTCTGATCCAGGGAATAACATCCATAAAAGATCTGATCCTTCTTTCAGCACTCTGGAAAACCAGGTATTGAAATAAGGATTTTTTCCTGGGGAGGGCCAGGCCTTTATGAACAAACTTCTAGAAGGAAGAATCTTGTCATCCTTCATTTGCAAAATACTGAAGACAAATCTGTGTTCAGAGCATGCAATGTGAGTCTCTTCCAGTCATTCAGGATAGGATTTCTCTCCTCCAATTTTAGGCATCCAGAGTTTAGAAACAGGCACTTTCTGAGGTTCATCTGGAGATCGATGCCCATCACTAATCTCTGGTGGTGCCTGGTTTTGTCTGTTGCTTGCTGGAAGAGCTTAGGGTGATGAGTACAGACCAAGTCAGGGCAGAGGAATCTCATTTCCTGTTTGCAAATGTAGACTAGGAGCTGGTGGAGCATGTGCTTGACACATCAAGTGGAGCAGGAGTGCTGCTTCTCCTGCTACTCCTCTCCTGGACAACCTGTTACAGATGTTGCATGTTTGCCTCCTCTGGGTCTGCAAAGATTATCCTTAGCAGCCAGGAAAACATCCTTCTTACTATTTGTGACAGTGATGGTAGCACGCAAGTAGAGAGAAATACGTTTTTTGAAATATCTGCGGTATTCCAACTCTTTGGAGAAGATGAATTCCTTAGCTGATCTGCTGACTACTCATCAGAATGAACTGCTGTGCTATTTTAGGGAAGAACTGTATGCACCTAAAGATTAAGTAAAACTGAAGATAAAAACCCAGTTACAAATTCAGGTACTTTAAGTTTTGGAGCCCTTCATTATACATCCTGCTAAGGAGGTAGAATCAATTGTGTAAGAATGGATTGGAGTCTATGTGGAGTGTCTGAGCTAAAAATTGCCATGTTAAAGAGATATTACTGTAAATCAATGATTTCCACCATACTAAGCATCACACAAGTCAAGTGGGAAAATCAATGTCTCAATTTTTTATTTATGAAGTGGTGTTTCTTTTGGATATTGTTTCAATTTATTTTTTAAGAGAACATTTCTATTCTCATCGCTGTTGACTTCAGTGGGATTGCTTGTGATGAGTGAATTTAGATTGCTTGGAAAGTTTGCAGGTAACACCAAGAAGGTTGTATCACATGTATAAAAAGTGTTTTCCTTTTCCAAAGGGTTACATTTTGGCCATGTGAGGGTGGATTTGCACAAGAATAAAAAAAACCTACCCCAGATACGAAAGCAACTCCTGATACCATGTGTCCAATCTCTGTTTTGAAAGAGGAGGGTGAAAGGAAGATACTGGAATTTTGTAAAGCACATGTTGCCCAATCTCATTGGAACATAAAGAAAACAACTGTTTCCCCCCCATCTTTTTAGTTGGCAACAGGCCCAACGATTCAGGCTGAGCTCTTTCAGAAAATCAATAAACCTGCACTAGATCCTGAGTTATGATAATTTCAATCTAAAAAAGCAAGGCTTGGGAAATTATAAGGAATCAGGGACCAGGAAAGTATGTAGCCTCCTTTGTGATAGGCACTGTTATCTGCCTAGATTACAATTAAAAAATAACAGAAAAAGATGAGAAGTAATTTTTAATATGCAGTTCCCAAATCATCTTTGAAGGCTGTGTATCCAAGATGCTCTTCAGTCATGACACCTTCCTCACTTTTTCTTTGTTTAAGGGACCGTGGTTGAGGATTTTCTGAGCTGCTGCCATGAGCAGTATTTTCTTATTTAGCCTCACTAAGATGCCAGTATGTGGGCCAGTGAGCATGGGTGGAGTGAAAACAAGGTGCATAAACAATTTCCTCTTTCACGTTCTCTAGTTCTTTCATTCAAAGGAGGAATGCAAGTGAGGTAGCAGGCAGCTGGCCCATTTATACCTGCAGAAGGAAAATCAAGGAGAAAATTGACTTTATTTTTTTTTAATCTTCCCCAACATGGGTAGACTAGCCAGGAATTCATACCTGCATATGTGGCAGGAACAGTCTTGCCTATTGTCCTCAATAAATGTTTTTCCTGGATTTGCATTACTACCAAGATTCCCCATCCTGAAGCTCACAAGACACTTGCGCAGCACAGCTTATAGCTGTCCTGTATGTGATTTCTACTGAACAAATTCTGTTCCCTTAGCTCAAATGCCTTTCTAGTCCCTGCTCACCACACCAGCAGTGCTCAGGGATCCAGGGAGGCAGAGAACCAGTTCTCTTTCTCATAGGAAGTACTAATAGCATGCACTATCCCACTCAGGTGTTGGGAGGTGTTTTTTGATTATTTACAGACTAAAGAAACACTGAGTGGAAAAGTGGCTTATCCATGGTGGTGCAAATTTTCCTGGCTAGGAATAAAATCCCTAACATTCAGTTCCTGTGCTCTAACCTCAGGAATCCTTCCCTGAACAGACTGAGTGCTCCTTGCTGAGGCAGGACTGATGTGCCTGCTTCTGACATTTATATTCTGGGATCTGTAGGAAGTTCCATATTATACTATTGTAGCTTTTTAATAAATATTGTATGAAGTGACAAATTATTCAGAATTAGAAAAGAAAAATTGCTCCCTCTTGTTCTCTTAATGTTGTTTTTCTAGATTTTTTTTTGTGTGTTTCCAAATCACTGACTTGTACTTCCATTTATATTCACATGCTTATGGGCTTTATTCTTCTGTCATTCCCTGACTGCAGCCGCGTGACAGCATAACGATAGTGAGAAAGCCTGCAGGTTTTCTTACCAAACTGCTGCAGACCGTTTAATAGATTGGAATAAGTGGCTAACCTTCCACTTTCTTACGTAAGATGATGAACATAGAATATTTATAGAGGCTGCTGTCTCTAGATTTGTTTACTGTCACATGGAATGTGTATCTGTCTTTCATGTGCCTCTGTCAAAACTCCTTGGAAAAATTCAACCTACCACCAAATGTTAGGAACCCACTGGTCCTGTTGTGTGTTGTAGTTGACAAGGATGAAAAATGACATACTTATAATAAAACAAATTGGAATGAGTAATTGTGTGTGTATATATAATTATCATGCTCATGTGTTTACATTTAACTCATGCCAAAGGAAATCATTAAATACCAAATTACTGTAATGTAAGCTAAGGCTTAATTTCAGTGTTTCCTAATAATTCTTTGTGTTCCCAGGACAGGAGTTATTTAAACTGGGTAGTCAGAATATCCTTCCAAAAAGGAGAAGCAGTCATGCAAGGTAGAATTTGCTTTCCCCTGTGTATCTGCTGTAACTGACCTTTGTGTGAAAGAGGTGTGGAGAAGTAAAAATCCTCCTACCCTGAACCAAGGATAACTGGGCAGGAGTACAATATTCTTCCAGTCTGCTCTCCTCATCTTCTTGTATTTCTGAGAGAAGGAGTAATCATCTTTACTACACTCCATACTGGAATCATAGGATCTGTGCAACTGCAGAGTTCTTCTGGACTGCGCTGCGGGGACCAGTGTGTCACTTGCCAAGATCTCCACAGCTCTGGGGAGCAGCCCTTCTTGCTCCAGCCAAGACCAGGATGCAACGGGAGCAGGAGGCTGAGCACTGCTCTTTCTCGTGCACTGGTCCTCATCTGGTGCTCCTCATGCTCCATCGGCGCTATGGCCCTATGCATATCAGTGTGCCTGGTCCTCTCAGGAGCCAGTGCTATTTGAATGTCAGAGTTTAAATCACAAGTGATGGGAAGAGTTCTTACCCAGAAAATGTTTCTGAAAATGCCTGCCGACGTCCCTGATTTATATACTCGACACCCTATCACCTCTTTATCTGCTGCCAGGGTTGAGTTGTTCCAGCTGCAAGTAGGCAGGGTAGAGATAGTCAGAAGAAAGGGGAATTGCAGCTTCAAGCAGTCCACAGCCAAGTGCAACACTGGCATGGAGAAGGCTTTGCCTCCTCCTGACTCCTCTCTGATCTCCCTGACCACAAGACAGAATAGAAAGAAGAATGGCGTGAGCAGAGACAAAGTGACCAAGGAAAGGCCTGCTATGGAGCATAATGGTTTGTGTTTCTGATTAACTCCATGATGTTATAAGACTTGTTATAAGGTCTTGTGGTGTTGTGTGGCATGCGGTCTGACGGCCCCATTCAGCTGCATCCCTCTCTGAGGGGCTCATAAGTCTGTCTAAGGTGTAGGTGACTGGCTGTTCAGTAGCCTTAAGGCATATCCAAGTAACACCCAACTCTTTTCTTACTGGGTGTCCAACATGCTGAAGTATATAGTGTTGAAAGAAGGAAAAAAGTGGAAAAAGTGGTCTGGAAAAAATTGGCTTTTGTCTGGAAAAAAATAGGAGAAAATCTGAGAAGGAAAAAGTAAACATAAACCTAGCTGGGAGGAACTAATGGACTTTCCTGCAAAAATGTCTCTAATTGCTTTTCCCTGCAATGACAAAGAAAAATGTGAAGCCTGGAAGGAATGAGCAAAGTAGGAAGGGAAGCAATTCTGAGGGCTAGCTACCCTGGTGAAAGGAGGAAGATCCCAGTGGGGGCAAAATGTTCAGCATGTCAAGCTCACTGCACAGGCTGGTCTGTCACTCAGCAAGTGAGAAGAGTGAACAAAGTTTTCCTCAGCTCTGAGATAGGCCAGAGAAAACTTTGTGTTCCCATCTCTTCTGATTTACGTTTCCCATTTCCTTGACAAATAGACTGTAAATAGTGTTGATTTTTTTTTTAAATCTCAGCTGAAAATAATTTTATAGGTAGAAAAAAGAGAAGAAAACCCAAGACTACGCTTTTCTCAGCATTGTCCAATGCATGTGTCGTGGGAGTTTTCCATTGTTCTTAGGTATGCGGCTATTTTAGTTCATGTTTGTACAAAAATGAATGAACCATCACATGATCATGTAGAGAACTGAATGTGGCATAAAGAAATAAGTTATAATTGTGTGTCACCAGCTATCAATGGTCTTTAAGAACTGACAATTCCTATGAGTGAAAAATTGTCCTAGACTTTGTAGTGGAACACGTGAACCCTGAAGGAACCATTACAGGCAGACTCATTAGCAAATGCTCATTTAAACTACAGACAGACTGTGTCGACAGTGAAACTTAATTGCCAAGAATGTATTTGGTTTAGAATTACTGAACCAAATACTAGGAGACTTTTACAGGGAAGTACGTTGTCACACCATCTTTCTTATTTCAATGGGGCCATTAATAATCATACTACAAATCCAAAGCTTAGCAAGAACAGTTCTGGTTTTTTTAAATGTCTATAGATTTTGAACTACAGCTATTTCATCATTCTTCGTGCCTAATGCGGCATTAATATTTTGCTCCTATCTCCCACTGTCAGGTCTATCATATGGCTGAACAGAGAGCTTTGGATGGAACTCAGGGAAAAAAAGGAGAGTTTATGACCTTTGGAAGAAAGGGCAGACTACTCAGGAAGACTACAAGGATGTTGTGAGGTTTTGCAGGGAGAAAATTAGAAGGGCCAAAGCCCAACTAGAACTTAACCTGGCGACTGCTGTGAAAGACAATAAAAATGTTTCTATAAATACATTAACAACAAAAGGAGGGCTAAGGAGAATCTCCATCCTTTACTGGATGTGGGGGGAAACACAGTGACAAAGGATGAGGAAAAGGCTGAGGTACTTAATACCTTCTGAGGTACTTAATACCTTCTTTGCCTCAGTCTTTAATAGTAAGACCAGTTGTGCTCCAGGTACCCAGCCCCCTGAGCTGGAAGATAGGGACGGGGAGCAGAATGAAGCCCCCACAATCCAAGGGGAAATGGTTAGCGACCTGCTACACCACTTAGACACCCACAAGCCTATGGGACCGGTTGGGATCCACCCAAGGGTACTGAGGGAGCTGGTGGAAGTGCTCACTAAGCCACTTTGCATCATCTACCAGCAGTCCTGGCTAACCAGGGAGGTCCCAGTGGACTGGAGATTAACCAATATGATACCCATCTTCAAGAAGGGTTGGAAGGAGGATCCGGGGAACTACAGGCCTGTCAGCCTGACCTGGGTGCCAGGGAAGATTATGGAGCAGATCATCTTGAGTGCCATCACGTGGCACATACAGGACAACCAGGTGATGAGGCCCAGTCAGCATGGATTTATGAAAGGCAGGTCCTGCTTGACCAACCTGATCTTCTTCTATGACAAGGTGACCCGCTTAGTGGATGAGGGAGAGGCTGTGGATATAGTCTACCTAGACTTTAGTAAAGCCTTTGACACTGTTTCCAACAGCATTCTCCTGGAGAAACTGGCTGCTCATGGCTTGGATGGGTACACCCTTCGCTGGGTAAAAAACTGGCTGGATGGCTAGGCCCAGAGGGTTGTGGTGAACGGAGTTAAATCCAGTTGGCAGCTGGTCACAAGTGGTGTTCCTTAGGGCTTGGTACTGCAGCCGGTCTTGTTTAGTATCTTTATCAAAGATCTGGACAATGGGATCGAGTGCTCCCTCAGTACATTTGCAGAGGACACCAAGTTGGGTGGGAGTGTTGATCTGCTGGAGGGTAGGGAGGCTCTGCAGAGGGATCTGGACAGGCTGGAACCATGGGCCCAGGCCAATTGTATGAGGTTCAACAAGGCCAAGTGCCGGGTCCTGCACTTGGGTCACAACAACCCCATGCAACACTACAGGCTTGGGGACGAGTGGCTGGAAAGCTGCCCTGCAGAAAAGGACCTGGGGGTGTTGATTGACAGCCGGCTGAAGATGAGCCAGCAGTGTGCCCAGGTGGCCAAGAAGGCCAACGGCATCCTGGCCTGTATCAGAAATAGTGTGGCCAGCAGGAGTAGGGAGGTGATCGTGCCCCTGTACTCGGCGCTGGTGAGGCCGCACCTCGAATCCTGTGTTCAGTTTTGGGCCCCTCCCTACAAGAAGGACATTGAGGTGCTGGAGTGTGTCCAGAGAAGGGCGACGAAGCTGGTGAGGGGTCTGGAGCACAAGTCTGATGAGGAGCAGCTGAGGGAGCTGGGGTTGTTCAGTCTGGAGAAGAGGAGGCTGAGGGGAGACCTTATCACTCTCTACAATTACCTGAAAGGAGGTTGTAGAGAGGTGGGTGTTGGTCTCTTCTCCCAAGTGACAAGTGATAGGACAAGAGGAAATGGCCTCAAGTTGCTCCAGGAGAGTTCTAGATTGGATATGAGGAAGAATTTCTTCACTGAAAGTGTTGTCAGACACTGGAACAGGCTGCCCAGGGAGGTGGTTGAGTCACCATCCCTGGAGATATTTAAAAGACGTGTGTCTGAGGCGCTTAGGGACATGGTTTAGTGGTGGGCTTAGCAGGGTTAGGTTAATGGTTGGACTTGATGATCTTAAAGGTCTTTTCCAACCTAAATGATTCTATGCTTCTGTATAACGGTATGTATGTGTACAAGGCACTAAGCTAAGTAGCCATACTGATTTATAATAACTATCTACTTGAATAGCTGTATAGGTAAGCCTGAAACAATGTAATTAAAATGGTGTGGTTGTCTGTTTCTTTGTTAATGGCAGAGTATGTCCTTAGAAGGGAAAAACTGTCAAAAAAAATTAATATAAAGACATCAGCTCTGCAGAATATTAAAATATATGTGTGACTGTGAATGTATGCTAGTTGGACTGATCAGTCTGACAGGTGCAGGATTACTCAAAGTTACACCTGAACACCTTTTGGAACTGAAGCCTGAAATCTTAAGGGGTTAGATCCAGACAAGGCCTTCTGCAGCTGTGGAGAATATAGGCCCAATACAGTGGTGTGCAGGACCAATGGCAACAAGGAAGCTCTGCAGAACGACCTCTGATATTTTAGGAAATGGCAGCTGAAATTAAGTACAGCTGAGATTTTCCTTTTACTTGGGATTCTCATTCATATCCAGAGCTAATATAAAACTAACTCTGGGCGAGATTTTAAAGGAGTTCTTAAATTGAAGTAATGACTATTTATAATACCAGTGATGTGACAAATAATATTAACTAGAACAAGGATTATTAAAGTCTGCAGTGGTAGTGAATAGGCTGATTTGCTATTTTCTCTGTAGTGTGCATTGCATATCCTTTAATGGAAGAGATCTATGTTTTGGAGTCACATTGTTGCCTAAGTAGTCTGACATTTATTGGATGATTTTTCAAAGCGACAGAAAAACAGAACAGCAAAGAGATGGGAAAGTCAGTGGGAGCTGACTTTAAATGTTCTTTTTATTTGTTTTTTAGGTAATCTGTAAATATTGTCCGAGAAGTTCAGTCTATTGTTTAACAAGTTGGTATTTTGTCTTTGCCCATTAGCAAATGTTTGACTCATACAATTCAAATTATTTAAAGTGTGCTACAAGCATGAACACATGTGGAACTAATTTTTGACTCGTGTCCTTATGTGGTAGATTTTCAATGATTAGGAGGCATCAAATGAGTCACTTCACAATGCAAGGTTAAATAAGGATGACCTTTACTAGGGTTTATTCTGTCTTGAAGGGAAGGAGGTCACAACATGCGTTTTTCTCCATTGCTCTGTAAATTCACCTTAATTTTGACTTGCAGCAGTAGCCTCTAGTTAGGCAATAGGGAATTTTAGTTTTATACTTAATTAATTTTTAGTCATCCTTTGACGTTGGATGCTGGCCTTACTGCTTTTGTCGTAATTTGTGGTATTTGTCAGTTACATGACAAAGTGAAGTTGATTTGAATTAAAGGCTACCAAAGGCCACCAAACTCAAGTCAATTATAAGCAATAAATCCAAAGGCAGTATAGCATTAGTGGTTTATCTTGTTATAACTAGATTTTTTTCCCCAAAACCTAACATGCTTCATACCTATTGCACATGGTGTGTGTTGCCTTTACTGTTGGTTCAGTTTTTTATCATAGTTATTTGACACAGCATCACTGACCTCCGTGGGGCTGTGTCTGCTTATAGCAGCAGATCAGTGAGGAGGGGCTGTCGCCCTCTATGTCAATGACCAGCTAGAGAGCATGGAACTCTGCCTGGGGATGGATGAGGAGCTGAACGAGTTTATGGGTCAGGATTGAAGGGAGGACAGGGACAGGTGACATTATAGTGAGGGTCTGCTACAGGCCACCTGACCAGGAAGACCACACGGATGAGGCCCTCTACAGACAGGAGCAGCTCCACATTCACAAGCCGTGGTCCTCATGGGGAACTCCAACCACTCCGATATCTGTTGGAAAGACAACACAGCAGGGCATAAGCAATCCGGGAGGTCCCTGGAATGTGTTGATGATCTCTTCCTTCTCCAAGTGATAGAGGAGCCAACGAGGAAAGGTGCTGTGCTGGACCTTGTTGTCACCAACAAGGGGGGGCTGGTTGGGAATGTGAAGCTCAAGGGCAGCCTTGGCTGCAGTGACCATGAAGTGGTGGAATTCAAGATCCTTAGGGCAGCAAGGAGGGTGCACAGCAAGCTCACTGCCCTGGACTTCGGGAGAGCAGACTTCGGCCTCTTCAGTGATCTGCTTGGTAGAGTACCATGGGATAAAACCCTGGAGGGAAGAGTGGCCCAAGAAAGTGTGGCAGGCGCACCCGCCCTGACAAGAGTCCGGAGGCATTAGGACCCCTGCCTCTGTACTTTGCGTGCCCTTACCCTCACACCTTTATAGTGACTGGTGGGGACTGTCAGGTAGACACCTCGGCTGAGGGGCAGAAACGGCAGGGCCCTCAGCCAATGAAACGCCTCAGTCAGGAGAAGTTTCTAGACCACTGACCATATATGACCACCGCTCAGGTTCGACTAGGGTATAAATGGAGCCCCGCCAGACGGCAAATGGAGCCAGTCCTCCTCGGAACAGTGGGTCTGCAGCTGGAGACTCTCCCCTTGGTTTGGGGCACTGTCCAGGGAAACTCCTCGAGGTTGAGAGCCCTCATCTTACAGGTGAGTGATAGTGCTGGCTGTGCAGTGTTAATTCCTCATACACCACCCTGCACCTGTGGTTTACTGATGTTGTGGAGTGTTGGAAGATTTTTGATAAGCCTCATCTGTAGTTAGTTTTGTGCTAAACAGTTTTGGTTTAAATAAAGTTTATTTTTGAGTTTATCACCTGCCTAATTTGATTTTGTGAGCCTCAGTGACATTTAAATTGGCGCACCTCTGCACCATCACAATAAGCTGGTTAATATTCAAGGATCACTTCCTTGAAGTTCAGGAGCAATGCATCCCAACAAAGAGGAACGCCAGGAGGCCTGCATGGATGAACAAGGAGCTCCTGGACAAACGCAAACACAAAAAGGAAGCCTACAGAGTGGAGGCAAGGGCAGGGTAGCCTGAGAGGAATACAGAGAAATTGTCCGTGCAGCCAGGGATGAGGTTAGGAAAGCTAAAGCCCTAATAGAATTGAACCTAGCCAGGGACGTCAAGGGCAACAAAAAAAGCTTTTATAGGTACATCAGTGATAAAAGGAAGACTAGGGAAAATGTGGGCCCTCTCTGGAAGGAAGCAGGAGACCTGATTACCTGGGATACGGAGAAGGCTGAGGTACTCAATGACTTTTTTGCCTCAGTCTTCACTGGCAAGTGCTTAGGCCATACCACAAAAGTCATGGAAGGCAAAGGCAGGGACTGGGAGAACGAAGAACTGCCCGCTGTAGAAGAAGATCAGGTTTTCACCTCTGTGCCCAGCAAGATCATGGAGTGGATCCTCCTGGAAACTATGCTAGGGCACATGGAAAACAAGGAGGTGATTGGTGACAGTCAACATGGCTTCACTAAGGGCAAATCGTGCCTGACACATGGAAAACAAGGAGGTGACTGGTGACAGTCAACATGGCTTCACTAAGGGCAAATCGTGCCTGACAGATTTGGTGGCCTTCTATGATGGGGTTAAGTGTTGACAGATATGGGAAGAGCAACCGACATCATCTACCTGGACTTGTGCAAACCATTTGACACTGTCCCGCACGATATCCTTGTCTCTAAATTGGAGAGGCATGGATTTGATAGATGGACCATTTGGAGGATAAGGAATTGGCTGGATAGTCGCACTCAAAGAGTTGGAGTCCATGGCTTGATGTCCAAGTGGAGACTGGTGACGAGTGGCATTACTCAGGAGTCAGTATCAGGACCGGCACTGTTTAACATCTTTGTCGGCAACATGGACAGTGGGATCGAGTGCACCCTCAGCAAGTTTGCCGACAACGCCAAGCTGTGTGGTGCGGTCAATACACTGGAGGGAAGGGATGCCATCCAGAGGGACCTAGGCAGGCTTGAGAGGTGGACCCGTGCGAACCTCATGAAGTTCAACAAGGCCAAGTGCAAGGTCCTGCACATGGGTTGGGGTGATCCCAAGCACAAATACATGCTGGGCAGAGAATGAATTGAGAGCAGCCCTGAGGAGAAGGACTTGGGGATGTTGGTTGATGAGAAGCTCAACATGAGCCGGCAATGTGCGCTTGCAGCCCAGAAAGCCAACTGTATCCTGGGCTGCATCAAAAGAAGTGTGACCAGCAGGTCGAGGAAGGTGATTCTGCCCCTCTACTCTGCTCTTGTGAGACCCCACCTGGAGTACTGCATTCACCTCTGGGGTCTCCAACATAAGAAGGACATGGACCTGTTGGAGTGCATCCAGAGGAGGGCCATGAAGATGATTAGAAGGCTTGAGCACCTCTCCTATGAAGATAGGCTGAGAGAGTTGGGGTTGTTCAGCCTGGAGAAGAGAAGGCTCTGGGGACACCTTATAGAAGCCTTCCAGTACCTGAAGGGGGCCTACAAGAAAGCTGGAGAGGGACTTTTTACAAGGGCATGTAGTGATAGGACAAGGGGTCATGGCTTTAAGCTGAAAGAGGGTAGGTTTAGACTAGATATAAGGAAGAAATTCTTCACCATGAGGGTGGTGAGGCACTGGAACAGGCTGCCCAGAGAAGTTGTGTATGCCCCAACCCTGGAGGTGTTCAAAGCCAGATTGGACAGGGCTTTGAGCAACCTGGTCTAGTGGAAGGTGTCCCTGCCCATGGCAGGGGGGCTGGAACTAGATGATCTTTAAGGTCGCTTACAACCTGAACCATTATATGATTCTATGATCTTCCAACTCTAACAGGGAAGTTTGATACTTTTGCCTTGAAGATTAGAGTTTATTTCTCTTCTGCAGATAAATAGTCTGTAACACGTCTGAAAAGAGAAAATAAAGGAGAACATCAGTGAACTGAGCAAAGGTGGGTGTTGGACAGCAGAAGCAATACTTCCACAGAGCTATGGCTAGGTATTAGATAGCAGCTAAATACCAGCCTCCTGTTATCCATACCCCAGTCAACCCTTGCCTCTGGGGGAAAAACGTGGTGGTGTAGCATTTTACCCTCAATTTGAAGAGCTTAAGGAGGATCAAGGACCAGGATGGTAAGGCTGAAGGTGATGACAAAGTGTCGCACTGATGAATCTGGTATTAGTACTGAGCAACTTAATGGATATCGTGACACTGAAGCTGATGAAAGGCAGCATCAGGAAGATCAAAAACAAAGACGTGCAGAAAACTATAGTGGGAGGGAGGATGACAAAGTACGACCAGCCCTGGGGAACAGTGTGACTGACTGCCCTGTGGCACCATTTAGCAATCAGGATGTCCTGACACAGGACAGGAGTACAGGCAGATCTCCTCAGCATGGTCTCTGGTAAGCAGATGGAGGGGACATGATTCAATGGAAACCCAAGGAGGGAAGATGGGGCCATTCAAGTCAATTTGTGAGGATATTTGTGGACCAGGTTGGAGAGAAGAGCACTATTAAGAGAGAGCAAATGGAGAAGAAAAGTGTATGGCTGGCGCACTTATGAGCAGAGTGGGTCACTGAGGGTGGCAGAATTACTAGAGGTGGACAGATGGTGTTTGCTTTGGCTTGCTGAAGTCAGTAGGCCACCCTTTCATCCTTTGATGAAAGTTGCATGACATATTAATACAAGTGTAAAGGTAACTGAAATTACATGGAATTCAACAGCTGAAAGCAAAATAATTTTTCAGTCCTTCTGGGAGGAATAAAACAAATCCAAATAAATGTGGCAGTTTCCTGATGCAAAGGAAAGAATAACTCAGTATGATTTCTAAACATCCAAAGATTAACCTGGCAAAAGCAAAAAGCCATTCAAACAATGGGCCTTCAATTGAATATAAACATGCCAAGCCTCCATGATATTTGGAGACGATGTTTTAGTTTAATGTGCATATATATTGGCTTTTTTTCCATAGAAATGTAAAAGGTATGGAGGTGAAGAATTACTTCAAAATAAGCACTCTTATTGTTAGAAGAGTTTAGCATTTATTCAATTAGGAAAAATATTTAAAATTGTATCTACAATCATAAGGCAGTTACTGAAGAAAATATTTTGCAGCTTCCTAAAAACTTCACAAAACTCCACACTTTCTTCCCTTATCAATTCTATAATCTGTCATTCACTGGAAAATGTCAGGTTTTGGGGGGCAGCTTTTCTAACAGTGTGTGTAATAGGGGAAATAACCCGAAATACTTTAAAACACTTGCAGACAGTATTATTACAAGCTGTAAATCTTGTGAAATGTTTCTAGAGGAAAAATTTCTTAAACAGTTCAGTGCTCATGTTTCAGTTCAGCTGAACGGCAAAAGAAGCAGCGTTTTGATATCTAACTCTGCATTGTGGTCACAGGCAACACTTGTGTTTGCAATCAAGGAGCTAAATGTCAGCGCTCTGCTTTTTATTCAGATATGAATGCAGAGGTCCTGGTGAGGGCTCTTCGGAGATGTGACCTACATGTCTAGCATGTAACTGATAATACATTTTTAAAGACAGAAAGATAAAGGGGAAATTGAGATTCAAACCTAGCTATAGCGGTTAAAGCAAGATGGCTGCTGGGAAAAGGGTCATGGCTTCAGCAGCTGCTTCACTGCAAATTTATGCCTCCTGCCTGTAAAGACGTATGTAGGTATTTAACAGAGGATTGGTAAAAGTACATTATATCCCAGAGTAAAGGAAAAAACCTAACCTCCCAAACAAGCAAACCCTTCTTTCTTTAATGTTGAGGCTTTTTTCTTAGCTGCAGTGAACACTGAAGAGTATTGCATTTCCTTCCTCTTTTCTCTCCTTCTTCTTCTAAAAAGAAATTGAAAAGAAAAGGAGACAGGTTATTTTTTCATTTGGAAAAAACCTCCAGAAAATTTAGAGCAGAACTTTTTTCCACCCAAAAGCTGTATTTCCATTAAGACATTCAGTTTTATTTACTTTGGTCTGATAGTTGTCTCCTTGAATTATGCAAAGTGTTAGGGTTATACATATATATTTGAGGGGCTGGAGCTTTACTTACTGTCTCTGATTTCTGTTGGACCAACTGGATATCAGAGCATGAGTCTTTAGACCACTGTTGGTTATGAGAAAATTTATACTGAAAGAATGCTTCCCAGGAGAGCCTCTCAACTTTGTTATTACCTTGTTTATCCACCTGTTTTTTCCCCAAATTTCAGTTTTACTCAGTTTTTTTTCTAGATGTGCTGTCAGTAACAGGCTTTCTGGATTGCTGATCTTTTAATTCTGACCTACTCACGGCTTTCATTAATCCAAAGATACTTCTATTCCATAACCAGGTGATATATCCTACATCTCCCAAATCAATGGTTTTAACTGTTGTAAAGTATCAGCAATTTTATCCTCTTGCCCATTCTGTGTTAGTCTAGTCCTGCAGTGTTACATTTAGTTTTCATATTTTCCACATTTTCTACCTCTGTTTTCTTTCTTTTCTTTTTCCTTTTTTTCCTTTTCATTATCAGGTACTGCAAATATCTGACTGTAGCACATGTTTAGCCAGCATCATTACACATGCTGTCCTCTTTCATTAAATACTTGTAAGAGGAGCTAAGACTGATCTAAACAACTAACATATTGTATAATGCTTTTTATCTGGTTGTGAGCATGCTGGAATTAGATCTGACAATAATTAAATGTTCTCAGATTATCACACGTGTGAGTTGAACCTGATCTGTTCTGCATACTTTGTCTCTACTTTTGAAAATTGATTGTTACTGACTGTAATGGGCTGGGCAGCTCTTACTGGTTGGAATGCTCAAAAAAAGCACAATGTCTCCAGCTATCTGAATATTAGCCACTAAATATGTAAAGAAAATTTATGATCCTTTAGAAGAAAGGATTCAACAGCTTGCTTTAATGTTTTTTCTACTTTATGCATCAGAACTAATAGGCTGTGCAAACAAATAAGTGACTTTTGTTTTCTTTCTCTCTCGTTGGGACTGACTTTTGTTGAGAATATCTGCAGCATGATGACTGCTTTATCAAAGCACTGATACAACATACCGATATATATGAGATTTTCTAGCCCGTTATGATTAGGTACGGGAACACATTCTAGGGGAGCTCTGCAGGGATTTCCAGAGCCTGAATCTATTCATGAGAGGTATGGGAGGGCCTCTAAACTTAAGATTTTCAGGGAAAGGTTTCCAGAGTTCTTCCTGGTGCCAGGGTAGGTTCAAGTTGTAGCTGCTGTATCAGTATTTCTGAAACAGATAAAATGCTCATTCAGCAAAACTAAATATTTTTACTAGCAGGAAATGCAACTACAATATAATAGTCAATTTTCTGTGGTTCTTTGCATAACATTCTGTGCAAACAACTCTATGAGATGTATATTATGGAAACATCATGGAACTTAAGCATATCACCAACATTACCTACTTAAACCAATGCGTGTATCTGCATCTGTGTGAGGGAAAGAGATGTGGAAATGATGGGGCTAAGGTGCAAAGATGCTGAGGTGTTTCTGGGCTGGTGTCAGGGACAGATGTCATGTGCTGGGCACATAGGGTGTTGCTTATGAGGCTCTGAAAGCAGCCAGGTTTTCTGAGGGTGCTGTGAATGCCGAAAGCACCCTGAAGATATGAAGTTGGGACTGGTAGTTTAGGGGACAGTACCTCAAGCTACTGATATTGTCAAGACGTTTGTGTGTTTCCTCTACCTAAAGTACTGAAGATCTTTTATTGGTGGGTTTGACATCACAACTCAATGGAAGAATCTCTTGCCAAAAAGACACCAGCTCTAAGTACTCGGGAAACCCTTGGTGGAAATGTCTGAAGAGTGGCAAGAATTACTACCTTCTCCCCCTTTTTGAGAAAACCTCTATCAGTTATTCCTTAAGTTATTCCTTAAATCAGATCCCCTGTTTAGTTTTTAGGGCTTTTTATTTCATTTCCCTCTTACAAACGGTAGCCTGTTGGCAATTTTAAACCGATTTTTCTGCCACACGATGGCACTGCAATCCTTTGGATAACAACGAGGGACGGTGGCAAACTTTTATTCTCTCTTTCCAGACACAAACTTTCAGAACACCCGCACAAAACAATACTTTGAAGAGACTGTTTCCAACAGCTTTTAGAGTCTAAGGAAAAAGGGCATAATAGTTTTTTGAACTGTTATTATTCACAATTATGGCCAAAATAATTGTCCCTATGCCTGAACACACACAACTGCTGTTTAATTATTGGGCACATAAAAGTGGTTCCATTAAATAGACTTGTACAGCAAATGGGGGATTTTGTGGTGATGCACTTTATATGCATCCCAGATGGCTGCAATATATGGATGGCTTATTATAGTACATCTCTTTTGCATGTACCTAAATGCAATCTCCTACTGCCTGGAAGAAAGTTGGATCTCAGAGTGTGCTTAAGTGCTTTGTGGAAAAAAAGATCCTAGACCACTTTCTAGCTTGATGTCTGGCACCTCCTTAGCTTCCTCAGCCTCCCTGCTGCAGTGTAAAATTAACTGCAAGAGCATTGTTGGGTTTTATTTTTCTTTTGTCAATGGCCCAGAAGTTTCCATTCAGGTACCAGCTGGGATAACTTTTGTGAAGAAATGAAGAATCCCAGCTCAGAGAATGAATCAAAGATGGCAAGGTAAGAAAATATGATGAGCCAAGGACCACAGCTTACTCCTCCAAATGCTTCCTTCATAGAGCTGTGGTAAGCTGTATGATTTGGAAAGTTCCTTGAAGGAGTTTTCCATTCTTTTTACGTACAGCCAAAGGCACTCAAAGATAGTTTGAAAAGGTTAACTTAAAAACCTGCTTTGTTGTTAAGGATTTAAAACACAATGCCTGCCATCAGTGTATAATCAGCATATAATAAGGGCAATTAAGGAGACATAAATTTGTCTAATTACGTATAATAAGATATGCCAAAATGTTTCATTTTTGTTGTTGCATTGACTTGCAAAAGCTGCTTTAGGTAGGACATGGTTAAAGTCTGGGCTTGGCACTCAAAAGCAGCTGAGTGCAATTCTGCTCACTGCCATGCTTCTGTGTGACCTTGGAGTCAAGGAGATGCAGAGGAGAACAGGGAGAGTAGTTTTTCTCTCGGTGTCTCAGTCCTCATCTCTGAAAACAGAATTACAATTCATCCCTACTTTCTCATCTGGATATCCCACCTATTTTGAACATAAGTGCTTCAAATGCTTCTGTTTCTCTGCATTTGCGAAATTTACTTGACTAAATTGTATCTTCGAGCTACTACTGTGATACAGCTAACACTGTAATTAAATGCACCATCATTGTAAGAATTAAACTTGGGTGCGACTTGGCAATCTTGTGCTAGATAAGATATTTTCTCATGGATTTATTATACCAGTTCAGTGTTATACACTGTTCTTATTTAGGTGCTTGCTAAAATGAAGATTTTTTTTTCCCCTCAGAATACTTCAACTCACCGCTTTTCTCTAACAACACCACATTTCTCTGGCAGTATAAAGTGTTACAAACAGCCTTTTTATTTAGCTGAATTACTATCAACAGTCAGGACAGGTGCAATTGAGGTTAACAGGAGCTACGGTGACATGTGCGTGGAGGATTGCAGTCTACTACATGCTCTATAATTGATAAAACAGTTCGGCTTTTGGGGAATTGCTTTCATAAAGTTTATCTTTGTTCATAAAAATAATGCACTGTTGATACATGAGAGCCACAATTTTTTCTAGTTTAAACCTTACCAGGCAAGCAGGCCACAAAGCTTCCTTCAGTGGCTGGCAAGGGCCAGATGCTGCAGTCCCTGCCCTGTGGTCTGCCTCCATCTCCTCGACATATGCCCTACAGCTGCCCAGTGCAGCATTCTCTGCTTCTGGATCCACTGTGGGTATGTGCAGGTAAACCCTAGCTGCTGCCCTGGCAAAGTGACCTGTTAGTGGCAGAATAATCGCAGGGTTCCTTCCCAGCTTTCCACAGTCCACCAGTCTGGGCAGGTCAGAGGCTGTGGGCGGGATGAGTTGTTTCGGCTGTGCCCTCCTGGGGACCATGTGCCACAACAGAAGATGGACAGGTCACAGGGCAGCCAAGCCTCAGGAGAGGCATCGACCCAGTGCCGCCTCCAGGACAAGGTGTTTGCTCTGGACAGCTGCTGGGGAGCATCCGAGGAGGCTCTGGAAGGAGGAGGGATGTAGGTGCTGGACACGCTGGGTTGGTTGGCTGGTTGCAGGCTGACCAGCTCCGCCTTAAGGAAATTGCCAAGTTGGGAATGGTGCATTTGTAAATAGAAACTAAAAATTCTCAGACTTATAAGTAATAAATGATGCCTCTTTTTTCTTGACGGTCACCTTGTCTCCCCATTTTGCACTGTATGAGGAAGAGCATGAATGCATGAGACCTAGTTGGAAAGAGCTGAGTTAGTGTCAAGAACACCTACGCTTATTAATGAAGCATGAAATAAAACTGTGTGTTGTAGCAAAAGAAAATGAATACTGACCATGAAACTTTCTGTTGTATAAATTAGAATAAGTGTATCTGGTGCAGTATATCACTTTTAATAGATTAGACTGCTTCAGTAATCTTAGAGAACTGACTCTTCAGTATATCTGGTACCACAGACAGGGCCTGTAGCACTACATACCACAAAACCTGCCTGACTATAAAAGACAATTTTAGCCAATTTTTATGATCAAACTAAAGTCTGTTTTGTTTGAAATTCTCCATACTGAGATTAGAGCCTCTCAGCAAAATTATTTTAACAGTTTCGGCTGAAGCAGCCCAGCTATTCATTGAGAAAGAGATTGTTTTGCCCAGCAGTCTAGGGAAAAAGGCCAGAGACTGGGGAGGAAGCAGGAAGTCACTGGGCAAGGACATGATGAAAAGCCTTGATGACTGTAATGTGAAGAGTGAGACTGGGTATTACTTGGCAGGAAGAGACAGACTGGAGAGAATTAAAGGACTGGAGTCTTCTGGAAGGAGAATTAGCACTGAGATAAGAAACTTGAGATGTGGAAATACAGATTTTCTATAAAAGAAAATACAATTATACTGAATGGAGAGGAAAGAGACTGACAAAGAATCTTGAGCGCAAATTAGAAAGAGCTACAGAAATAGCAAAAGCATTTGCACTTATTAGTGAAGAGCTGGAGGAGAAAAAAGGATAAGGATAGGAAAGCAACTGCTCAGAAGCAAGCTTGGAGGAAATGCTCAATGAAGGTCACATATCCCTCTAGGCTGGGAAGGGAACCTTAAGATTAACAGCAAACATCTTTAGACTACATGTATATGTCACCTGAAGCTTGTTACTAATTTTCTAATGTACAGACATTTGTTGCACAATATTAATTTACCTCTTTTTCCTTTTTTTTAAACAAGAACATAAATACCATACTCCAAAGGAGAGCGGTTTCTCAGGTTAGGGAAGGAATTCTTAATCAGGGAGGGAGAAATACATACACACGGATGAGGTCTAATACCTGATTTCCTGCACAGTCTGAACCCTTCTTGGACAACAGTTATTCATTTCCATCTTGGCTTTTATTATCATCACATCAGAATGTCCTGTACATGCAAAGTGATCTTCACAGAAGTCCCATGAGATGGGGGTGGGTGGGTGGGTGGGGCGTAATCAGAATCCTGATGAAGACTTTAAGCATAAAAGCTTAAAGACAAAAGTACCCACTGTTTCTGAGATGTTGAGGAACTGGTTTTGGGAGCAGAAGCTCTTTTCTGCCTGGCACAGTTTCCACTCAAGAATCTGCCTTATGTTTTGGCTGGGGCATCAAGAAGTTCCCCATGGCTCTGATTTTTATCCAGTTCACTTCACAAAACACAGTCCTACCCCTACCAGAACTGGAAACCTTGTCCTTTGGTGAGCCCACACGTCCTCACACCTGACAGAAAAGGGAAAATTTCGATCCAAGCTCCAGGAGTCTGACCCAAAGGTATGAGGTTGCTCATGGCATCTCCTCCCCTCATCTTTGTAGCGCTCTCTGTGGTTTCCTCACTCTACAGGTACTCTGACTTTTCCGTTCCTGAAGTATTAGTTGCTACAAATCACTTAAAGATGGTGTTACCTGTGTTTTCTGAGACTTGTTCCCTCTTTCTGGCATTTCCTTTTACAGGATTTGTAGGATGCATAGAGCAGAGCATGGTGTGTATGAACTGGCCATGGATGCTTGGCACACCCTACCCCCCCACCTCCAACCAACCTGAAGTTCCTTGTCAGGCACTTGAATCAACATCCAGGCATCCAAAATCCACCTCTCCTCAGATTGCTCTGTGATTTTCTCAAAAATCCCCTGTGTATATGCATTGTATGCAGAGGATTGAGTCTAAGCAGGTATAAAGAACTGTCATATTCCGAAACTTACTGAGCTTTGAAAATATCTGTTTACTGTGCGTGAAAACAGTGCAGAGAAGAGCATTTGATTTAAATAATGTGCATCTGTTTTCACCAATGACTTTTCTTCCCTTATGCTTCTACTAAATATTTATCAAGCAATAATGACAGGTTCACCAGGGCCCAGATCACCCCCATAAATGTGATATGATGAGCCTTACTAGTCACTGGGCTTTTGTCTTCTCCTCCTTCACTGGCCAGCCCAGGCTGTAAGCTCTGATGTCACCCATCAAACATCGTCCTCCTTCAACACGGCTCTGTGCCACAAGAGCCACGCAGATTAAGAAGTGCCTGAAAAGGTCTTGTTCCATTTTGTTTCTTGTCAATCTCTGCTCAAAAAAACCATAGCTCCTATAGCCCTAAACCTACGTTAAACAAGGTTACTATGACCGGAGGCTGAAAATTCACACTCAGTGACCTGAGTCAGGTGCTTCTCTCACCTGTGAGCGCCTTCCATGCTAGCAGATGAACTTTCTACCAGGAGCTTCTGGTACTATGGTATAAACGTGCTGAGACAGTGAGTAAATGTTTCTAAAATTACAAGAGTGTTTTATTGTGCTTCCAGTTGTAAAATGGCTTCAGCAATTCGTGACTGTGTTTGCATCATTTGGACAGATTTTCCAGGAAATTAATAATTCTTGCTTTAATTTTTCTTTGCATTGTTTCTGATTAGGTCCAGGAAGGTCATTAATTGAGCTTAGCCAATTAAATTCCGAGGAATTGCATCATTCCTGCCTGAACCAGAGTAATTACACCGCTGCAGCACTGGCTGTGGTCACCCCTGCTAATAAAAGCTTGGAAAATGCAGTCACAAAATCCTTGTTGATTATACAATACTTGGGAATCCAGCAGTTTATACACACAGCTTTTTTTAAATAGGAGGGACTTGTAAAGAAGAGCATATTCACCAGCATAATGGAGAAACACATACTGACTTCTGCTTTGGTTTTGCTGAAGTTAGTTTAAAAAAAAAAGCAAAATCCAAACCTACAACAAACCCTCTCCTTACATCAGGGCAGCAGAACAAGACTAGGCTCAGGGTTAACCATCAGAACAATTTAAGGCAAAACCCAAAAGCTGGAGAAAATACATCTGACCGCTTCACTTTTCCTTTTCTGCACCACTTCACTGTTTCTTTTCTTCAACTACTCTCTTCCCCTATTTCCATTTGGGATACATTGGGAAACACATAAAACCCAAAATGACTGAAATGAGCACAAGTATAGAAAGAAAAGGCAGCTGCAAAAATGCAAATCAGTCAAAGTAAATACACCAGAAGGAAAAGAATTCAAAGAGCATATTAGAAATTAGGATATGAATTCAGCGGACGTGATTTATCATTTGGGGCATTTCACCAGCGCAGCTGAGAGTCCTTCACTGAATGAATTAGAAATGTTTGGGTATAATATCTGTTACCATTTCTATGGGCAAGGAGATCTTCTTAAAATGGGCCTAGTTAGTTCACAGCTGATATTTTCAGTGGAATAAAAATAGCAGGTGTGGGGGAAGGGATCATGGAGAGTGGCAAAAAGCAGGGACTCGTGGGTGTAAGCCTGAAGGACTGGTGGAGAAGCTGCTCGCTCTGCTGCAGCAACCTTCTTCCAAGGTGAACATATGCTGTTCAGCCCCCAGAAAAGCAGTTTGTGGGAGATGGTTTTTAAGTCACATTAAAAGAAGCTTTAGCAAACCTTCACTGTCAGCAGTATGGTGCACAACCTCCCTGTTGGACTGTGGCCCAAAAGGGTCCTCAGTGAATCCGGGGCTAAGAGAAGCTGCAGGCTCTGGCTGAGGCTTCAGCAGGTTGGTTTAGAAGAAAGTGAGGTCTCCAAATGACCTGTCTTCAAAGTGCAGTGTGAATGTGCTCAAGTTTACTTAGGATTTGACTTTCTCACCTTTGCTGAGCCTTGTTTCCACCAGTGCTCCATGTAGTCAGGTTAATGTTGCCTTGGGTTCAACTGAATGTCCTGACGTTTAATCTCTGACACACTATGGACATAACCTTTGCCAGCTATGATTTCTTGTTTATTTTTAAGAGGACTTCTTTGGGAAAGCAGAGCTTTTGGAGATTCATCAGTGTCTAGTGAGAGAAATCTCGTTTCACTTCAGCTTTTCTAGGGCTTCAGGGACTTTAATCCTTTTGTTTGCCTGGAAAACTTTGGAGATTTCATGCTAAGAAAGACAGAGAGAATGGTTTCACTAAGGTAACTGGGCTGCAGAAATGACTATCCAGATCATGGGGCAAAACTGAACAGAATAAGCTCTCGTACAGGATCTTTTGAACTATCACTTGTTACCTAAACTCTAGAGACAGAACAGAAGTTGAAACTGGAAATGGAACTTAGTACTATACTGCTGTTGACCTCAGTTTAAGGAAGTACTATTTCTTAAGACAATTCAGTGTGCTTGATAAAGGCTTCATTTAAGCCCTTTAAAATGACTAAGTCTTTCAGAACAGACCCATACATCTCTGGCAAGTACAGATTTCTCATTGCATAAGGCAAAGCTGGTGGTAGAACTTGGATCAATTTTCTAACTTGCTTTATGCTGTGAAAAACTTGCTCTGCCTGATGATGAATTGGTATGCATCCAGGTTTGAGCTGGTCATCTAGACTTCCTTTATAGAGATAAATGGGGTCTTCTATGATATTATTATCCCACCCTGAAGCTGACATCTAAAATGGGTCAGATGAATCAACACCTAGAATTGTCTGCTTCAGATGAAGGGAATTTAGCATGATAAGCTCAGATGGAAGCACTTGTATTGCAATGTCTCAAGTGAGGAGAAATGAATTTACCTATCCACCTTTCTTTCCTGGACTGTCCTGTAGAAGACTGAGAAGCTTTCTCAAGAAGAATTCAATCCTTACCTTAGTTCTAATTTCTTCAGTTCTGTTGGGTCATGTTTCCTGAACTGTCTGTTTGAGATCATTGGTTGTCAAAGCAATAAGATCCTAATTCTCTAGAGTGCTCAAGTCTCAGGTATCTTGAATTATTTTCTGCAAGGAGCATGATGCAGTTTATCTTGAACAATGCCTTGTTGAATTGTTAATGGTGGTCTATATTAACAAAAAAATATTCACTTTATCAGCTCTTCTGTGACAAGAGAAGAACTGAAGAAAAATTTGATGCTTTCTTCCATAGGAAGATAAAGCCACAATCCCATCAAGTGCAGGCAGGGAGGTTGTGTTATGTCACAATATCTTACACCCTGGGATGAGGGACATATGTGTGTCATGCTGATGGTGAAGTAGGGTGGTTACAGCCCCTCTGAACTTTCCTTTCTCTCCATCCAGTAGATCTATACCTGCCTTACTCTCATCAAAATCAATCTGAATGAGAGCTGTTATGAAAATACAGTGTGCTATTCATCAATTGCAATGGGGGAAATACTCCTTTGTTCGGAGAAGGAATAATGTCTGTCACCCACTTGCCTTTATACGTAACCTATTCACCCCATACTCATACAAATGAAGTGCCATTCAACCTGTTTCAAGTTCCAAGATGTGCTACTCTGCTACCCAGCACCCTATTGCATGCAGTGATTATAATCTGATATGAAACGTTATAAGCTTACACAAAAATACTAACTTTCCCCCCAGGTTTTCAATCAGTTCTGTGTCATTTTCCGAGACAGATACTTACTCTCTTTTATCACATGCAGTATTTGTATGACTCGGAAGTCTAAGCAGGTAGAAAGCTGGCACAAACAATGGATAATTGTAGAGACACTTAGCTGTCAGACAGAAGATCTAAGATGCAAAACTCTGGACATTCGGTTGATACTGTGATGTGATTTTCTTAATATTTTTAGAAAAAGTGTACAGCATGTAGAATATATACTAGAAGATGAAACAACGCTCTGCCTTCCTGAAGAAGATAGAAGTCATGTGGAATGTTAACTAAATTGTTGTTGCTTTCTTTTTTCCTCTTCTGCAAGGGAAAAAAGAGCTTTTTTCCTGCTCTCCTAAAAATAAAAGATTGATGAAAATGATGCATGACATGCACATCAGGAAAATGCACCCTGACAATTTTGCACAGAATATGTGTTGCATGTTGACAGATTTTTGCTATAAAACTGACAGTTTTGGTGCAAGCTGTTCTTGCCATGACTATAGGGAATAGGTAGCAAAAGGGAAAAGTATAATTTACATTATGCACACTTGAAATGAACCTGACAGGCTACAGGGTGGCTCAGTTGCTCCATGTAAAGGCACCATAAGGTATCTAAAACTAGTTCCCTTGCCCTTTATAGAAAAACATCCCTAAACATTATACTTGTGATGTGGTGAACTGATTACAGGAAAATCACAGGTCTCTTCACAGATTTTCACACATATTTTAAAAGTATTGGTGTGGACCAGTCTTTGTGAGATTCCATCTCTTCCCCCAAAAATTCATAGTGCAAGACCAAATTTCCTTTAAATTTTACATGAAACAAGGCTGCTTATCTATGAAAAGACGAACAAAGGTGACCATGCTGTGTCTGCATAGTTCTAAAGACTTTTTACAAGAAATAAAAATGGTAGCAGTCCTTGTAGTAAATTAAACATTTGGCTGCACAGAATGTATATCTATTAATTTTAAATGAGAGTACATCCAAAAAAATCTTTCTTGTTGTATAAAGGTTATCATCAAAGCTATAACATATTCAAATTCAATACAAAATGTCATTTTACTAATAAAATCCTTATGCTTTGAAATTTCAAAGAAGTGGAAAGATCTTTAAAAAGCAATGATTAAATATGCAAATGCAATCCTTGCAGCCTTTTTTTTTTTTAGAGAAATGTACCTTTTAGAAACCTATCTGCAGAGAAATCTTACTTTTTTCTCATCTTATTTTTCTTCTGCACCTCTTCTATTTTTAATGATGGATTGCTGTACAGTAGGCTGAACACCACACAGCTTCAGTCTTCCCTATTTAGATTAATCTAGGGAGAACATTAGATTTCTAATCTTGGGCAGTCTCACTTCCATTCTCCCATCGCTTGAGGGCTTACCTCCTGTCACCTCAAGCTAAATCCTTCTCATTTATTCACATGAACCATCAACTTTCATGAGACTGCCAAAATAAATAAGACCAGCAGGATATGGCCCCATATTTATTTCAGTAACAGCTTTCTTCAGTGTAAGTGCTACACAGACGACACTATGGCTCTGCTCTTCACACCCACTAGTTTCTAGAAGAACAACTCAATTTTTGTTTTCTTACAGCAACAGCTATTTAGTAAAGTTGTAAGAAATGAGTGAGGCATATCCTCCAAACCCAACTCAATTTTGAGGTATCTTTGTTTTCCTTGGCATTATGGTCTGTTGCTGTTCTGCTTGGTACCTCTGCTCGGTACCTTTTTTTTACTTTTATATGCCTGTTCTACGTTTGGGTCCTTTCTAGAGCTATCTTAATGGGCCATGTTTGGAAAGACACACGATAGATAGAGCTAGTCTGATGAAGTACTGGGGGATCAAGGCTGAAATTTTAAAGCTCACCCAGAAGGTGAATGAGTATGATCCTTCATATGAAGAAGAAGGAGAAGGAGAAGGCGAAAAAGAAGAAGAAGAAGAAGTAGAAGAGGAAGAAGATGACGAATAATAATAATAATAATCTTTCTAGCGTCAGAGACCCATAAAAGAGCTGGAGCTCATCTTCATCCTTTGGTGCTCATCTCACCTGAGTGCAGGAAACGAGTCCTGGAGTTTCATAGGAGAAAGCTGGCATTAGAGGCATAAAATAATTTAAATGCCCCTGTAACAGCTTGTGATCCTCAAGACCTCGCCTTTTGGGGTCTTTTTATTGGAAATTAACATTTCTCTGGACCCTGAAATGTATGTGTACTCTACTAATCCAGAGGTCCTCCTGCACCTACGTGGTCCAGCAAGCCACTGTGGTCAAGACATGTGACTGTAACCAGCAGCATTGAAAGAAGTGATGTGGCTGGCATTACATCTGGCCACCTTTCACTTTCCGCCTTTAAAGACCCTAAGTCTAAATACTAAAGGCAGCTACTGCCCAGGGCATAAGGGAAGGCTGAAATGGAGTAGAAAGGTATTCAGGGTCAAGAAATAGCAGAAAGTCCTGGCATCCCATCTGGTTACTTTGTTTAATCCTAGAGCAGTGGTTATCCAGTTTCTTTAAACAGCCCATATGGGGTCTGCCTTCCCCTTGCTGAAAGGGACACAGGGCATAATCAGTCTCCACACGCCCTCTCTCCCTCCCCTTCACACTTCACTGGAGCTGCTGTGCTAAGTCTCCCAGCATTGATGCTGCCTCTCTGTACCTCCCTCACAGCCTACAGCGGAACAACTGGACCCGGGCTGCGAGGTAGCGACACAGCAGAGGAGGGAGGAGGTGGGGGAGACGGCGCAGCTGGTCCAGAGTGTGCGAGGAGACACTTAAGCTGAGCAAAATGCATCCCTGACTTTTGCCTTTTCCTTATGCATCTGGTCACTGTGTAGTGCTGCATCTTGTTAGAAAGGCAGAAGTAGGGCTAGAAAAGCCACTGCTGCTGCTGCCTAACCCCATTTCTACATGCAGCATCAAGGTATCTCACTGCTAGGGAAGAACCTCTACCAAGGAAGCTGCTGCTAGCTTCGTACAAGCAATAGCAGTGGGAATGCAAATTCTCTCCCAGTCTATCCCTCTCCCACAGGAGATAGTACAATTTGGGGGCAGCTGAAACTTTAGATCTGCCATCTGCTTCCACAGAGCTGTAGGGAAGAGACTACTGCTGGTCAAAACCACAGATGACAGATCAGTACACGACACAAATGTGCTGAGCAATCCAAAAGAAGACAAGTTTCTCTCCTAAAACCAGAATCCAATAATGATTGTGGAGAAAGCAAGGCTGTGTAGTAAGCTGTTAAAAAATTATATTCTGAACGATATTGAATTATGGGATAATTCTGAGTGGGAGAGCTAGAAGTTCATTCCCCACTTTTCTGAGCTCAGCCGTTACAGTACTTTCATCTTGGCTACCTTATCCAAGAGGACTAGAGATCCTCCATGCTTGCCTATCTCCCCCACAGCATGTCACCCAGAGAGCAGAGTTATCATGTCTCATTGGCTGGTATCCAAAAGCATCTGCAGTGTGCTACTGATCTGTTGCAGAGCAATCTATCATGAATACAAGCCAGGAGGAGGTAGGAAGAAGTAGGAGTGGAGGGGAGAGGAAGGAGTGATGCTTATTGTCATGGAAACATGTCCCCACTGTATTGTTCGCCAGCACTTACAGATGTGGCTTACCAAACAGCGGGGCAGACCTACAGAACCCATCAGCAGTGGTCCCTGTGATGTGGTGTGTGGTGGACAGGGTATTTGCAGTTTTGCTACCATTGTGTAGCTACTTATACATCGCAATCAATAAACTACTTGAGCCCCATACTCCAAGACACTTGCAGTAACCTGGATACTACGCTACTGATGAAGACAAATGTAGGATATGTGCAGACAGCAAAATCTGCTATAGGGCTCTTCTACATTCTAATGGTTGAGTCTAAGTAATGTATTTTCTGACCTTGAGCTCTGCATTTATTTTTGAAGAAGCTTGAGAATCAGTTTCAAATTATTGGAGGGATAGTTGTAATCTCCATTTTCTTCCAAGTGCATTGCATTCAATTCCCATCTGTCCTTTCAGTCACCTCCTCTATTAAATGGTCACAGAAGATGAATAACGGTCGTGTGAATTCTTCAAAATTGCATTACATGTTATTCTGCTCCTTATTAATGTTCTATGTTGTTTTATTTACGATAACCTTGTGAGATGGCATCCACATGGTCTCTACATCCAGCTGAAAAATGGCACAAGTGTATTATTAATATGCAAGGATGGGAAAAACAATAAAAAACAGGATCAAAGGAGAGCAAGTATGCTTTCAAAATTAGGTCAGAAATTAAAGGAAGACTGTTACTGCTATGTGTTTGGATGAGCTCTTTCTTAGTTGCCAAGGTTTTAAAGATCTATTTGTGTAATTCATTTAATTGTCAGAAGTTCACACACTTCTCTTGTAACACCTACTGTATGCTAATGTGTCTTTTTCTAACAGATTTTATTCAGAGTTATTTAATACACACAAAAATGAACACTGCAGATTTTGTATTGCCTTTACTGGCTCCATATACAGTGTATCACAGAGAGCTTTGAGATCAAGGGAAGAAAGGTTTTCCTTCTACTGTATATTTGCTTTGTAGATTGGACTACTCCAGCATTTTCACTATTAGGATGACATGGTCCATCTTGCTTATCTGAAGTATCTTAACAGTATGGTAAACTAGATAAGGAGCATATAGTAGTTGATTAAACCATTTTCTACCTCATTGCATCTGTAATAAAGTATTTTTAAGTCTATTACATGTGAAACTGAGTTCTGTACCACTTTCCTGGCTGCTTGAGAAGACTTTCAGGTTAGAAATCTGCTTCACCTCATGGTTCCTGGTGGCAATGATAGAAGGGTATGTGCAATATTCATACAAGAATTGTGAGTCTGCAGGTCCATTCTGTGCGCAGGTTCCCCTTTCTTTTCCACAGTGCATACAGGCATCAAGCCGGCTCCAGTTCTCTCTCCTTCCATTTAGCATGGTATTGCCACCAAGCTCAATGCTCAAAACTACGACTCAGACTCCAAAATTCTTGACGCTGCTTACATTAGGATTTTTTAAAAATTCATTTCAGGTATCTCCTCATTTCCTTTCTAGCTTCAGAATGTTTAGGTGCATCTGAGTCACAATTTCAAGCTTTTATCTATGAACATAAGTAACGAATGCTTTTTTTCTTTTTTTTTTTCTTTTTTCTTTTTTTTCTTTTTTCTTTTTTTTCTTTAATGAAAGCTGATAGTCTCATGCAATTGCTTGCTGCTAGCTGTGGCCTTCAGAAAAACAGCAAACATCCCAAGAGTCGAAGTAAAATATGCGTGTTGCCGAGACGATAGCCATCAAAACTTCTCAGCTTTTTATGGGGAAACTGCATAATCATGAAGGGCAAGAAAAGATGTTAGTAAGTCATGTAGAGCTTTATGGTGGGAGTAAGAGGTACAGGAACAGAAGCTTTCTGATGAACAGAAGGCACAGAGTAGAAAATATGTTTCTGTCAGAGCCATCTGTTGTGGATCTCCCCAGGCTCAGCTGTGGTTACGAGTGGAGATCTCTGTAAGATGATGGAAGAATTATCAGTTGGTAGGAGTTTTTAATGTGTATGTATAGATTGGAAAGTTATGCTAGCAGTAATTGTAAAGTCCTGGTATTCTTGGATGAGAAGGTCTGCGTGTTCTCCTATAGGATCGCTATATTAACCAGAGGTGATAGTGCTTTAAACTCAGATCCTTAGAGTTAGAGAGGAACTGGCTGTCAAAAATCATCTTTGATCAGGTGATTGTAAATTGGTTAAAACAGGTCTGTAACTAAGGTTTTGGATTCAGAATGGCAATTTTTTCTGTGTATGGAATAAGGCTCAGTGGAGTAAGGAGCTCAAGAATTTTAATGTGAAGGAGGCTTGGAGCTAATTTAAGTCAGAAGTGTGTATTATTTAAGAGTTTTCTTGTGTATTGCAAGCACGAGGGGAAAATGGTAGGAAAGGAAACTTGACCTGCCTGGCGAAAATAAGCACCCACAGAAAATGTTTAAGAGTGAGAAGAAACCTGCCTCTGATGGAAAAGGAACTGACAGTTAGGAGAGGTAGGTCTCAAAGGTCAGAAAATGCAGACGTAAACCAAAAAAGTTCAAAAGCCTCGTTGAGCTGCTCCTCATGAAGAAAATTGAAATAAATAGCAGGAGATACTACATCCTCTGAAATAAAAAGAGAACAAGAAGGCAAGAAGTGCAGGAACTGCTGACTGACAGATAGTAATGAAAGGTTAATCCAGGTATGGCCAAACAGTGAATGAATCCTGTTCCCAGGATCTGTGAAGGGGTAGTGCTGGGATGTGAATGGGGATGGCAGGGTGACGGAAGTCATCCTTTCCCGAGGCAAAAGCAAAACGGAGGGCACATTCGCACAACATGTTGCAGTCAGGCGTGAAGCAGCTCTACCACTGCTGTGACCTGGCCAGGTGGAAGCCAGCTCCGGAGCAGGCACTGCCGAGCTGCATCAGTGTTAGCTTGCTGCTAGCACTGCCACATCCCAGCACTATCCCCTTCCCACATCCTGGGAAACAGCTGAAGTAAGGCTGGCTTCACTGCCCGCTCGGAAATGTGGGAAATTCGGTTCCAGTCTGGGCAGCCAGAGAGTGACACTTCCCCGCTCCCAAACTGCGAGTTAGGCAGATGGCCTTAAGCAAACCGAAATTTTATTGTAGGGTTTAAACATATTGAGAGGGGAAACCTGAGCAATCTGCCATGAGCAGGGCAAACACTTCAAAGAATTTACTGGCAATAACCCTGACCACATCTTCTCTTCCACTGCTGAGTGTCAGGTGAGGTGAGAAGTGCTCGCTGGCTGCCAGGCTGATACATAAAATGGGGTAGTGAGGGGCTGGGAGAGCTGATGCTTCCCTGCTCTACAGAAACTAAGGCAGCTGCATATATATTAAAAACTCCACAAGTCCTGAGCTGTCAGAGCCCTACACGTGTATCTGAAAGGCAACCCAGTTGACTCTCATCCAGCTGAGAAGCTGATGGATGTGGGAGCTGGTCCCTTTGAGCTGCTCCTGCTCATTTTTTTGTGGATGAGCATATCTGTTGTCATTGCTCAGCAGTCTTGCCCTCTCTGCTCTCTAAGTCCCTCCTCAGGCTGCAGTTTTACCCCACTTCTGGCATGGCCTGGCCTTCAGCCCTGCCTTTCTCAAGAACCTTCCCCTCCGTGCTCCAGCATTCATTTGTTTCGGAAAAGCTGCAAGGGCAGGCAGGATCTGTACGGAGTCCTTGCCAGTACAGGCAGATTTTTCTGAATGCTCTTACCCTTCTTTAAGAGTCTCTCAGGGTCTCTGAAAGAAATGCCCCCAATACTATTGAACCTGAATGTTTGTTAAACCTATTAAAGATTTAGTGAAAAAAAAAACCAAACCAACCTAAAAGTAGGACTCGGTGATGTCCCAAACATTACTTCTTTCTATTCTGACACTTCACCTGCTCCCCAGGAGATGCTGGCAGAGCGCTTATCTTCTGCTGGCACCTCTCCTCCTGCCACCTCCAGGGAGAAACATGCTGCTTCAAGGCAGGAGCAGAAGAATAAAAAGGAGTGGAGGAGGGAGATATAGATAATCACAGCTCAGTCAGATTTTGTCCTGTATGAACCCCAGAAAAGGTTTTAGAGAATAAATAAGGATGAAAAAGCAAATAAAAAGTGGACTGAATCTATCTAGATTTAAGGGAAGTGCTGAGACAGGGTGTGCCTCACAGGAACTAGTATTTGAGTAAGAGATGACAGAGGATTAATTCTGACATTGTAGAACAGAGGAGGTTGCTGGATTACAGGAGTAGAGAGCAATAGTTACATTCCTTGTGAGGGCAGCCTTGGGCCCAGTCTGGTTTGATGTTTTCCTTTGTGACCTTGGTGCAAGAACTAGACATGTGCTTACAAAATCTGCAGATGACACAAAGCTGGTATGTACAGCTAATACAGACCAGAGGAAGACTTGATTATCATGCAGGAAAAATTAGATGACCTTGTGGAACAGCATATTAGAAACAGCATGAAATTTAATAATCCAAAGTGCAAAATCATGCCCTTGAAGACTAATCACCAGAACTTTTGCTGTGGGAAAGGGGTTCATAACCGGAGGAAGGAGAGGTGAACAAACTGATTGACCATAGCATGGCCATGAGCCCCTCTGTGCCATATGGCTATGAAAACAGCTAATGATGCTCCAAAATGTACCTGGCGAGAATTTGCAGCAGACTTGGGAAGGAATTAGTAGCAGGGTAAAAGGTATCGGGCTCAGAAGATCTTATGCATTTCTGCTCACCTGTGTTCAAATGATACTTTAAACTGTAACAAATGCAGAGAAAGGCAGGTATATACAAGTAGGAAAGGTCAGATGGGGTAGCAGTGATCACCATTTCTGTGTTGTGTGCCCTTTATTGTCTTCCCTGCCCCCAAGATTTCATACAAAATTTGCTGCTCTGTGTTTATGTTGTCCTTATTGAATTATTCCCATCCCCTAAGGGATATTCCAGTCACCTGAACAAGTGAAGAAGTGAATTCCCCTTTCCACTGATGTATAACTTCATTATGGGGGAAGGGGAAATGTTTACCTTCCTTTCATTCATTAGAGGGTGGCTACAGTAGGATATTAAGGCAAGCATGTAGAGTCTTCTCGTAGTTCTGGGAAATCATCCCGTGCCTGTCACTTGTACCCTCTTCACCTGCTTGGGGTTGAACTGACGCACAGGGCTGGGCAGGAGTGATGGAGATGCCAGCAGCATCCACATTGTGGGGCTGGGCATCGCCAACAACAGCTTAGCACCCAAGTGCTGGTACATCCCCATGCTGCTCTCTCTTGTGGCCCTATTGCCGAGTCATCTCTTTGCTGGACTTTGCTGAGCTGCTCCACATTTACATCAGTGCAAGGAAAAAAAGAGGCTCGAGCTCAGCGTAAGGTTTTCAGTGCACCTCTGGCATTTTCCTCCTCTTCCTTCTGCCTTTCATGTTTTCTGGACCCATTTGGGGTGAGAAGGAGGAAAGGAAATGCTTCAGTGGATTGGCCAAGGGGAGCTTTCAGCAAACGCCCTCCCATCAGCACCGTAATCTGTGAAAAATATCTTGCAATAAGGACAGGCTGTTCATTTTCCTCTGTGCAGTCTGGCTCGCCCTGTGTAAGCAGAGGCTATCTTTAGCATGTCGTCGGTCTTTTTTATGAAGAGATATAAAAGCTCCCGCAGCAGGAGTCCTCTGGCTCTGAGACTGGGTGAAGGAATGAGGCTATGACAGACTGCTTAGCTGGCCCCACCGTTCAGAGCCATCTGCTTGCCAAGATTTCTCAGCTATGAAGAGAGAGGCAGACACTGCCCTTCGCAGCGGTGGTATGTCACCGTATGTATTGAGCACAACTCAGAGATTAGGAAGGGTTCAGATAAAATGAAACCCAAACAATTTAAATAGATGAACAGAAGATACTGTGTACTATCCGCTAATTTAAAATAATCCCTCTGGTTGTAAATAAGCAACAAAATGTAGTAGTTCTCCTCTCCCAAATGCAAATCAGCAAGGCTCTCGCATAATTCATTCAGACCCCATTAATGAGTATAAGCAGTTTAAGCAGTTTGTTTTAGGGCCATATCTCTGCAGTTGCTTATGTTGAACATCATTTCCTTTCCTGTTGCTAGCTTTGCAACAAGTCCCAAGAGTTATTTACAGACATCTTAGTTTTATCTAATTTAACAGCTTTGTGTTGTCAGCAGTTTTGCCGTCTCATTGTATTCCCTCTCTTCCTGGTCATTAATAAATAGATGGGTCTGGGGAAAGAGTGGAATTAATCCTAGCGGTGATCCTCTGGTGCAGTCCCTGTGGCAACACACTCTTACCACCTTTTCATCCCAACCATCTGCCATTCATCCTCATTCTTTTCTCTCTCTTTAACCAGTAACAAAGACCTTATCTCCTACCCCAGGGTTACTGAGTTTCCTTAAAAGCCTCATGTGAATGATATTATCAAATGTCTCTGTAAATGCATATCCCGTGATTCTCTTTAAGTCAATATTTTGCTAACTCTTTATAACATTTGAACAGGTTAGGAAAGCACATTTTATCCTCACTGATAAGAATGTCAATTTATCTCTGCTGATCTGTGCTGATTTGCAATTTACTCATCCTGATTTTTTCTCTTTCCTACATATCACCTGTAGGTGTTTTATAACTATTTTAAACCATTTTCTCAACTATTTTCCCCATTAATGAATTAAGATTCTCTAGATTTCAGTTCTGAGGGTCAGTCTAAAGAGCTATTTTAAAGATCGCTACAGTGTTGGCCATTTTCCAGTTATCCAGCAGAGTGGCTGTTTTAATGATGAATTACATATCTTTAATGATAAATTATGGTAGGCTGGAATTGTGCTTCATTCTTAGGATTTCCTCAGAATCTCCAATGAATTCCATTTGGTACCATAAATTATTGGAACATATATTTCTGGAGTTGTTACACCACTGATATTTTTAATATCTTATCCAACAGGGCTTTCACACCATTACATGTAACTTCAGAGTAAAGATTCACCCCCAGCCCTTCTTTTCTGACACCCAAATAAATCATTTACCTTCACTGCAATCTTTTCTCACCCTGTGCTTTCCTCCTTTACACTTAGCAGTCTAGTAAGCTTACATATAATAGCTTTCCGTATGTGATTTACTTGCATCACATACTATTTGTCGTCATGTGTTTGACTGTGTTTGCGTACTTTCTGAGCTTCACCTTACTGTACGAGTTATATCTTGCCTGCCAAATCTTCTGTTTTATTTGCACTCCTTTACCTGGGTATCTATTCTTGAAAGACTCTTTGGAGATCAAAATTAATCCTTGATTTTTGCTATTTAATTATCCTGTGCCTTCCCTTGTTTCTTTGTTCTGAACTGTGGAGATCTGCTAAAGCACAGGTTATAAATAGCTTCTATTCTAAAGTTATGAATCACTTTTTTTTTAATAATTATCTCTCTGCCAGGAAAAGTCCTGTTTTAAATACTGATATTTTATTTTAAAAATGCCGATACTTTGCATATAGCTTCAATTATTTAGCCTGAATGTGTTTCCATTGACCCATACTTGTAATTCTATCAGCTTCAAGGGGAATGTTAATGTAAATAGGGATATCATAATTATTCTCATCTTAATTATTGTACTTGGGACCATACTCTCTGAACCAAACCCTGTTGTTACTAAGCTAATGAACTCCATTACACATAGTATTTCTTCATGCTTACTCATTTTGTTCCACAGATACATGGTGTGTTTACAGTCCTGGATTTGTTTTTCTAGGATCTAGAATTTGTGTGCTGTCAGTTTCTCCTACACACCCTGAGTCCCCCTCAATGGTTTAGGTGGCACACTTTAACTCCTACCTTTATCCTCCTCTAAAAAAACTGATCATCACTGAATGTCTTTTCATATTCCCTTCTAATAAAAGTCACTTATTCACAGTTGCTTCATTTCTTCCCAACCTGGTACTGCTTTCTCAACCATCAGTAACCCTCCCCTCCCAAATCTCTGTACCTTTCTGTTACTTACACACCTGTCATTTAGCATGCCTGGCTCCTGAATCCTCCTCCCCATCCAAGAAGAAACCACTGATGTTGGTTTAGATGTTTAATTTATTTCTCAAGCGTACACTGTTGTTAGAATTCAAAACCAAAAATGTAAGGAATTCCTAGATTTTGAAATTGTTTTTCTATCATGATTAGGTACTGAAGCTATTGACTGCCACCTGTCTCTGTTAACTGTCTAACTCCCATAGCCAAGCAGGTATGTTAAAATACCCGATCTCTAGCTTTACATGTGCTTGAACAAGTAAGGAGTAAAACTGCAAGTGATGTTCATGAGAAATGTCTAGTGCTCAGACTTTTGAAAAACAGACCACTTAGATTAGGACTAATCAAGCATTCTATGGTGAAATAATTTTCTGCCAGAAACAACTCAAGAATTGGGTGCTCGCTAGCAATAGAGATAAGCCAGGATGAATCATATGTTGTAATCAGACAAAGGAGGTACTTGAACCTGGTCCTCCTAGTCCTACGTGCATTTTTGCTATTAGGGCGACAAGGAGTGGCATCTAAAATGTGCGTTAGAATTTGTCTATAGATGCTAGTTTTTAAGAAAATACGGGCCCAAATCTTTCTTTTATTTTTGTTTGTTCAAAAAAGGGAATAATGGAATTTATTTAGTATTGTGTTCAGGAGTGATTTAGCTATATTAATTAACGGAGAATTTTTGTGGCTTAAAAAGCAATGGTAAAATGATACAAATTTTAAAATACATGATGTACATGTACACTCTGGAATTGCCAATCAAATTTATTACCAGGCTATTGGTTCTGGCTCCTTGGAATTGGGGTTTCTTTTATTACATCTGTAGGACTAACCAAATGAAGTGTGGTCTAAGGCGCAGCGTGCATTTCTTCTTCCTGATGATGCAAGTCAGGAGGTCTCCCTCCAGCTGGAGAAGGTTAGTTGAGGCTGGCGTTGGGCATGTTTAGTCTGTGCAGAGAAGCAGGGTTCAGAAATCCCCAGACGTTGCCGTGGCAGAGCACAGCACTGTTCAAACTTGCTCCCTCGTGTCCAGAAGCCACCCACCATGTCCCAGCACCACAGCATCTAAGCTAACATGTCTTTACAGATCCCCCAGCAGAAGAGGTTGATATGGCTTAGGTGTTTGCACCAAAGTGTAGACAGGCCCCTCACCACCCAGGTTGTTGCCTTTCTTCTACCTTTTTCTCTCTAGGCAGTAGAAATCCAAGGTCCTTTAAGAATTGGAGCATGATGATGTGTTAATGCTACTACACAATGCTACACAACTTAAAGGCCTTCTTAATTATCTGATAGACTGATAGAATCATTGAAGCTATTCCAGTTTGCCCAGTAAATACACCTTTGGGTATGAAAACTCTACAGATCAAGTTTGACAAGCCTATTATTTGTCAGGCAATGTAAGATATCCTGTGATACTTTCTCTCCCGATATTGCAGAAGTAATTAGACTATACTAGGAACTGTTAGATTTGTACCTTTGAGGTCACAAGCACATTTTAAACTATTCTTTTCCTCTCTCTAGAATGCAAGAGCCAAAATCTGGCTTTGCTCAACTGAAAACTAAATGGATGTATGACAGTTACTAATATTCTGTTCCGCTGCAGTCCCACTCATGACACACCAGGCAGACAGGATTTCTTTGAAATTATCTGTGCTGGATTTGGGGACTTTGCTGATATGGCAGCTTGTGCACACAAGAAGGAAAGCGGAGCCCAGTACCACAAGTGTCTGCCATGCTTTCTGGGCGAGCAGGGTCTGGTGATGAGGTCTGGATCTGGTCCCTGATCCAAAGTTGTCTGGAATCTCTCCACTGACTCCGACCACCACAGCAAGCTGTAAATGTCATCCCCTAATATCTGTGTCAAACTTGTAAGAACAGCACGTTCTCTAAAATGGCATCTGCTTTTAATGAAAATAAAGCCTGGAGAATTCATCGAGATTCTTGTGGTCATTAACAAATTCTGCTGTCAAGTATGGATTTGTTCTGATTTGATTCTCAGATACTAGATTTTGTTTTCCCTTTCTTTTCTACAGTAGGCAGTCTTCTACTGTCAGAAATCCTCTCTTCACTTTGGTACTTGCAGACGGCATTACCATATTGCATTAGGCGGTGGAAGAAGAAAAAAATTGCACCCACCCTATTTCAGGGACTCGTACTCCAGCATCTGGCTCCAGTGTGGGCTGCATAGATTTTTTTTCTTTATTACAAGAGTAAAACATACCAGATTAAAGTCTTCCCATGCCAGTTTTGTTATCATAAATATTTGTGATGGATATGCTGATCCATTTTTTAATAGGGGATAATACTTCAGATGGCAAAATTATCGAAGCACAGAGCACGCTTAGGTCAAGGTAATTTAACTCTAATCTTGCCTAATTGTTATTGCGGTCTGGACTGACAGAACTGAGATAATTAAACCCAGATCATGAACTATCCTCTTCTTACTTTATGTGGTTCCACGTGCCAAATACAGCGCCAGCACTCCTAGCTGACATTTGCTGTGAAAAGACATTTTTAGGAATCATAATGTGTGAAGGCTGCCAGCAGGGCAGTCTATCACTTCTACCTTACATCAAAGGATGTGCACCCTCTTGGAGGAAAAAATAAAGCTAGTATAAAAAACAAGACTCTAGCAAGGAAGGGTAATGTGGGCACCTTGCAACTTCGAAGTTACAAGATTCAAATTTGGGAAAAAGAGAGTGCAGCCTGCACTTCCAGCCTTTCTTCCTTGCCTTTGAATCAAACAAGAATCTTTGGGAAAACTTCCGGAAAATACCGTCATCTCTACTTCTCATTAGTGTAATTGCCTCCATTTCTCTTTCCACGTCCAGAAGAATGCCGCTGTAACAACAACCTTGTAATTTCCACCACTCCTGGTGCTGCTTCTCCACTGCTGACTGCATCAGTCCACTTGCCAAAGCTGCAACCTCAGGTATAAGATGGGAAATATCCTCAAGCGAAGACAGTATAAAAAACCAGGAAGATGTGAAATTTTAAGACACCTCAGGTGTGTTCCTTAAATAGCTATAGCCTTTGTTTCACAGCTCTGTTTTCTGATGGTAAGCAATTTTTGCAATTACAAGTGGGGCAATATCAAATCTGTATGAAACATTCATAACTATAACTAAAATGGGTGATGTCTCTTCAGCTGATGCGTGGTTGAGAGGAACGCCTTTGATGCCAAGGCATTTTAACTGGGCTGGTACTGTCATGGTTGGATGTGTAGCTTAGTCATTTTGACAGTCTCTGCTGGGTCTTAACCAAGTGCTGTATTTAAATCCCTAGTTCTTCAAGGCTTTCCTGGTCAGAAAGGCAGAGTGCATTTCTGAGATGGGAAACCTGCAGTGTGCGGGACACTAATACAGGTACCAGCTCTCACGTAAGGGAGGCTGCAAGACTGACAAATTACAAAGAGACGGGGAGGGGTGTGCATGCACGTTTGTGTGTCAGAAAGGGGGAAAGAGAGAGAGCACCTGTGTGAGGGAAAGCTGCCAAAGGGCAGAAAGCATTTGGGGAATCAGGAAGACTATGCAAGCGGGGAGCTAGGAGGGGGCTAACAAAGCAGCAGAAGTAAAACACCTGCTTTATAGAAACAAATAGATGTGTGTACGTGTTGGAGGGAGAGGATGCCACAGGAGAAGTTCCCAGATCTGGTCAGGAAGCTGGCAAGAAAAAACTATCTAATAAACACCTGAGGTTTATTCAAGAACAGCATCTGCGCTTTGCTGCTCTCTGTTGAAGCCATCATTTAGAAAACAAGTGAAAATGAGTTTGGTGGTCTCACCTTACTCCCACATGGCATTTTACACATCACACAACAACTGTACGGTCTTTACACATGACTGTTTTCGTAGAAGGAAAATCTGGATCACAATGATATAATGGTGCAGACAGAAGTCCACATTGAAGGGTATTAGCAGAAACTGCTGCAGCATAATTTGCCTGCATTTTCCCTGACTGTAACTAATAAAAGCCCTCATCCCCATCAGTACCAAATTTACTCAAATTAAAAAGCTGCTTCTTTATGACAACAGACTATTCTCCTTGTTCCACTTCAAAAAGTATTAATTATGTAACATCACGTTTTACAAATATTTTTCTGTAAAAATGCTGCATTAAAGCACTTTAATGTTGAGTAAACAACTATGTGTGTTTTGCAATATAAGGAAGACTGTTTTCTATGCTCTCAGAAAAAAAAAGTTGCATCAGTGTTTTATAAGTAGGTCAGTGACAATTCCTTATATATTTCTTAAATTCACATGGACTCTCCAGGTTCTGGCATAGGAATACATGGGTAAAACTACTGTCAATAAAATATTCATGCTTTTCTTTAAAAATAAATAGACCCAGATAAGCTGCAGTAAGAGAGGTAATGCTTTCCCAGTGCAGGATTGTCATCTGCATGCTTTAAGAGCTGTTCAGTTTATTAGCATATAATTAATATGAGCATAATTAATATGAGATTCCCTTTGCAATGAAATCATTCATGAATTTGGGGCTTGTAAGACAGCCCTTAACTCTTCATTTGGCATGAAAATTGTTGTGAATATTAGTCATTATTCAAAAGACCTACTTATTTTTTAGGATCTAGGAGGGGGTTTGGTAAGGGGGGTGTGTGTCAATATCATGGTATCTTTTTAATCCAAAAACCTCATTGAAACACTGGTGACCAGAAGACCATTTATAACTCACTTGTATTACAGAGCATCAAAATTATGTTACACAGTGTGCTCCTGCTAGTGTGACTAAAGCATGGCGGGCTCACCTGTCTGTCAGGCAGGGTCGTCACTGCCAGCACCATTCCCCCTTCCAGGAGATTTGGTGGCTGAGTCCAAGGTCAGCTCCTCAGAAAGCCTTTTAACTTGGACAAACTGTACATGTGGTTACTGTTGACATATCCATGGCTGTAAAATTACAGGTTGTCATTTAATCCTAGAAGTTTTGTAAAGAGATGTGGTAATACCTATGACCAGGTGGTATTCTAAAGAAAGTCACAGGAAAAGTCCCATAGTCAGTGCAAAAGATTAGCCTTGTCTCCTACAGATGCTTCCTTGAGCAATCTCTAGCATTTGTAGGGATTGGAACTACCTTAGTAGGGATCGGAAATATCTTAGCTCGCGCACACACACAAAAAAAGATACCTCTGAGACATCTAGTCTCTGGAGAGCCTTGAAACTTGCTGTGAGCCTTAAAGGTTAATATCTGGAATGGGCTGCTTTAGATAGAGACTTTGCTTAATACAGAAAGCACTGGAATATTGTGCTTTCACCAATATGAAGTTCTTGCAGATATCTATACGCCGTACCATTTTCTTACATCTGACATCCTTTCCCATGTGCACAGTAGATTATGGTGAACCTCAATGTGATGTGTATGTAGATCTCTTGGCTAAAAGACCTGGTTTCCATCAAAGGGGAGAGCATTCCAGCCAACTGAGGTGTAAAACACTTTTTCTTTTAGGTATTTCCATAATATCCAGATTTGAGAAGGGACATGCCCAGAAAGACTGTGAAACTATGTTCCTAGAGTGATCAGAAAGTGATTCCACAGGTAGAAATATGTATTAGGTTTAGCCACCTATTTGAAAAATCTAATCATCAATATTGTGTTCCTTGTATTGGTAGAAATTCTCATTTTGCCGTTGACTTACTTCTTGGTTAGCTGAAATATGTCACTATTGACATCTCACATAGAAGAAACACAGCTCTGTGTAATTTGTATGTCTGCCCTGGGCCCACATAGATAAGAGGGAATACATAAAGCAGGCTGGATGGTGTTTTGAGTGATTTTTCATGTATGTGACATGAAGATGAGTGGCCACTCCCTGGAGATCTATTGAGAGAGAAATGGATTATCAAAGGGGCAGACTCCACTTGATTTACACGCTTACTCCACTCGGGCAGCTCCAGCTAATGGAAATTGTCAGTGGCTGCTGGCAGATGCAAAGAATTCAAGGCAGATGTTTGCCTCTTTTGGTTTGTTCACTTGTGTGCCTGAATCAACCAGCGGTGGGCTCATTATGCACCGTTACTGCTCTAGGTTTTGAACCTATTTCTTCTCAAATTAATTGCTTCTGGTTCAGTTATCTGTAACCAATGTGATTGAAATAGCATGAAAACAATCACTGATGTGTGGCTGTTGTCCATTAACTCCCCCAAGGAAACACGCTGTCCATCAGGCTGCTCAGGGAGCCAGTGGATTTCATGAGTTTGGAAGCACAGTTCCGTGTTACCAACAGGCTGGAGACAAGGCTCTGGTGCAGTAGAGGTGCTAGGCTGATAAGGATGCGGGTGCTATGTCACTATCTCCTCTGCGTATGCAAGATACAATACCAGGGACACTGTGTGACCAGTTACACAGCTGGTACCAGCAGCAGGATTCCTTCTTTGGCTTTCAGACAAGTTGCAGTGGGAAGTGGTTGCAGAAGCACCTCTCACGGGGCTGTGCTTGCTCAACCTCCTGGAAGAGAAGCCTGTAGCTCTTCCGTGGGTGACATGGGTGGTGAGGCACACTGGAACTGCGTTCTAAGGCCCATCTTGTGGATTTGGGTTGAAAGACAGATTGCATTTTCGTGCTTTCATCTTCAGACACCCCTCTCTCCTTTTTTTTTTCTTACGGGAAAGAAGGTGTTTGCTTTGTACGTTGCTTAGGATCTCAGTTGGTTAATCTGGCCTAGAAAGGAGATTTACCATTGACTCCAGTGGCTGTCTTTGAGGGAAAAAAAAAAAAAGAAAGGGAAAAAACCCCTCATCCTTTTAGCCTTTGGAATTATTACTGGGAAAGATTTGTAAAGGTTACTTGCAAAGATTTTATGATTTGTAAAGATCATAGAGGATGAATTTGGTGGAGGTCAATAAACAATACTGGAATCACCAGCTGACATCAGGGTCTTACTGACCTGCATGTGAAACTAGAAAAAACATTTAAAACCCCAATCCTGTATTCCACAGCATTTGACAAACTGGCAACAAGACGTTTCTGCCTTGCACATTGGGAGTCTATGAAAGGGAAGGGAAGAATAAGGCTATTCTTAGCCTCCTTTATGGGCACACAAAGTAAGGCACAGAAATGTTACTCGCTGCGGGGGGGGAGGGTTTGTTCAGGAACCGGGGACAGGACCGCTGTGTTACTGTAAAATCGTCCTTCCCGACAGGGCAAAGGGGAAGCTGCGGCTGACGGAGCCCTGTGCCGGCGGCTGTGTCTCCGCACACTCCCATCTCAGTCAACTACTGGAAACGTCCTGGTTTCTTTCCCCCCCCGAGTTATTTTTATTCGTGCTCAAAGACCAGGCTGAGGTTTCGCCAGAGCCTGGACGGCGTTACCTCGGGATGGGAATTCAAGCGGTGACTCCTACACGGGCGGACGACAACAAAGCGCAGAGCCCACGCCGCCGGAGGCAGGGGAGCGCCCCGAGGGCTCACTGCAAGCGCCGCCCGGCCGCTGCCTCCCGCGGGGCAGCCCGGCCCTCCCCGCCGCCGCCCGCGGCCCTCCCGCGGCGAAGCTCCCGGCGGCTGCCCCCCAAACGTCCCAGCCCGGAGCCCCGCGGCAGCGGGTCCCCCTCCCCTCCGCGCCCCGCCATCCCCCGGCAGACGGGGCAGCGGGGCGGTGCCTCCCCCCGGCCCGGCCCTGCCTGGTCCGGCGGAGGCGGTGGGCGGCTCCTGCGGCCGCGGCATAAACTGGCGGCCCCTCCCGCCAGCCCCGCCGGACGGCAGGGAGGAGGCCGGCGCTCCCGCGGGAGCCGGGCGGAGGCTGCGGCGGCGGCTCTCCAGCCGAGGGGCTGCGCCTGGTGGCAGCGGCGGGGCGGGGAGCGGAGCTGCGGGGCTCGGGCGCGCCGCCTCCGCCTCCCGCGGCCTCGCTCGCACGGCGGCGGCAGGCTCCGGCGGGCTCCCCCCATTGTCTGCCCGCGGGCGGAGGGCTGCGCTGCCCGCCCGCCCTCGCCTTTGTGTGCTCCGGCCGGCGGCCGGGCGGCGCGGCGCCCGCTGTAATGTGCGCTGCGGGGCGGTGGGGGGTCCGCTCCTCCCGGTGAGAGGCGGGGAGGGACCCAGCCTCGGCCCCGGAGGCTTTTCACCTGCAGCAGCCGGGGGAGGGGGACTATGGACTGAGCGCATCGGTGTACCATGGAGTCGGGCATCCGCTTGGGCACGCTCTGCCTTCTCCTCTGCCTGGGGCCAGGTAGGCGGATGCCGGACCCGCCGGGCGGGCACCCGGCAGCGGGGCCGGGGGAGCTTCGCGGCGGCGATGCCCTGGTCCCCGGGCGGCCGCAGGTGCGGGGCGCCGCGGCGGGTGTGGGGGGGTGCTCGGAAAGTTGCAGTGTTGGCGGGTGGGGTAACGGCACTTTCTGGGTCAGTTGCAGGCTTTGGCGTGGACCCCTCGCTGCAGATCGACGTGCTGTCCGAGCTCCAGCTGGGAGGCTCCGCGGAGGGCGTGCGCCAGGTGCCGGGGCTGCACAACGGGAGCAAAGCCTTCCTCTTCCCAGGTACGGCCGCCCCTGCCCGCCCGGCCCCTCTCAACTTCGGCCGCGCGGTCGGGCCCCTGTGCCGCGCACGGGGGGCTCGCCCGCCCCTCACAGCCAGGGGTTTGCCCGCTCCTGAAGCACCCCGTGTCCTTTCCCTTCCCTTCCTGCCCCCTTTTCTTCCACTCTTCTTCTCCCCCCACCCCCGCTTTTTTTTTCTCTCGCACCCCTCTTTTTTTTTTTTCTTTGACTGGTAGACGGTTAATTAAAGTACAGCAGGAACGGGGATGGCAGATGGCTGATTTTGTGAGTCGTGGGGTGCAGTGATGAATAATAGCACCACCCACTCTTCTGCTTTACTTGGGAAATGCTAAACATACCCCGGTTCCAGCTGAGGAAATGCTCACTGAAAGTTTCAGGTGAATCGAGCAAAATGCTGAAATGAAGCGCCCCAGAGGAGTGAGACAGATGGCTGAAAATAAGAGACCCTTTTTTTACCAAGGGGAAGTGGCCCTTGTGAGCGTCTATGTCATACCCCTCGTGAGAAACAAAGAATGAGTTTTAGTCTCTTACTGTGTTTGTGATTGGGTTTTTTGTTCATATTGGGAATAGGAATAAAATACTAGTCTTGTTTCATCTTTCAAAAATAACATTTATGAGGTTTATTAAAAATAATTAAACTTCCTTGTATTGTAGTTCATAAAGGACTGTAAAATAACTCTCAATGGCCAGTTGAATTTATTGGCATAGGTTACATTGCCTATACTTGCTCATTATCAGTGTATTTTTGAATTACGCTTTAATAACATACTGATACCTTAAATGAAGCTGGAGTCAAGAATGCTTTCAGGAAAAAACTACTGCTCTAGCTTAATTTAAAAAAAGCCTAAAAATGGCCTTTAAAAGCAAGTCTCTCCTCTGAAAGATGATAAAATGCTCCTTAGAAACGTGACTAAACAACAGCAAGGAATATGGCTCAACATCTGGTGGAGGAAGAGTAAATCTCCACATCAGCCTGTAGTTTTAAAATAGGGGCACTTGATTGCTGGCTTCTTATGTTGTGCCAGGAGTTTCAGCTTCGATCTGAAAACATTGCTAGTGCAACAGGCAAGAGGCTGTGTTTCCCATACAGGAGAATTATAATTCAAGGGAGATAAGATCTGGAAAGGGAATTTCTTTTTCATGTTTGCATTAATGAGATAATTTATCAGAAGCTAATAGTTGCCAAAGGCTTTTTTTAAGGTGATCTCTCTAGCGGTGTTCTTCCCCGGTACAGCCAGCATGTGTCACTATGGACATGAATGTGGAGACACACGGGCATATGCATTCAGAAACACTGACACATGCTGGTTTTTAACACAGTGGTGGGCTTGCGGCTGCAGAACAGGGCCCTCTGTAAAGGAGGCGACTGCTTAGAATGGCCACATGTTTGTGTGGCTGTGGGCTTCACGTCCTAAAATAGCTGTAATACTTAAGGTATGGTTCTGAATTGAGGCCCCATTGTGCTATAATGGGTTGGGGTGAGGGGGAAGTGAAAACTCCCTTTGACTTCAGTGGTAACAGGATTAGAGATTTGTAAAAATAAGCTTTTTTAGTGTATATTTTCCCAGTGTTGGGACCAAAAAAAAATTACTGGGTTACTAAAGAATTTCTTTCAAGTTGTTCCTTCTTTCTTTGTAATTATGAATGTATATATGGGTTACCAGTTTAGTTGTGCCAAAAGGAGACAGGAGTTTAAATTTTCACACCGACATTTTATTTTGTTGAGATGAATTGGGGGAATAACAAGGATGAAAACACTTGGGTCTAAATGGTGGTTGGAGTCGCTCAATATCCCTTGGGAAGTCTTCAGTGCCCTGCAGGACTGGAGCCTGTCTTCCTGCTACTGCATAAGATGACTGCTGGTTTTCTTATAGTAAATGGGGTCCTTACTGAGCAGACAGATTTTCATTTTTGTACTTGCATTTAGAAATAGAGGAATTTCCTTCCTTGATCAGACCACTGGGTCCATTTAGTCATTTTTTGCTCTGCTCTTAGAGCTCACACGGTAGGAACATTGCTGCAATGTATGCCTCTTAACATACGTATTTGCAGTGTGTGAATTTCAAATATATGTAGGTGCTGACTTCAAATTTGGTTTTTGCCTATGTGTTTTTTCCTTATTCCCGCTAAAGCCTTACTCTTAGGCACAAATGACTTGAAATGATCTGTGAACTTACTCTGGAAGCTTTAACTTGTGATCCTTTGCCTTCTGGTTTCTTCAGATATTGAATCTTTTCTTGTACCGTATACATATTTATGACATTTTAGTATGTTGCCTTTTTTGATAGACCACATTCTCAACTGGTGTAAAGCCTTACTTTACATATGCTTAAAACATACAGAAAGCCTAAATGCTGTTCTTTATTTTAGAAAGAAATGATGAATGTGGCAGGTTGAACTGCCAACAGGTACCAGACAATTAAAGATACGTGATGGGAAAATTGTACATACAGCTAAAGCAGAACAGTCTTTTTCTTTCCTTCTGTTTCTAGGTGAAAAGTCAGTTTTGACTACTTAATTAGATATAGCATCAATTTTCAATACAAGGGTTTTGGTGTCTAATTGGCTGTTCTGACATTCTTCTTTGCATAATTGATTTTCAAAGGTACTTCTATTTCTAGGCCATACAACACAGTAAGCAGTTGCTCTCTGAAGGTAGTTCTAGTCTGTTATAGCCTATTAAAGAGCATTTAGATTGCTCCTTATATGGTTCCTGATTTAAAAATAGCTCTAGCCAATTGAAATTTGCAGTCACTTGGACTTCTGTGTACCAACCTGCTCTGTCACTGTACGAATCTTATAGAAAGTATCAGACTTGGGAAACAGAACTCTTCCCGCTGACTTCAGAAGGATTAAATGCTGTGGTCTTGAATTGTAAAGCTTTTTAGGTGCCTCATGCTTCTTAGTTGTAGTGGATGGTAGCACCTGAATGCCGCTGTAATCTGGCTCTAGTTAGCTGCAGGGACTTCTCTTCCTGGAAGAATGTGATTTGCAAAGTAATTGTAAAATCTTCCAGTGTAGCTTGTGGGAAGATACAATTATGAATAGAAAACAGGAGGAAGCCTTCCAAAATGTTAGTCTTGCTATATGTGAACATCTGCCAGCACTTCCTAGCCAACAGCAGATATTATTATGTCAAAATATGTTGAGAGGAAAATTATTCCTCTTCTGGTCAGAGCAGCAGAACAGAAGTCAAATATCTACACTTCTCTGTGCTCGTGTACATAAGTTAGGGAAATTTTCGATACCTTAGTTTTCCCTTTGCAAAACAGGGATGACACTAAAGGTAAAGCCCAAATCAGGTGGGTGGACTGAAGTGTAACTAATGTATTTGCAGAAGGCTTTTGGAGAAATACCGGTTGTCAGTCTCATAATTCTTTCTTTGTAAATATACTGCATTCATACAATTTGAGGAGATCAGTAGGGATGAAAGTCAATGTGGCTATTTTCCTGTGCAAATGTGAACATCATATGCAACAAGTGGTCTTGCAGCAATATGTAACTGCATGGAAGTTTGAAAAGGCAGACAAAACCACCAACAACAGAGGTGTTGAGGGTTTTGAATGGGTCAGACATACCTGACTTGGTTCTGTGCTCACGGGACTTACTTAACAGTAAGCACATGCAAGGTCCTGATGAAGCCAGGTATTTCAACTTGCAATAGGAAATGGGTGTTCTGAGGTGTAAGAGTCTAAATAAAGGCTGAATGTATATAAATATATATACAAATATGCCCATCAAAAGGTGTATATATGCCTCGAAGAGGAGGTGGCTAAAGGGTGGGCAGAAGAGTGCAGTCAGATGGTTAATAAACACAGGAATATGTGTTTAAGGAAAAGATAAAAAGGGCATGGCAGTCAAAAATGTGGGAGCTTGTGTATCTGAATGCAGAACTTGGAACTAATTCAGAGGATAAGCTTTTTCTCTGTCAGTTAGGATATGTAACTCTTAATATGGTTATAAACAATATTTGGGTATTTCTGATGAGGAGGGACAGTTCTAGAGGCAAGACAGAGTATATTCTGATGGGGAACAAGATGTGCTATGAAACACCAAAGAAAGAATTTAATCTGTTGGTGTGATGCACAAAAGGACTTGGCACTACTGTTCTTTGAATTGGGGCTTGCTGGCACAAACTGCTGGCAGAAATGCCCTTGGTGTAAATGCTTTGTTAAATACTGTTGCATGACTGGATCATTAGCCTGCTAATTTAAAATGCTAGCAAGACAATATTACTATATATGTAATACATACTTTGTATCCCTTTGGAAAGATCACTCTTTTCGGCCCATGACATCTCTGGACACTACTAAATTAAGGAGCTAAAAATAAAGCTTTAAAACTAGATGACAGTAAACTTTCTTTCATTATAGGAATAGGATTTACATTGCCTATGCACTTCACACACACTTTTTTCCTTGCCACCTGTCATTGAAACTATGGACAGATGCTTTCTCCAGGTTCCAGCTGAGCCTGCTGAAAATATTACTGTTCCCAACTGCTTGTCACCACCTGGGAGCTAGAGGTTACTGTCCCCACAACTTTGCCGAAGCAAGAGATCATATCAGCAGACATGGGAATGCTCATGGCAAAGTCGGCCAGCTTCAGGAGTGAACCTGGCTGACTGCAGTGACATGTGTTAGAGAGTCCCAAAAAATCCTCTTCCCCAGTTGTACCTGAGACCCAAATCATCTCCCAGAGGAGCAGTAACAGACAACTGGGGGAGAGGATGCTAATGTTGCCAACTGGCATGTCTGACTGCAGCTTTTTTGTCTTCGAAGCAAGTTGGTTTCTCTCTCAGAATCACTGAATCCTTAAAATGTGGGACCTCCAGCACAGAGATTATCTGTAGATAATGAAAATTCCCAGAGTTTTTCAGAGAGACAAAGAAAACCCCTCACCCCTTACTTTTTGGAAAGACTGAAATAATTGAGTTTAATTTCAGTAAGCACTGGAGTGTTTTTCAATGTTGGAAATGCCTAGTATAAGCAATTACTCTATGATGATGTGGTAGCCAGAGGGATCCAGATTTTGGCATACCTGGAACAACAGTGTATGGCTTTCCCCCCACTGCCCTCATCCCCTTCCACCTCTGGCACATTCCAAAGTCACCTCTGCACCCATGCAAACAGTAACTGTTGTGGTATGGCACTGCCACGGTTGTGATTGGTGCTGCTGGGGAGCCGTGCTGGGTGTTGAAGGAGAGCCCCAAAGAGCTGGGCTGCTTCTGCTGGGGCCTGCGGAGCAGGGACTGCGGCCGCGAGGCATCCCCCTGCTCCAGATGAGCTGAATATTTGGCATCCCTCTCCTCCTGTCAGCAGTGTTAGCAAGAGGCGGTATTTGGGAAGTGTCTGCTGCGTGAAGAGCCTGCCCCAAAAAAGTAGGAGGTAGTATGTGAGAATTCTGCATCCAGTTCCCATCCCAAACCATGCTGAGTTACCATGCATGGAGAATTAGGATGCGCTTACCCACTGCATAACCATGCATTGCTGAATAATCATAACTATACCTATTATTGGAGACTGCGTTGTTTGCTAACTACTGCCATGCTGGCTTTTCTGTAAAACAGAAGGGGAAAAAGTTATGGGAAGAAAAAACCTCAAGCATTGTGGACTTGTGATTGATGCTTGTAATGGCACAGCAGAGGGTAGAACTGGGAAGTGAATGGGGACCTAATATACAGCAGATACCGAGGAAACACAGGTTTCTAGAGAAGAAAAGCTTGTAATCCCTGTATGTAGTCATTAGTGCATAGTTGATACTAATGTTAAGGAATGACAGAAAACTTGGCCTGTAGCATTTGGGGATTGTAACTGCCTTAATGCTGAAAGTTTCAAATAAATAATGTTGCTGAGAGTCTGTATTAGGCATATAAAGCATCACAAAGGCATAAGTGTAGAGCAATAAAGTTGTTTTAAGTATGGCTCTAAGAATGATACCGTTGTTCATTGCAAGAAAAGGTATTCTACATAAAATTTTCTTTTTTGCCGTGTATATTTTTTTTGTTTTTCTACAATGTGTTTTTTGGTGGGAGGGAGAAGAAATAAGCAGAAATTAAATATTCCCTCCATAGCCTTTGGGTTTTGTGTGGGTGTTTTTTTTTTTTTTTTTTTTTTTTTTTTTTGGTACTTGCATCTCTTGCTGTGTGTCTTCATATGGGCTCTAGTCACCTTTCAGTCAGTTAAATTCTTAAGAGCATGGATTCTGGAAGAAGCTACAGCATGGGGAAAGAAATGATACCTGCTTGCCAGTGTAGGCACCGTACCTTACCTGCCCAGATCCCACGGGGAGATAGTGCCAAGCAGCATGGCTTCCATGGCTTTGCCCGGGCTTGGTGGGACAGTTAACACCTCCAGCCTCTGCTACTTCAGCCTTTGCAGTGAATTAGTACCTGCACTTATTAATCAGCGTGGGTTTGACTTAATTGAGAGGAATGTCATATTTTATTGTGTTCTCATGGCCTTGACCTCGTGTTTTTCACAGCCAGGTTGCATCTACTATCTGCAATAAATTGAAGTCCCTGGGGATCTGTTTTCTACTGGAACAGTGCTGAGTGTCTAAAACTTTTTTTTAATGAGAGTTTGGTTGCTCAGGTTAATTCAAATAACCATGCTCCATTTCTATATTCAGTATTGCCCAAATCAATTGATACTGAATAGTAACGGACAGAATTGCATTTGTTTGTTCCTACCTTTACAATCAGGCCTCTTCTAAAGTACTGCAAGCATAAAACCATTATTGAGGCTAGTATTATCTCACGGCTCAACCTGGCGTATTTGTTGGAAAGCTGAAAATGAGTATGATGTGCAGCGCTGGGGCATGTATGGAAGGAAAATACATGAAGATGGTGTCAGTGTGGTGATGTGGGGCAGAGCCCTAGTTGGTGCCATGAGAAGGGTGAGGATGGTCAGAGGAGTGGAGGCCAGGGAGGCCTTTCTCCATGTCAACGTCCTCATCAGGACCAGCCAAGTGCAGATGGCTGCACACCAGGCAGCCCCTCCTGGCAGCGTAGCAGGATGCAGTGGTGTCTGTTAGAATCATAGAATCATTTAGGCTGGAAAAGACCTTTAAGATCATCAAGTCCAACCATTAACCTAACTCTGCTAAGTCCATCACTAAACCATGTCCCTAAGTGCCTCATCCACAGGTCTTTTAAATACCTCCAGGGATGGTGACTCAACCACCTCCCTGGGCAGCCTGTTCCAATGTCTGACAACACTTTCAGTGAAGAAGTTTTTCTAATACCCAGTCTAAATCTCCCCTGGTGCAACTTGAGGCCATTTCCTCTTGTCCTGTTACTTGTCATTTGGGAGAAGAGATCAGCACCCACCTCTCTGCAACCTCCTGTCAGGTAGTTGTAGAGAGCAATAAGGTCTCCCCTCAGCCTCTTCTTCTCCAGACTGAACAATCCCAGCTCTCTCAACCGCTCCTCATAAGACTTGTGCTCCAGACCCTTCACCAGCTTTGTCACCCTTCTCTGGTCATGCTCCAGCACCTCAATGTCCTTCTTGTAGTGAAGGGCCCAAAACTGAATACCGTATTCGAGGAGCAGCCTCACCAGTGCCAAGTACAAGGGTACAATCACTTCCCTACTCCTGCTGGCCACACTGTTTCTGATACAGGCCAGGATGCTGTTGGCCTTCTTGGCCACCTGGGCACACTGCTGGCTCATCTTCAGCCGGCTGTCAATCAACACCCCCAGGTCCTTTTCTGCAGGAGAGCTTTCCAGCCACTCGTCCCCAAGCCTGTAGCGTTGCATGGGGTTGTTGTGACCCAAGTGCAGGACCTGGCACTTGGCCTTGTAAAGTCAAAAGCTGAAGTCAAAGACGTGATGTTGACAGCAGGGCAGCATCTGTCCTGCGTGCTGGAGAGAACCCAGCACCTACAGCACATGTGCCCTGAGAAGGGGAGACAGTGACTCTTCTGGGTAGCTGTCAAACGCATCTTTCCATATTGCTGTGGGAGGATTGCATTAGCAAGGGTTAGTGATGTGGGAAAACGAGGTCTTGCTACCCTTATGTAATTGCTTTTGCTGCGACATAGTTCTGTAGTGACAAAGTGTGGCTGAGACGAGCTAGGTTAATGGTTTTTTTATGGCTTTTCCCCCCACTGCAGCACGGTTTGTTCTTCAGTGAGGTTTCAGAGAGGACAGCAGCATTTGTTACACATCCTTTCATCTAGATCAGTCTTAATGTCTGTTTTCCCCCCCATTTTCACCCTACTGTTTGCTTATACAATCTGGGAAATAGGTTTCCTACTCTCACTCTCTTGCTTCCATTCTCCCAGTCTGTATCCTCCAGGGCATATGGGTGCCGGCTTGGAAAAATAACTCCAAGAATGGTTAACTTCACTGCTTCCACTGAGTCTTAAGGGAGGTAGAGAACTGAGCTCGTAAGTTTTTTAAAACCAGTGGATAAGAGCTGGAGATTATATATAGCTGTCATGGGAAACTGTACTTCCATGTAGTTGCTCTTCAGTTCCCTATATTTTGTCCTGTTTGGTTGTGTGCCAAGGTGCAGATCCACAGAGCAGCTGTATTCTTCTACCTGCACTGCTAAGGCAGAGCTGAATAAAGAGTGAAAAATTATTTTTCACTGAATTTTTTCTGTCCCTCTGTTTTGGCTAAATTCCTCCAATTTCGTCTCAATGTTCAAGGAATACTAATTTTTCCATCTGAGTGTTGTCCAAAAGATTTCTTCTGAGGAAAATCTGAGAAGAAATATGGTAAGAAAAGGTACTTCAGTTTTTCATTTTTTTGCTTGGTCATGTTTTCCATGATAAATACCCATTATGAATATTCACTCAGATATTTCAGGTAGTTGTTACTGAACTTTAAAAACTTAAAACAAACTTGTAGTAAGTATGTTATTTAAGTTATGGTCCCATTTAGGTAGTAAATGTCTTTTTTTTTCTTTTTTCTTTTTTTTTTTCCCCCTTAAAACATGTTTAGGTAGAAAAAAATGCTATAGCCATTTTCAACATGGAAGAATTTTACAGCAAAATTTTCTCATTATTTGTTATGTTAAACAACATTTTGTTAGCTTTTCTTTTTTTGGTGCATACTTTTTTTGGGGTGTGTGATCCTGATGACTTCAGAGAGAAATAAGAGCTTAGAAAACTGACTTTTGTGTTGAGCCGTCTTGGGAGATGCTACTCAACTCTGTGCTGTTGCAAGGTGCTAAAGCAATGGACATGGTATAAAAGGACGAGCAGACTAAGAGAGACTTCTGAAGACAGTGTTCAAAAGAGTTTTAGCAGATTAACATATTTGCAGCAGCAACAACATTGCTATGATAGACTGTAATGTTTCCATAGGAGCCATTACAATCAATAGTGCTAGCGATCCATAGCTGAGAACTCTTTTAAGTGGAATTTGAGTGGCAGTTTCCCTCTCTAAAAACATAGAGGGAGTATAATAAGAAAAAGACCTCCAGTTGTAGAGTTGTTCTTTCTGTTAGACAGAGCAAGGTTTATATGGTTTCCCCAGCATAAATGCTTATTTAAATATAACTGGATGGTGGTGACATCCATACTGTTTATCTTATCAAGAGAAGAAGACACGTCCCAGCCTTGACTCCATGGCTGGAAGTCTACCAGTCTCTAAATATAGCTGTATAATGCTCCAGAAGGGTTCCAAAGGAACTTTTGTGGTTTTGAGGTCGATAATCTGGGTTTTAATAACTCCCTAAATATGCATTTGCGTTATTGGGCCATGGCTGTTCCAAAGGCAGTTTTAAGATTTCCTGTAACATTGGCTAATGTCCCTTGAACTTGAAACAGTCGCAGCTTTGCACAGCACCTGTTCAAGGAGTAGGGTAGACCTCAGGAAAACCTTGTGTACCCTGGTCAGTGATGCTCTTTTTAAGAATCCCGGCATACACCATTAGCGTTTGAAGCATAAGCAAAGTATATTGTAGTAAGAGGTCTGGGAGCTTGAATTTTTTTTTAAACTGAGATTGCATCTGGGTTATTGCGTTCACTCTGGGTTTCTCCATTTCAGAAAAATATCAAATGAATTGCATGGAGTGAAGAGAACAGCAAACCTGATTATACTGTAAAAAGGACTGGCATAGTAAGAAAGCTTTTGAAAGAACTTGAGTATGTACAGCTCGTCCAAGCAATGACAAAAGTGTGTTGCATGATAAGTGTCTAGTATTAGAACATTCTTAGAGGTTTAAAATGAGGGAATTATTTAGTATTTAAAGAGCTAGAGGTAAGAGTAATGTAATGATATTATAAATGGAGAGGATTTAAGATAAAAGGAGACTTTCACAGTGAACTATTTTAGATTGTGGAATAGCTACCGAAAGGAAGTGGTGGAAATCTCCAGATTTGATATTGTAGAAGATAGCATGAAATAAAGAAATCTAGGAAACATTAGCTATGTTGTAGTCATTGTGTGACATTCAGTTAATATGCTAAGGATGGGGTGGATGACCCTGCAATCTACACACTGGAAATCTGGAGTGTTGGTGGAATTGTTCTAGTTTAGGGAGAGATTTTCAAAGACACAAAGGGGCATCGAACATCTAATACTCATTGAAATCAAACTGGTGCCTTTGCATTCTGCCTAAAACTGGTCTTTGGTGCATTTAAGTATATTTTAATGATACTCAGTTAAAACAAGCCTGCAAGAGCAAGGAAATAGGGGTTTGGAAGCATTTCTAATTTTAACTCATCCAAGCTTATAAATTTGGCATGTCTTTAAAACCTGTAGCTGATTCACTGAGGTTAATAGACACATTCATAGAAGCATGGACTCCATTAATACATGATGCAAAAGAAATTTTCTTGCTGGAGAATCTGAACTCTGGTCCTCCTCAGCTTCCTTGGGACCTCTGGCAACTGTAGCTTGAGTCCCTCATATACTTTCTGTCTGTCTGCCCGGCTCATAAATGAGCTGTACGTATGGTATTCCTTGCTATCTCTTCTTTTTGATGTTCCCGATTAAAAATTCTTCTAAACTTTTATTTTCCTGCAATTAAAACAGATATCAAGTGAGTAGAGATTTTTCTGAGAATGTCAGTACAGCTGGTGGCTTGGGTGTCCCTCCTCTCCCCTCAAGTGTGGTCCCTCTGGCACTCCCACCTAGTTTCTGTTGGTACCTGAATTCTCTTTACAGTTCAATCTCCTGCCTTCTCCTCCCACCTGCTGCTGTTTGCTCAGCCCGCTGCTGGAGACCTGTGGCTAGCAACAGAATTGTTGGATGTGTCTGGCATGCTTCAGATGTAATTTTTTTCCAGTGGTGGCTTTCCTCCCCCTGCCTTGCAGAGGACTACTTTTGCTGTTGGGATGAAGGTTTGGGTTTTCTGGAGCTCTCTAGGTTGGTGGCTGTTGACCGTTCTCTTGTGTCAGAAGTTAATCTTTCATGCAGACCTCATCATTGTGGTCATCTGGGAAATTAAGACAGATCTCATATTAATGTTTTCTTAAGCTCACCATTGTGTTGTATGAAAATAAATCAGCCTTAACACTTAGAAGTTTGGTGAGCTGAAGACAATTAACCCTAATGTGGGTACCAAGACAATTACACCCCAGAAAGCCAGAGGTGAAGGAAAGCTGGGATGAGATATGCAAACCACTGCAAAGAGGGAGAAACAGATTCTTAACAGGGAAAAAAGCTAAACCCTCCAGGGCATCCACAAATGATAGGGCTTGGGCTAGATGGTCTTAATAGGTCCCTTCCAGCCTAAATGATTCTGTGAAATAGAGGCTGCAGGTGGTAGGTCCTCTGGAGCAGCATATGGGTCACAGGGAAAGGAGCTTTTGGGAGAAAATGACCAAGCAGAGATCTTGAGTAGGACTTACTGACACTTGTACAGTGAGAACCAAGTAAGGGAGAGATGTGGTCTATTGCTCGGAGGATATAGGAGTATCGACAACCAGCACGATCTTAATCCAGAGCAGCCATCGTGGGTGCCGGTCTTCTACAGTCTGTCATCATATGACCCAGTTCACCGCTGCAATATGATATATTTGAGAAGCCTGAATTGTGTCATATCTTCTGGGAGAAGGGTAGTTCATGTAATCCAGCTTGAGCTACACCTAGCATAATCTGCTTGCGTGGTTTATTATTGCCGTTAAGTTTGTACTTTATTGTTTTTAATTGATTAGACTTTGATTATCTTTGGTCACCTGCTTTTTCATTTGGAAAAAGCTGACAACACTGCTTCCTCCTCTTGGCCTCCCCCTCGATGTGACTTGCATAACTTTTTAAATCCTGACCGTGCTATGTGACTGGGGACTGGAAATAAATTCAGTCTTTAGCAGTTCTCATGAGTGTCATGCCCTTATTCCAGTACCAGTAGGGCTGCAAGGCAACACATTATTTTTCTTGTGCTCTTCAGTCTGTGTCCCAGTGTTAACAGCATTGCTTGGTGTGATATTTTTGTTTGTTGTTAGGTCAGTTTGACACAAAGTGCTCACATGACAGTATGCAGCCAAGCATAACTAGGTGCATATGCCACAGATGGCAGCAGCAAGGAAACCAAGGCAGGCTTGATTTTTCTCCACAGGTTTCAAGGTGTTCTCAAAGCAGCTTCTAGAAAACTGCGTTGTGACTAAAGGGGTGTGAGTTTGTGCATGTATATGTACACATATATATTTATAAAGCTGTAGTAGCTGCAACCTTTTAAATGTAGTGGGAACCTGTCTTGAAATGAAGAAGCAGACAGAAATCCCACTCTACGCTACCTCTGTGTCCTTGTTCAAACATAATAGGTTTTGTAGTGGTATTGGTTCTGAAAAACCTAAACAACATAATCATAAGTAGCAGCACTTGATACTACCTATGAGGGAGCGAATACAAAGAGTCTTCAGCATTTAAAGAGGAATTGAGAATAGTGTTGAAATATAGACTAGGGAAAACTAGTAATCAGAAAAGGTATTGCTTCATATAATTGATAACCCGGAACCTATAAATCACCGGAAAGCATTACAATAATAAATACCTGGGGCAGAGCATACCATATACCACACATTTTAATTTCTTAGGAGTGGAATTTCTATAACAAGAACAGAAGTCATCTTTTATCTTCGTCACTTTGTTATCATGTAATAGGTCCCCACTGAGTAGCACCCTCTCTCCTGGTGATAGTATCTAGCATAATGACATAGTTACAGTGAAAGGGATAGTATTCCTTGTGGGCAATGAACAGTGGTTCTCTGTATCATGTATGCCTTTAAAATTCCCAATAGTACTTTTGTGTAGCACTTCCCCCTATGTTGATGCGCACATTCCTTATATTCCTTTCAGAAATGTTCAGGAGCGCACGTTCACATTTTCTTTGGCAGTTTGGTGGGAGTTGTTTTAGTAGCAATCTAGCATGGAAGGATCTGTATTGCTTGTTAAGCAAATCAGCTGCTTCACCCTCCTGTGCTAAGAATACAGACTTCTAATCTGGAGCCCTACACATTTGAAGTTCAGGTTTTCCTACGATTAGGTTTCTTATCCTTTCATTTGCAAAAGGTTTGAAAAATTGTCAGAAATATGCTGTTGTAGATACAGTCACTAGAACATTTACTGTATTTGTTTACGTCTTTACTTATATACTTTTTGCCTACTGAGTCCAAAAGTCATGAAAGCCTTGGTCATGGACCCTACATATTTTTTGAAGAGTGCACCTGACTTGTTGCGGTGCAGCTGGGCTGCTTTACCTTACAGTAAATGACTCCCACTTGTAATCCTGCCGAAGGTACCACAGCCAAAGGGAGGATGAGAGACATATAAGTGTCTTAGCATTGTGGTCTGGCAAATTAAGCCTGAGATTGAGAGCGCTGTGGTACCTAGTCCTGATGCTCAAATGGATGTTCATAGTGGTGTGAACCTGCCACCTGTTCCCTGTGTTGTATGGATCTACTAACCAAGCAAAGGTGTTATCTGTGGCTGTTTGTATTGTGCTGCTGACACACTGAAACACACCACTATTGAAAGGACATTTCCCTGATCTGTAATCCAAGTGGGGAATCATGCCGAGCAGCTGCACTGTTCATTTGACAGCTTCACTGAAGCAGTTGGCTTCTGCTTGTGTAGTAGGTGGCTGGGCTGGAAGGAAAGATCCAGCTTCCCCATTCCACACAGTGTGGTCTGGTTAAGTACATGCGTGCCACAAAGAATGATTTCATAGCCCCAATCTCAATATCATCTCAGGGGTTTAGCCATGTTTTGAAAGAGCTTGATTGTATTTTAGTGGCTAACACCCGAACAACAGTTTTGTAGACTCAGAGGGACACAAAGGAGGCTGTTTCAGCAGGGGAAGTCAGTAGTTGGGCTGCAGGAAGGTAAGCGCAACCTTACAGAAAGATTCAGCTTGATGTGACTTTCCTTGGTTTCTAGAAGCAGCAAGTACATAAGCTGAGAGGCTTAACCCAGCCACTAGTATAATCACTGTCAAAGTAGCATTGTATCATCTCTTGCAGAATGCTTCTAGACAGATTTTGGTGGTATTATTGTCAATTTACAGTGAATGCATAATACATTACAGCCGTAGTTTGCCTCTGACAGTCTTGGATTTGCAAACTCTTTTAGGAGAGTCATCCAAGTCAGTGCCAGGAGCTGGCAGAAATGGTTGAGGGCTTGCTACCACTCAATTATCTCATTCTATCATATCGGGTAGAAGGTTTTCCCCCTATTAAATATGTTCGATTTTAATTTCATTTGTATAGCTGACAATTTTTAACGTTCCTTTAGCTTAAATAAAAAGTTAAAAAAGCAAACAAGCTTAACAAAACAAGCAAAAATTCCCTGGGGACTTTGACCATGGAGAAGGTAGCATTACAGACAAAGCACTTTGAATGAAATCATGCAAATGCACAAACTACTTCCGATTACCCAAGCAAGTTAGGTCCTTAATAATGGTTTGGTTATTTGAGATCAGAAACATTGCAGCTGTATTGAAGCATATGTGTCCAGGCTGTCAGTACCGTTTCCCCCTCTTGTCCCACAGTGGATTTGTGTTCTCAGCTATGCCAAAATGACTTTAAACGCACAAGTATATAGCTTGTAGGGGAGCCAGAGTTTTGGCCAGAAGTGATATGATTAACATTTTTTGAGGATACAAGTATGAACAGTCAATATAATTGGGGGACAAATGTGGGCGTTCAGAGACAGGTCCTTATTCTAGTCTCCTGTGTCAGTCTGTTGTGACTTGTGGGACTTTGCATATGGTTTGAGCTGGAGGAAAGCCCTTACTGGATGACACACCAAAGCTGTAGCTGACATTCAGAATAGAGAAAGCTGCAAAGCAGAGGCAATTGGAACCTCCCCAAATGCTGCAAGAACAAACTGTGACATTTTTCCCCTTGTTTTTAATTGATTTAATGATTTGGCTTCAAGTCAGTTTTTGTTTTGATTGTTTAGTTTCAGCTGAAGTGCGTTTTGCCCTCCTCCTTTTCTCCTTCCCGTCCATTGCAGTTGTTTCTGCATACATCCTTCTTAAGCCATTTCTTTAATGGAAATAAGAAGGGAAGCACACAGAATTGGTGGTCATTGTGGTACCGTCTAAACTAAAAGAGCAGTCTGTGGGGTATCCCAAGGTCCTGATCATTCAACTTGACTCATACTAGAGTCCTTGCTCCCAGCGTTCATGAGTTTTTGTTCTGGTGAGACCAGGTTGTACCCAGTTTATAAGGAGCACTTGGGTACATAAAGGTCTAGATGTACCCGACTGGATCCTGATGTACCATTAAATTGTAGTTCCAGTGTTCACCCAGACTTGGGGACTGGGCAGTGCTCCTGGGCCCTGCAGGTCACGCACACCCTTTGGGAACAGCTCCAGTGGGAGTCTTACAAGGCTGGTGTTTACCCTGTATCTTGTAGTCTTTTAAACTTGAGGTGGAACTGCAACACCTTCCACCAGACTCCCACAGAGTTCCTTCCTCCAGCATTGGAGAAACCAAATCACATTCATGCAAACCTGTAGCTGCTCCTGTTTTGCTATTCTCTTGGAAACAATTGGGAATCTTTGAGAAGGGAATGAACAAATGTATAGGAAAAGTAGCTCAAAATGTTTTATCAACCAGTATCTATGTATCAGTTCAAATAAAGAGTCAGATGTATTTAAAAAAAAAAAAAAAAGGCAAACCAATCAACCTTCCCACTGAAGTATCTAAACATATCTAGCAGGGTTTTGGTCTAATAAAGGTTGTTTTACTTCTTTCTGTCTTCAGTTTTCATTACAGGAATGCAACTCCTGAATTTGAATGCCCCGTGCTCCACTTAAAACCCTGCTGTACCCTTTCAACCTTGTAAAGATTCTGCTTTTACATTGGCTTTGCATGCTGCCCCATTTGCTGGGAGCAGCTTAGCCCACGTTGGTTACTTAAATAAAAGAAGAATATAAAGTAAACAGTCTCAGATATTGTTGCTTTTTGTAGGCTGTGTGAAATCCCTAGTTAAGAAAAAGATTAGCCAAGAATTTTAATATGGGGAAGTGACACGATGTGAATATATGCTTGTGACACTGATCCCAACTAGTGCAGGAAAATGAAAGAAAATTGAGCTAGTCTTATTATATTTTTCAGATTCTTTTTAGCCTGCAGTCCTTCTCCTTTTTTCTCACAAACCACTCGAATTTAATTTGGGTAGTTCAGCAAACCTACAGTCAAATGCAGAATTGATTTATAGATGCTGCTATTAAAAGCTGATTATGTGCACACGAAACAAACTGTGGAGCTCAATTAATTAGAATGCCTCCTTCAAAGACTCTTCTGCAGGAGTTTGTTTTATAATTCAGTTCATACCGTGTGTTTAGCTTTAGATGCACTTCAGAAACTCAAGAGCACACCCTTTGCTAAGACAAGTTATCCATTCCGTTTAATAACTGTTTGTTTTTATTGTGGACTGGAAAACATCTGTAATGAATGGCTTGTCCTAAACTGTATTTGCATGTAGTCTTTTCACTGTGCAATTTAGTATGCTGCTGGTGCTGCGTATGGAAGTTTTCCTGCTTACCTCCAGTAACTTGTTCACTGTTGCTTCCACACCTTTTTGGGTTGTGGGGGCTGGGCTATTTATAGCTGGATCAGTTGCCTGATATGGTTCCTCATACGTTTGCATGAATGCAGTTGTCACCACAGGGATGAGGAGAAGGAATTAAAGGCTGATGGCAGAACAAAAGGTAGAACCACCTCTTTCTGCAGCCCCAGTTTAGACTGATGGAAGTGTCTTTGGACCTGTGGAGTGAGTACTGTTGAAAGTTAGGCTTATTGTCTTGATTATAGCACAGTAATTATCGTCTCGTGAGCATGACTGAAATGACAACGTCTGCACTTGGCACCTTCAGGAAACACTTGCGTGGCTTTGGCGTTTGCTGCAAAGCTCTGACTGCAGGTTGTCTCTGAGAGGGGAAAGTGTGTCCTAGTTGTGACGGCTGTCATGAGCACAGAGTAGAGGCAGCCCCTAAGTTTGTCCTCTGAAGGGCTGCAGGTCTTATGGTCAGTGGTTTTCATCACTGGGTTTTCAGATTGCTTTGCAATGTTATATCTTAAGAGGCTTGGTTTTCTGCGCCTGTGGCCATCTGATCATCTCATAACTAGATGTTGCAGCTTGAAGGTTGACCACCACCTACTGTTTGTCTGTGTCTTTGTAAATCGCTATCACTGCCAGCCATGGTATGAGTTAATTCTCCCTCCAGCTCCTCTCTCCCAGTCTGTTGTGGTGTTTTCAGTACTTCGGCTTTCATGTCTCAAACCAGCCACATGTGTTACCACATGAGCATTATTATTCCTTCTAAAGGCATTTCCATGCGATAACCTTTGACTTGAACAGGAGTGCGACATGTTTGGAGTTTGGATTTTTGTTTCTTTCATTGTCACTTTGAACTGTTCTTCAATAAATTAAAAATAGGCTGTTAACACTATGGGTTTGTGAGTTGTTAAGGTGTGGTCAAAGCAAACACGTGTAATATTGTAGGAAAGTAAACCCAATATCTAGGTATTATGGCTAGAGACAAATTTCTCATTCAGACTAATAGTTCTCTCTTTCTTTTTGCATTCTAATATAAAAAGATTTATGCCTTTGGTTTTGTGTATTAGAAATGTTCACATTATGAGGTTTTTATGTAACTGTTGAGAAACCACAGATTATTACCTGAGATATAGCAGTTTGATTTTCCAAACTATTATGGAAGAAGTCCAGTTCCAGTAAAGTATTTTCCTCGGGTCTTAAAATGATTACTAGAAGCCAAATGTCAAGAACAAACCTGAACCAGTATTTATTGAGCACAGCTGGTGATCTATCAAGCACCTACCTCTAGTGTTCAAAGGCAATTGGAATAAGGGATTTGCACTGTTGTGTTACTGTAAAAAGAATGGATCTAATGGATCAAGGACCTTTCAGTGGTCTTTCTTTAAGAAATCCACCTGGTGCCTGCCCTGAGCAAAGGGTGCTGTCCTTCATCAGAGTAGTAATAATTCAAAAGGCTATGTAGCTCTTTGGTACACCATATATGAACTGACCTATTTGCAATACCAAAAGCGAGTGGCCATGTGTTTTGGCAATTTACTACTCTAGCAGTTAATGTGGTGATAATCTTAATATATAGGCTTCCAGCATGATCTAATCAGGTCTTGATACTTCCAACTGTATACAAGAAGGTAGTGTAAGGCCATGAGGAATGATTATAGGGTACTCAGATAAGGTTTTATCTATAAAAGGATGGAAAACTCTTGTCCAACCTAGTGATTGGGTAATGATTCACAGGGGTGACATGAGTAGACAGCAAAAAAGATTCCTTTCTTGTGGGCATAGAGGCAGCTGTGTTTCCCCCTCCTCTCTCAGTGCAGCAATGAGGACTGGGAGGGCTCTAGAGAGCTCCACATGACCTGGAGGGTTTGTTTCCTTGCTAAAGCACAGGCCATTTGTAGCACAGTGTTTGCATCCCAATAGCTCCAATTAGAATAAATGTGCATATAGGAGGGGGAGATAATTATTTATGTGTGATTGGAACTGGTCTTCTACAGTGGTAGGGGTGTTATGCATATACTTTCTTTTATCAGTTGCTAATAAGAATATCATAGGAATTTGGTAGAAATTAATATTTCTTACTAATTGAAAAGTTGTGGGGTTTTTTTTGTTAAGTAAGCATAGTCTCTGTGGACTATTTTCTGCTTCCAGCATAGAGCATTTATGATTTCCATTGATAGGGTGTGATAGTAGTTAAAACTAGGAATGATGTAGAGGGATAAACCAGAGGGTAACTGGGACAGAGAGGCACCTTAGCATCTTCCAGGGTTCAGAGCTGTGCAGGGAAAATCTGGATTCTTGGAGAAAGGTAGTTGTTCTGCGTTTCTCATCTTCCTTCTTAATACCATTTCACTGGCTTGAGGGAAGGCTGAAAGAAATCTGTTGGAGACAATGGGAACAGAACAAGAACAGCCAGAGCATTTTCTGCAGTTCTGCTATTTCCCACACTTCTGACATGATTTTCTCTTTTTTGTCCTGCTTGACTTTTTTTTCCCTCCAGCCCTCTTCCTATCTCCTGTCTTCCCATCAAATTCACATTTGATATGTATACCTCCTATCTTTTCCTGCTGCCATATTAAACCATAAATATTGTGTATCCAACTCCAGTATACATCCATGGAAATTGATAGTATCTATTCAGTACGCTAATGCCTCTGCAGATTACTGTGTGCTCACTCTCTAAATCAGAGTGAGACTGACCACTCTGTGACCAGGCACAGAAGCTGTTGGATGAGGGACTGGTGCAGCTTCTTCACTATCGCTTTCACTTGGATGTGTGCTTTATCAGCCCTGTATAAATGGCCAGGGCCTGAGAGATGTTGATGGGGAAATCATCTTCATGGCCCTTTTTCTCCACTCTTCCCTTTCCTCCTAGCAACGCCTAAAATGTTTCAGCTGAGGGGGAATCAGCCTGAAATAACATGGCTGAAAACGCGTGGGGTGTTCACGGTGTGTACTCTATAGGCTTAGTTTCTATAATCTCATCATCTACTGAAGTCAAAGTGAAGTATCTCTACCAAGAAAGTTTAAAAGAAACATCAAAGTTTGTTGGATGGTCAAGAGCGTTGTTACAAAGTAGTAACAATTATTAAGATGTAAGCAAGACGATTTCCCACATTCCAATAGTCTCAGCTTGCTCTGGGTTTTGTTCTCCCACTTCTATTTAATGTTGCAGTGCTCAATCTGACCCAGGCTTCTGAGGCTGAAAGCCCTTCAGGCAGGGGAGCTCTGCCCCTCAGGGCAGACACTCTTGACTACGCACACAAGCACGCAAATACAGTTTGATGATACCTCGTCAGATCTTCTGTCATTAATCAAAATGAGATTGTCCTCGTTTCAGTGTAAACATGTAATGTGTTTGTGGATCCAGAAGGAAACTCTGTAAAAATGCTCTAATGATAATGAACCTGCAATAGAAAAGGATGTTGGCTGGGCTTTCTAAGCTGAGAAACCCGGCTCCTCCCCACTGCAAACAGGGTTGGAGGATGTGCTTTGCATCTAGGAATCGGACTCTATAGGCTTTTAAGTGGGTTCCACATCTGTATTTTCCTGTGTTCCTCTGTATCTTGGTAGGAAAGCTGCTGCTGAGAACTGCAGTGTGCGAGGATCCTGTGATCGTGTTTAGAGAATACGTTCCTTTTGTGTCCTTCCTCTCCTCTGTCTTTTGGGAGTAGATTGTTTATAGTGCTAGAAATTGTTAATGCAGTTAAACTATCTTCCAGCATGCAAACCTATGTCATTCCACTCTGTTAGTGTCCCTTGGCTAAAAATGAATGCTTTGATGTAATTGTATTTGAGTTGCTTTATGATTTATTAACAATTCCATTAAAATACCATGGATGTTTGCTACAGTGAGAGTTATGCAATTCACAGTAGAAAAGACGTGAAGTTTCACAAAAAAAAAGCTTTAAATGATCTTTTCTCCCCCTCCCCTCCTTTCTTTTTTTTTTGTCTTTTGGATTCCCCTTTGTAAAAAATGAATCAAATTCAGCCTGGTGTGACACTGTGCAGGAACTTGGTTAGGACTTCGCGGTTGTACAGGTTGTTGCATTTCTTAAATGCATATTAAAAAATATTCCTGGTCCATAAACCACAATAAACTGTTTGCTGTTAATACACAGTAGCATCTTCATAGGTACAGTTTAAAAAATAAATCTGTTCTTAAGAACAGCAGTGTAAGCTTACATGAGAGCTCAGCTCCAGCACTGCCAAAAGAACATCACTGTTTCTATTGCAGTTAGCTCTCTGCTGCTGTCACTGTCCCTGAATTAGTGTCCCTGAGTTAGAGCAGGATGGTCAAATTGCAATGACAAGAAGCTTGTGAATTGATTTAGTTCTTACACAGTTGATTACACACGCTAATGAATTGATTTTGTGCATTAAAAATATATATTTTTTTTTTTCTAGTATAATCGATTATGGAAAACCTTGGGAATTGTTTTTCTAGCATTTGACATCTTATTTTGTAAATTAACTCTCTACAGGGCTTAAGGTTGGGCTTTTTTATTTTCTATGCATATTCCATGCAAATTCAGCAGAAACATTGCTTCAGTCTTGGTTGTGTGTGTGTTTTTAAAAGCAAAATCTTTATTGTGTGTGTGTAATTACTCTAACAAATGTTCATGACATCCTGTGCAAATAGCAGCAGCAACATACTGCACAACTGGAGTATATAGTGATTAACTAGCGACAATATATTTTGGAAGATGGTGAGTTTTTAAGTTAATTTATAGCTATTACTTAAAGCTGAGTAAATTGTCCCTAAAGAGATACTGCTCTTTGTGGTTTTGTTTTTTTTTTTAAATTAATTGTGTCTAGCTATTAAGCATAACATTTTTGTAGAAGTCATTAAAAAGTTGCTCAGGTTGCGCTTCACAGCTTAGGCTCATATCCAGTGTTGTCACTCCGTGCTTCGCTGCTACTGAGTCCATATTTTGAATGAGATATTAAAGGTACCATCTGGCCATCCATGGAGGAAGTAAAAGAGTTATGACCCTGTGTTAAAAACAAAACAACCCCCCCCCCCAGAATAGAATAGGTGTCCTAGAACATGTGTTCTCTTTCATTGCAATGGCTCCCATTGCATGTAAAAGCTGGTGTTTAAAGTACTTTGGTTCCTGCTTTTTACTGTGGTACTCAGAATTAGCTTGTTATTTTGTAAGCTCTTTGAGTTGAGGATGTAAAGCAAAATAAGATTTTTATACTGAGTGGTTTTCTGATTTTTTTTTTTTTTTAGATACTTCAAGAAGTGTAAAGGCATCTCCAGAAACAGCTGAAGTCTTTTTTCAGAAGTTAAGAAATAAATCTGAATTTACAGTCCTTGTGACCTTAAAACAAGCCCATTTGAATTCAGGGGTTATTCTCTCTATTCATCATTTAGATCACAGGTAAGTACTGCTACCTGTATGCTAGTTAATGAAAGTAGATGTATTTATCCAGTTAAAAATTGAACATAAATTAAGGCAAAATTGTTGTGTAGCAGGTAATTTGCAAATATTTGTAGTGTTTGGGTACGCATATTGTGCAGATTCATAAAAAATCACAAGTCCAAATCAGCCAAGGGAAAGTGGAACAGCTGTTACTCTTTAAATGTCTCTTGCCACCAAGGGCATGAAAAGCCAGTTCTGTCTTGTTGTTCATAACCATAAGGACCAGATGCTCAGCTGGTGTAAAACCGTCACTTTAATATAGCTATACTGAGTCACAAAGCCTGGCCCTGTACATCCACCTCTTCACCATTTGGTTTTTAACACTGCAAGCAGTTAAAAAAAAAAAGCAAAAAGATCCTCCAGTTTTGGACCTATACCTCCCATGAATGGCAGAGCACTTTACTCAAAATGTTGTCAGCCTTAAAAAACTAAAGTGAATGACATGGAGCATTTAAGGATCATTCCTTTGGTAGGATAACAACTGCTAGAGAAATAAGATATTCTTTATATATCTGTCTGAGTAATGGCTATTAAAGATAACCGCCCTATGATTCTGTGACAGAATCAAAAGGAGTTTTAAAATGTGCACTTTCTAAGCAGTCATTAACACAAGCAACAGATGATTGCTACTTTAGGTTCATAGTCCTTTTATTTTCCTCTATACAATCCCATAATTCTTTGTTGATAGTCTTACTACAAAATAGAACAAGAAAAGGTAGAGAGAGATGTTCAGGCAAAGCGAAATATCTGTTCCTTTTTCACAAGCGTGCAAGTTTTCATTAGCAGGCATGGTGTCAATTATTTTGTGCGGGAAGATGCTCCAATTTTACTTTTATTCTATTTCCCAGAGGCCCCATCTTCTGCAATTCACCTATTTAAAAAAAAAAAAAGCAAACAGAAAACCAAAACAAACAAGAAGAAGAAAAAAAAGGAAGAACATTCCCAAGGATCATTATGCCAAGTCTGTAAAAGCATCTTTAAACATTGGAAGGAGATGTTTGAATGCCTTCTGGATGATGTTTACTGATGTTATATCATAGAAGAGGCAAGGGGCTTCTCTGTTAACTGGTACCTACTTCTCATCTGCAAGAGTTAGCAGTGTGCAAGGGACAGGACTGGGCAGCTGTGATTATTGAGTTTCCAATTCAGACTGTACAACCATATGTGCAAATCATCCCAGATGGAAAAGTTTATTCTGTCTCGAATGAGAGAGTAGGTCTGCAGGGCCAGCTGTGCCCTGACAAAGCTTGTTTCTATGTTTCTAGGAAGAACATGGATTGGTTGGGCTACTGATAGGACTAACACAACTGAATCTGAAATTTCAAAATCATAGAATCATAGAATCGTTTAGGTTGGAAAAGACCTTTAAAATCATCAAGTCCAACCATAAAACTAACACTGCTAATGAGAGATGAAACCTTCATGTGCCAAAATAGCTGCAGAGCTGGGCAAAGAGATCACCAATGTGAAACTCAGACTCTGGAAAAGACAATAACCATAGCTTTTCTGTAAGGAGGCAGTTTTTGCTAGAAAATCTTTCCTGGCCTCAGAAATGGTGTGAAGGACGTGGGGTGGAAACATAGTGACAAAGGATGAAGAAAAGGCTGAGGTACTTAATGGCTTCTTTGCCTCAGTCTTTAATAGTAAGACCAGTTGTGCTCCAGGTACCCAGCCCCCTGAGCTGGAAGATAGGGACGGGGAGCAGAATGAAGCCCCCACAATCCAAGAGGAAATGGTTAGCGACCTGCTACACCACTTAGACACCCACAAGCCTATGGGACCGGTTGGGATCCACCCAAGGGTACTGAGGGAGCTGGTGGAAGTGCTCACCAAGCCACTTTGAATCATCTACCAGCAGTCCTGGCTAACCAGGGAGGTCCCAGTGGACTGGAGATTAACCAATATGATACCCATCTTCAAGAAGGGCCGGAAGGAGGATCCGGGGAACTACAGGCCTGTCAGCCTGACCTGGGTGCCAGGGAAGATGATGGAGCAGATCATCTTGAGTGCCATCACGTGGCACATACGGGACAACCAGGCAGTCAGGCCCAGTCAGCATGGGTTTATGAAAGGCAGGTCCTGATTGACCAGCCTGATCTTCTTCTATGACAAGGTGACCCACTTAGTGGATGAGGGAAAGGCTGTGGATATAGTCTACCTAGACTTTAGTAAAGCCTTTGACACCGTTTCCCACAGCATTCCCCTGGAGAAACTGGCTGCTCATGGCTTGGATGGGTACACTCTTCGCTGGGTAAAAAACTGGCTGGATGGCCAGGTCCAGAGGGTTGTGGTGAACGGAGTTAAATCCAGTTGGCAGCTGGTCACAAGTGGTGTTCCTTAGGGCTTGGTACTGCAGCCGGTCTTGTTTAGTATCTTTATCAAAGATCTGGACGATGGGATCGAGTGCACACTCAGTACGTTTGCATAGGACACCAAGTTGGGTGGGAGTGTTGATCTGCTGGAGGGTAGGGAGGCTCTGCAGAGGGATCTGGACAGGCTGGATCGATGGGCCCAGGCCAATTGTGTGAGGTTCAACAAGGCCAAGTGCCGGGTCCTACACATGGGTCACAACAACCCCATGCAACACTACAGGCTTGGGGACGAGTGACTGGAAAGCTGCCCCGCAGAAAAGGACCTGGGGGGGTTGATTGACAGCCGGCTGAATATGAGCCAGCAGTGTGCCCAGGTGGCCAAGAAGGCCAACGGCATCCTGGCCTGTATCAGAAACAGTGTGGCCAGCAGGACTGGGGAAGTGATCGTGCCCCTGTACTTGGCACTGGTGAGGCCGCACCTCGAATCCTGTGTTCAGTTTTGGGCCCCTCACCTAAAGGAAGACATTGAGGTGCTGGAGCGTGTCCAGAGAAGGGCAATGAAGCTGGTGAAGGGTCTGGAGCACAAGTCTGATGAGGAGCAGCTGAGGGAGCTGGGGTTGTTCAGTCTGGAGAAGAGGAGGCTGAGGGGAGACCTTATCGCTCTCTACAACTACCTGACAGGAGGGTTGTAGAGAGGTGGGTGTTGGTCTCTTCTCCCAAGTGACAAGTGATAGGACAAGAGGAAATGGCCTCAAGTTGCTCCAGGAGAGGTTAGATTGGATATGAGGAAGAATTTCTTCACTGAAAGGGGTTGTCAGAGACTGGAACGGGCTGCCCAGGGAGGTTTTTAAAGGTGTCCCTGGAGGTATTTAAAAGACGTGTGTCTGAGGCGCTTAGGGACATGGTTTAGTGGTGGACTTAGCAGGGTTAGGTTAATGGTCGGACTTGATGATCTTAAAGGTCTTTTCCAACCTAACCGATTCAATGATTCTATGATAAGAAAGACATGCCATGGAAGATCAAAAAAATGTGTAGTGTATAACTGAGCAAAACTAGACAAACATTAACTTGGAGAGTTGCCATCTGGCAGAAAACACTGCTGCTTAGTGAACATAAAGAGTAATAAAAGTAAAAAATATAATGTGTAATGAACTTTCATTGAGGAGTTGCAGAAGAATTTGACATACTGTATGGGAAAATAATTAATTCTTGAAGTGAGTAAGGCTGGGCAAATAGACCCACTGTTGGTCTTACGGGAACAAGAATACATTAAATTGATTCTATCCAGCTATAGCAAAGAAAAGGGAAGGTTAGAGCAGTGCTGGTGACCAGGTCACGTGGCCATACAAACATAATGCTGTTTATCAGATTTGAATCTGTTTCATCCATGTCATCTGCCTATGCCCATATAAAATATTGTCGTAGAAGTGTGGCAAACAGGACTCTGAAAATCCTATTATTTTATATTGGTATATTTTTAGGGATGAGTGATTAGATTTTTAACAATGTATTGATAACATTTATAGTTTTTCAAGAAATTTCTCTCATACCTTAAATATTAGCAGTTTTTGTTGATACATTTCCATCTTCTCCTTCCGTTTATCTGCATAACTGAATCTGAAGTGTCCAACTGCAATGGTGTGGTGGGTTGACCCTGGCTGGATGCCAGGTGCCCACCAAGGTGCTCAATCACTCCCCCTCCTCAGCAGTACGGCGGGGAAGAAAATAAGATGGAAAAGAACTCATGGGTCAAGATAAAGGCGGTTTAATAAAGCAAAAGGAAAGGCTGCACATGGAAGCAAAGGAAAATAAAAGATTTATTCTCTACTTCCCATCAGCAGGCGATGTTAAATGTCCAGCCACTTCCTGGGAAGTAGGGCTTCGGGTATGCGTAGTGGTTGCTCTGGAAGACAAATGTCAAACATCGTAATAACGAATGTGTCGTTCCTCCCCACTCCTCTCCCCCCGCCCCGCTTCTCTTAGCTTTTATGACTGAGCAGACGTCATATGGTATGGAATATCCTTTTGGTCAGTTTGGGTCAGCTGTCCTGGCTATGTCCCCTCCCAAGATCTTGCCCACCCCTATTGGCCTTTGGGGGTGAGGTGGGGGAATGTTGGAGAGACAGCCTTGATGCTGTGCGAGCACTGCTCAGCAGTAGCCAAAACATTGGTGTGTTATCAACACCTTTCTAGCTACCGATACAAAGCACAGCACTATGAGGGCTGCTATGGGGAGCATTAACTCCATCTCAGCCAGAAAGTGTATTTCAAGGCTTCTAGCTGAAATGAGATGGTCTGCATTATGTGTATAGGTATTTTAACTGTGGATGTGTAACTTAGTGGCATTGCTGAGCATTTTTGAGGCCATTTTGCTCTTACCTATGGAAACTTTTAGTACTTAAGTGATGCCCAGTGTTTGTTTACAAATTTTCTATAGGGATGTATGATTTATAGTTTTTTTGGGGGTCTTCTTGTGAACCTTTGGATAATCAAGGAGGAAGAAAAGAAGCCTTCTGGATTATTTAGGCCAATAGAGTCACTCATCAGGTCAGCTTTGGATGAAGCAGCTGAAGAACAATCTACTTGTGAATATTTCATCACTTTCTTTGGGAGAATATTAGGTAATGTAATGAAAAAGAAACTTGAAGAATTTGTTTTAAAAACGTTAGGCCTAAGCTGATCCCCTTACAGTCAGGGAAAAACTTTGTTATCTTCAGCAGGTGTAAAATCAGTCTCAACAAGAGTGTGGCCAGAAAGAACTTGTGGCTATTAAATTAGATGTGCCCTTAAGCTTTTAATAAACGCATTCTAGTCTGTTCTGTGCTAGGATGTACAGAATATTGTCTGTGTGCCATAGTAGTGTTTGCTTAATTTAAGGGCTGACTTGGGTGTTGATAATACTGGAATTAGGCTAGCATCTCTAAGTCTCCTTTAGTATCTCTGGGTTTCATTTTCTTTTATGATGAATGACAGTAAAGACAAGAGAATGTAGGAGTTAAAAGGAAGCATTTGGAAGGGTTACATTCAATAACTGCTTCCTCAGTGACAGATTTCCATCTCTCTGACCTCGTCCCCTTCTGTCCAGGGACTTGCCTGTAATAGTCCTTTAGTTCTTAAGCAACTTCTCGTAACTCTTTGTCACAGCAGTTGTCACAGTTGGACGGAGAAGTCGCAACACCAGACCTGACTCCACTCCTTTGCACCAGCTTTAGCCTTGTATAGTCTGATGTCAAAAACGTTGTGCTAGTATTGAGCTGCTGCCTTGTGGGATAGAATCACACCTGGCTATATTCTTAATTTACAGAAGTGAGTACTAGCTCTTGCTTTTCTGCAGTGAGGGCTTGGGATGGTGGCGAGGAAGGCTGGAGGTGGCAGTAACTAAAGGATACAGTCAGTCATTACACAAGTAATTTTCACATGTTTTATTTTACAGAGGTTTCATAACACCTGATGGTTCTAGGTTAAAAGAATTTTTAGGGTACAAGAAAATAAAAATGTTTGTTTAAAAAGTGGAAAAAGTTATGTTCATTTATTCAGTGGCTTAATAAATCAGAGTAAAAACTCATCCCGTCTTTGCATGGGTCTAGGGACTTCGGTGCAAATATACTCATTTACAACAGTTAAGGACATCTAAATTGCAGTTATTTTTTTATTTTTATTATTTTCTTTAAAACTATATACTTAAAATAGTTTACATCATTCAGAGTTTACAGATTCAGTCTGTGTTGTCTAGTTTTATGAGGGCTTTTTTTTCTTTTTTGCTGGTTCCCTTTGGAGGAACATCAAGAATGAATACTTCCACTGAGATGTGGTCATGCAAGTACTTAAGGCTTTGAGTCTTAAGAAGTTGACAGGACCGCTCTCCCAAAGTTTCCCCTCTAACCGTCATGTGGTGAATGCTACCCCTGGGCTATCAGATAGCAGAAGTTGTCCGTGTAAATCTCAGGCTTGGGCATTTGCTGAGGCTGGGCTGTTGCTGTCACCACACAAAGTAGGTCTCAAAAGGATTTTCTGCAGATATAGTCATCTTACTCTACTTATTAAAGGCTTTTATTTTTCTTTTCCTAGTTGAGTATCAAAGCTGTCTTCTTTCCCCTTTTATAATAATTATGCTTTTCTCTAGTATTTAATATATTCAAATCTTCTAAAACTGATCTTAAAGTGAAAGACTCTGAAATGATACTTGTAGCTATTCTAATTTGCTCATATTCTTACACAGAGATTGCTTTTTTCCCCACTGACTAGAGCAGCCAAGGAGTTCAGGCGGTGGTGGTTTTGTGTACAGCTTGGAGGTGATACTCTTGAGAAAACTCTTGTGGTGTCAAGGCATCCAAATTGCACATCAGTAATCATTCAGATGAGTTTCAGGCAGCTGAATGCATATTTCTGGGCAGACTTATGTATAGCATATATCTGAAAGATAAATTTACAAATGTTTTCTTAACTTGAGAGCATCACCTTCACCACCTAGAATGCCCTGTCTGAAATGCGTTGTACTTTACAATAACAAGGTAAATATTTTGAATGTTAATGAAGTGACGCCTTAAGTCCAAGTGGAAGCACTGTTAAACATCGATTGCTGTGTGCTTGCTCTCAGTCTTCCATTTAAGCTGTATTACCCTCCTCATTTCAATTCTGAATTTGTCTCTGCTTCTTCTTGATGGAAGCATCAGCAGAGAGATGATTTTAGTCTCCAACGTTGTTGTAATATATGTTAGGTCTCACTATTCCATCATATATTTTCATTTAATTCACAACAGTGGAGGGATGTAATAAAGCTTTTTCCTCCCTTCACAGTTAGATGCCTTTATGCAATTAACGTTATATTCGTATCTCTTGAGATACTGTATATTAGGGCCCTTAATGGATGAAATCACTGGATTGTAGTTTAACCACTCTTTCCTTCAGTTTTTATATTCTGAAATGTAGCACTGAAATCAATAGAATATTATGGACAGGCATTCCCTACACTTAATTGTGCATCTCTACTAATGTATTCAATTTCTGCCTTATTTAGCGTTTGTTTTCACAGCTGTTGGTGTCTTGTGATTATCTGCTGTCAAATGGGCTGTACTGTACAGCAGTTTCAGACCTCTTTCAGTGTCTAGGAGGAAATTATCTGTGACAACTTCTGTCTTTTACAGATCTAGCTGTACAAGGAGATAAGTTGCCAGAGGTGAACAACTGATGTGTGAATTGTGTTCTATCATTTGACCATTGTATTAAAACAGAGGTGGAACTGTACGTTCCCTGCTTTTGATGTATGAGTATCTATATTTCTGGACTGCAGTGTGAAGTCTCCTCTTCCCTCCAACACCAAAAAATCTGTTGCAAACACATTACATTGGGAAAAACTTTCAATATTTACCACTTAAGCCAATACTGTAGAGTTATGTTGGTTTTGTTTGAGGAGTGCTCTCCTCCTCCCCATCAATAACTTGCAGAGTAGACATTAAGTAAGAGTAACATGGGATTAATTTTCAAGCATTAAAGCAAGCTGTATGTAGCTGTTCCCTGTGCCAAAAGGCGTAGTACCTTATTTCTGCTTTTTAAACCACTTTGTGCTATTCTTTGCTGGAAGAGTGGAGGGTTGTAATGTTCTGTATTTTATTTTTTTTGGTAGTAAATCTTAGTTGCTGTTTCTTACTGTTCTGACAGTAATTATGAACCCTCTTAAATCTGTTCATAAAAATCAATTACTTTTGAATTGACTTCCTCTAGCAATTTAAATCTCCTCTGGCGTCAGCTGCCTTTTCTTTTGATGCCATTTGCGTGTTTCATCAAAGGTGTCAAAAAAAAAGGTATTTTCTTACATTCATTCACTGCTTTGCTAGTGCATGAGAAGATTCTGTGGGACAAAGGGTTCTCTATGTAGCCACTGGCCATTTGGCTGGGCTCTTGCCTCTACCCAAAAAGTGACAAGTTCCTTGTTTCTGTTGGTTTGGGAGATTAACTTCTATCCCCGAGTGTGTGGTTGGAGGGAGATATTTGTAAAGCTGCCATTTTGTGTTATAGTCAGTTTAATGTCTTCATAACACTGGGAATGACCTGTTTCTTTAAGTGTTGGTTATAAGGGATGTTATTAAATTGATTGATGCCTTGTCACTATTGCCTGGAATTTTTGCTTCAGTTTAGTTTACACTTCATGACCAAAAACAGAGAAAAAAAAGAAAAAAAAATTGCCAATGCGATGTAAATTCTTGTAATGCACCCGCCTTAAAACCACCTTCCTGTAACTTCTGTTAAATCAAGTCAGGTTAGTCTGTCTGCTGATATAAAGCATCACAGTGCCAACTAATCCAGGGTGATTTGGTTGAGAACTTGTTACAAAAGGTTCATATGAGCCCGGAGTTTAAGTTGAGACTAGTGACAGACCTACTTGAATAAGAGCCAAAGGATTTGTCCCTGCCTATGACACTGAAAACCGCCACTGAAATAGTTGAAATGTGAGTTTTGACAGATACCGTTATTATTCTATTGTTGCATGAAAGGGTTTCTATTAACATATAAATAAAAAAGAAATCTGTATTCTGTCAGGGTAGGAAATGGGAAGAGTTAGGTTGAAACTGGCTTTTGCTTTTACTAATATATATATATATCAGAAAGTTATTTACTGTATTTGCAGTCCTTTTGCTCTCCATGTAGAAACTTTGTCAAGAAAGGGAGTGAGAGGGATGGTTTATGCCATTTGTTTTTACAGTGTTTGATCTGGAAAAGTTTCTTCCCTCCTTGATTTTTAGCAGAAAAGGAAGCTTCAGATAGGCAAGATTGATATTAGAAGGGCTGTGTGATAGAACAGAATGGGAATAAATATATTGATAAATGGGGTTAGTGAGAAGGATGGGAGGCATGAGAGCAATTGCTCAAAGGCAAGAATTGTGTTTTAAAAAAGTATTTCCTAGTTTGGGAATTTGATTTCATGTTCACAGCTCGAACAGGGTCGGCATGGACAATGTGCCATAACACCAGGTTTGAATTTTTGCAAGGCCAAGCCAGCAACTTTTGGGAGAATAACTCTTCTCGGAGTGTTTTGGGGAGCTTGATGGGACCTCAGCTCTTGCTTCTGGCTCGTGCTGAGCTCCCGCAAGCGTTGCGGGAAGGCTGACTGGGAGCCTCGCCTTGTCATCAGCAGTAATATTAGAGGGGCTGGTATATCTTTCTCCTGTGATGACCAGGGGCTCTTGCATCATAGCAGTAAGCTCAGCAGAAGCTGTGCAGACTCTGCAGGTGGGGAAGGCAACATTTTGCTACCCTGATTTAGGGGCATAGCTGAACTCAAAGTCCGGGTGGTGAGCAGAGAGATCTCTCAGGTGAGAGGTAAGTTCTTGCCTTCAAAGCTAGCAAAGTCTTCCGGATCACAGCAGCAGCCCCACTGAAGTCAGATGGGGCGCTGCAAGATGTTGATAGAAACAAGATCTTATTGACATATATTTTTCTCTCACATGCTTTATTAGTTTGAGTCAGGTACAGACATGGTGTCTCTCTGCCCTTCCAGTCATCTGTCGCCTGGCTGTTCTCTCCCATGAACATCCCAATGTGGAGGGTGTTCCTCGCTGCACGTCCCAGGATGGGGCTCCGTCTCCTGTGCACATCAGGAGAGCACCTTCCTCCTCTCCAGCTGTCCTCCATAGCTATCCAGTGAGATGAGCAGTTGTCATGCTGGAACAAAGCTGAAATGGTTGACCTTTTTTGTGGTAGAAGAAAATAAACAGCAGAAGAGATGTAAATGCCAGCATGATCAGTAGCTTACTGGCTGGGGTACTTCGGAGGCATTTTCCTCACACCATTAATCTCTGCTTTGCCTGATTTGGAGCAGGGACTTGAACTTGGTTCTTTTCTGTCTGAGACAAGTGTCCTGAGGAGTGTCGTTCTCTTTTTTTTCCCCACTCGATGCAGTAAAAAGCTTTGTTGGCAGTGCCTGGCCAGTGCTATGCTAGTAAACCAAACAGTGCCCAGGTCCAGGCTGGAGCACTGGCCTGCTGTTGTCCGTTCTGCATAATTGTTAGCATTTTCCTTGGCATGCTTTTGTCTCTGCAATTAGCACCGTTGCAGATGATGTCAGGGCATGGTTTGTGGAGTAACATTGGCCCAGGGACTATTCCCAACAGGCAGTGTGGAAAAAACCACCTATTTCAGGGAAAAAGTGGGAGAGAGCACCCATATGGGTGCAAGTTGTAGTGGAGCACCACTGTTAATATTTGTCTTAAGGGCCAGGGAATGGGCTTTGCTGGCTTTATTTATTAGTATGGGCATAGGACTTGAGATCAACTTACTGAATTTAGGTTGCTCTTGTACTTGACTTACTCTTTTTGATTGATGAATTCTGTGTAATGGAAGAGCCTCATCAGGTCGACTTGAGAAACTGGTTTTATTGTCCCGTTGTTTTTGCACTGTTTCAATATGGGAAATACCCTCTTCTTATTTCAACCTCTCTTCACTTGGGATCTCTGCTTTCAAATAGGTAATAACTGTGGCATTAAAGAGTAATTCAGAAAGTTTTTCAGAGAGTCTTAGATTTGCTCTCTCTCTCTTTCATTTTAACAAGCATTTCATCCTGGTCCCCACAAGCCTTGCTGTGAGAGTGTTTGTTTCTCTCAAAAGATTTGGTTTTAATGAATGGATCAGCATTTTTGAACAAGAATATCCTATGTCAGAAAATTCTTGTCTGGTTCTAAAACTCTATTCAGCAAAAAAAAAGGGACAGAAACTGAATTGGTGGCTTTCCTGCCCACTGTGCACTTGCACTAAGTGCTACCAACTTATCCAGAAACGTAAAGACCATTTTTTTATTTATCACTCCCTGGCAGAACTGCCAGTCATCTCTTGCCTGGGTAGAGCTCTAGACAGTCAGGGAAAAGGGCAAAGCCAGTAAGTCCAAGCAGTAGTGTAAGTGAGAGATGGGGACTAGGTTTTACAGGTATAGTGCAGTTGGCACTTGGCATTTAGAATCCATCTGGGGATATTTTGATGCCATATTGTTCTAGGGGATGCACCAAGCGGTAAAAACTCCTAGTTAATGTTTCAGAACACTTTAAGTGTTACTTCTAAATAGAAAAATAAGGCTCACGCTCCTGACTGCCCAGTCATCATACCATGGAAAATAGCAAATAACGCATTGCTGAATGTGGTGGCTGTGTGGCGTGAATTGCTTTTACATCTTTATAATCTACACCCAGCAGAATTGCTTGCTGCTATTGTAGCCATAGTTTGCAATGAATAGGGTCTACTGAGTAGGATCTCTTTTTTTATGTTTTATGTGGTTATACCTAACAAAAAAGCCAGAACTTTTTTATCAAAAATATTCAGATAAACATTTTTAAAAGTAATGGAGATAAGGATTTAAATTTTTTTCTAAAGTACATACTCTTCTTTAATTTTATTGGTTTTCCTTTTCTTCTTAGTGTAGATCAAAGAGCCATGAAGAACTCTTTTAACACTATACATATAAATGTGAATAGTAAAAGTTTAAAAAAACGCCCAGCCCGTAATAAATTCATAAGCAGCAGACACGATATCTTGCCTTTAGCTTCTAAAATATTTGTCTACATGCTGTAAATTGAAGTCAATTTTTATTAGTTGCCTGGAGTAAGAGTGGGCAGCTACAGCATGTGTTTGCTGTGTGAGCAGGGATGCCAAATGAGTGAGTGAGCCATCAAAGACTTGGCATTACCACCACTGGCCGTTAGCTGGAAGGGCCATACCTCCCTCTTCTCAAAGACTGCTACTGCGTACACCAGGACCACCTCATGTTTCACCTCCTAAATCTCCAGCTTTTTCCTGTACATCCTGACTTCCACAGTTTCCACAGTCTCCCCTGTGCTGGTCTGTCTCAGCCTGGAGAGCAGGTCCTGTTCAGGCTTGTGCAGACCACGTGCCCTTTGCCGGGATGGGCGGTAGCAGCTCCGCAGCTGAGCAGATCTGCTGACTGTCAGCTTTTATCCAGCAGTTACAATGGGTCAGTGCTGGGCAGCAGAGAAAACATTGCTGTTTTCTGTCTCAAATTCCTTTGGGGCATTTGAGACAAATTTCTTCCTTTTATGAAGATAGGCTCAGCCTTAGTCAGTACATAAAGGATTGCTGTCTGGCTGGTTTCCAAGCAGAGCAGCTGATCTTCCCGTGGCCTTGGCTGTTGTCTTTGTAATGATTGTGCATGCACAGAGTGATCTGCAGAGATGTAACAACCTTTTTTCACGTTGGCATTTTCTTCTCTGTATGTCAAACCTAGTAAACCTAAGCACACGTATCATCTCCGTGCTAGGTTAAATCCATTTGACCCAAAGCGTGTGTGGTTTTTTTGGGGTTAAAATCAAGTGGGCTGGTATTGATTAAACAACCACAGAGATCATGGATGTTAGTAAAGGGGGAAGCAGGTTCTCCTGTTGTACTGTGTTTCTCATTGTGGTTTATTTTTCACTCCAAGAGCTGTTTGCCTTTCACAGCATAGATGAGCACCTTGGAGCTGGTGGGCGAAGCAGTAGTGACATTAGTAATGGGAGTTCTTGAGCTGACGCTCTCCCTGCGATGAGTGGTCTGGTGTGGACAAGAAACCAGCGATTCAGCTGATGAGGTTCCCCTGAAACTTTTCAATAATGAGATTCTTGGTTAGGAGAAGGCTGCAGTATGGTGCAGTTATTGTTTCCTTTGGGAGTAAGTCCCTTAAGAAACGAGATCACCCTCTTTTCTCTCTCAAGAGATTAGTAATCCTGAGCGTACAGAGAAGTGTAGAGTACTTTTGTCACTATAAATGATTTTTTAAAATCCAAGTATATTTGTTATTGCTTAGCTTACTTTCTCAAAGACTCTTCCAAACCTTTGGAAATTGTGTACCCAAGTGTGTGCTTTCTTACAGCCTCACAGAAGACGTGAGAAGCCCCAGTGTGGGCAGACTTTGCATTTCCACCCCGTCTGTTTGTCAGTGCTGAGGCTTGTTCTGAAGCTCACAAGACTGAGCCAGAGCTGTTTAAGTCCAGGCAGTTAAAGAAATCCAGAAAAGTGCAATATCAAGCATAATATTTTGTAAAAAATGAAGTGAAAATTATTAACTTTCACTTCCCTGTGTTTCAGTGTCATGGCATTAGTTCAAGCTGAACGGAATACTGTTCTGGCTGTCATTCCACTTGTTTTTCTAATTGTGTTTTCCTGCTGCATCTACAGATTATTAGTAAACCATAAATTATTCTCCTAATGGCTTTTATTTTCTTTTTCATTTTGATGGCCGTTTTCTGTAACAATCGTGAAGCCTTTTGAAGGTAGATGTATTTGTTAGTTTACCAAATGGAAGAACAAAAGAGATTGCCTGTGGATCTCAAAACAGTGTGTTAATCACAGTTAAAACAAAACCCCAAGTGTCCACAATTTTTGCACAGCTTTGTGTAGGAAGATTTCCTTGCTATTGCAGTGTCATCAAATGTCAGCATCCTCTCTCAGCAGTTCTTAGTTCCTGAAGTTTTTACAGCGATGTCTTCTTTTTATTGGGAAATCCATGTTCCATTCTCAGAGTTTTCAATATCTCACCTGCATAAGGGGCAACTTAAGTGTTCATTTTATACCTTCTGTACTGACTGTATGTCTGCTGTTGTAGTTCACAGAATCACGGAATCATTAAGGTTGGAAAAGACCTGTAAGATCATCAAGTCCAACCATCAACCCAACACCACCATGCCCACTAAACCATGTCCCGCAGTGCTGCATCTACACAGTTTTTGTTCCCTGCCTGCCTGCATCTCTGTGTGCTGGCATCAGTTCTGCCGTTGACTTTGAAGAGAGTAGGAGCTAGCTGTTGGTTCTACCAGGACATAATGTTTCAACATATCCAACCCTTTCTTTTTCCAGATTGTATCTGCAACTGGGTGGAGACACTTGAAAGTTGCTGGAGGAGTCTAGTTCTGCAAGGTTCCCCTTCTCTGTTAGGTTGAGAGTGACCTTATTTTTATCCTTGAAGCTTGAGTTATGAAGGAGGTTATTAAGTTGACTGATGTCCTGCCACTATTGCCCAATTATTTTCCAGCCAGGCCTTCAATTAGTTTACACTTCTTGCCAATGCAAAAATTATTTTTGGGCCATGAGGAGGTAAATTATCTCAGATTATAAAATTTATTGCTGACTCTAGTTAACTGCTTTGCTAATACTGGGGAGGAGAAAGAAATTGCCCTTTGCCAGTTTTGCAAAAGGATAATTGTTTTTGTGGTGTTGCTACGCACGTTCCACTGTGAAACACCCCGAAGGAAGGAGAGATAAGCAGTGAGCCCAACACCCTCCTAGGGATAATGATTGTACAAGATGGTTTTGATTTGGTTTCATCTTCACTCTTGAAAACTGCAATCATTGTCTTGTCTGTTCTTTAACACAGATAGCCTCTTAAAATAAATGACATCACCTTAAAACGTGTGTGCACTCAGATTACAAACCGCTGTCATGCCTGATTGCAGATGTAGCAGCAAAAATAGACAAAAATGAATTGTCCATCTCCCAATTGTGCATCTCACCACATACTATGTTATTTTCCTTGCTCTTTAGCTGTAGGTTGCATATGATTGTTAGAGAATCTCCATTTCTGTTTTTCTTTCCTGTTCTAAAAGCATTCTAGGGAGGGACTTTAAAGTGAGAAACTTAGTACATAGAAGACAAAATGGTTTGTCAAGCTAGTTCCCAGAAGAGGTCCGATACACAAGAAATAGGCCTGTCTGACTAAGTACCAAGTTTATGGGGTACTTTTAAAATTTTTTCACCAGCAAAGCTTGTGTTTGCAATTTGCAAATCTGGTGTATGGTGCACTTATCTCAGTACAGCTGCAATGCTGGATTTTTTACCATGTGTATACATACATGTGCATACATATACATGCGTGTATACATATACACACAAATTCACATACTTATTTAACAAAGCAAATATGTACGTGTATATAAATTGTTCTGAAGAGTTAGCACTTCTTGATATTGTATTTCATTGGAGAAATTTCATTACAAAATATGAAAGGAGATGTTAACAGTACATCCAAAAGCAAATAAAGCAGTGTCCAGTCTCAGTTCTTGCTTACTTCCCTGGTTAGTAACGGCTAATAATGTCCTTATCGCAAAACTTAATGTTGTCTTTTGTGCATTCATGCCTTCAGAGTGTCCTTAATGTGCTTTCAGGATATAAGGCAATTATTCATAATAGGGTAATAGTATTACCAATCAGATCATGTTATGGAAAATAGTGTTGCTAGAGGAAAAAAATATTTGGCTTGGAATCTTGTGTACTTACATGAAGGTTGGAACCTGCTATTATGTGTTATTGAGAAGAAGGACACAGTGCAAATCTGGAAAGTGTCTGCTTTCATCTTTGTATCTCCTTGCTTGTCTTTGCCCCTCTTTTAAATAGTTTCTGCATGATAATGAGAAGTTGTGTTATGTAAAATGTTGCTCTGCTGATAAGAATGGTTCATGACATGATGGTGCATTTACGGTACAGGTACCTGGAGCTGGAAAGCAGCGGTCATCGAAATGAAATCAGGTTGCATTATCGTTCAGGCAGTCATCGCTCCCACACAGAAGTATTCCCATACATTTTGGCAGATGATAAATGGCACAGGCTTTCCTTAGCAATCAGTGCCTCTCACTTGATTTTGCATGTGGACTGCAATAAGTAAGTAAAGAGTGTTGTTTTATAAGAAGTTGTCATATTTGGAACATTGCATCTCTGAGTAAATGAAATGATAACAACTTGGGACTTTATTTTTCACTTCCCTTTCAGAATTTATGAAAGAGTTGTGGAGAAGCCCTTCATGGACTTACCTTTGGGTACAACCTTTTGGCTGGGACAGAGGAATAATGCACATGGTTATTTTAAGGTATGCATTCCCTGAAAGGAAAAGAGTGAACTTAAATAAAAATGATTAAGGGATTGGAGCATCTTTCATATGACGAGAGGCTGAGAGAGCTTGGATTGTTCAGCCTAGAGAAGAGAAGGCTCAGGAGGGTTGTCATCAATGTGTATAAATACCTGAATGTGCGTGAGGAATGAAGACGAGGGATCCAGACTCTTCTCAGTAGTGCCCACTGACAGGCCAAGAAGCAATGGGCAAAAACTGAAACACCTGAAATTTCCATCTCAACATAAGAAATCAGTTCTACTGTGAGGTTGGTCAGAGTAAGACTGTTATGGCGATAACTCAAAAGCCATTCGGATACAGTCCTGGGCAACCTGCTGTGGCTGGTCCTGCTTGAGCAGGGGAGTTGGAGTAGATGATCTCAGGCGGTGCCTCCCAACCTCAACCAGTCTGTGCTTCTGTAATCATAACAGAGGTCTTAGGGCCATGGTGTGCTGTGTATCAGCATATCTGATGCAGTGAGCTGTGTTTCCATCAAACTGGACTTCACTAAATAAAGTTGCAGAGCCAGATGCATAGGGCTCAGTGTCACCAAATGACACAGCCAACAGCAGCCTAAGACAGAGAAAGGTAAATGGCCAAGTGCAACAGAATTCCAGACAATAAATGGTCAGATTATTGTCTGTTTCATAACTAGATGCGTTTTTTGTGTGTCACAGAACACTACAGTCTAGGGAACTCCAATTTTTTTGCCTCTGTAGGATTTAGATTTCATCACAATATCTTCTCAGCTCAGAAATGAATGAGATGACTAGCGTCAATGAAGAGAACACTTTTTCCCCCAGAGGAAGAATATTTGTACGTGCTTTTTGCTTACTGCTTCTGCTTTAACATGTATATATAGCAAGGACCTGGTGTGTAGCAAGATTGAAAAAGTGAATGCTACGTTGAACTGGATTGTAAATTTTGATTTCTCTGAGTCCATTAGGTAGCACTCATTGGTCACAGCTGCTATCTGTGGTTTGTCCTCAGTCTTCTCTGGATCTGCTTTAACAAATGATGGCATCCTTGTGCATGCCTTCCACGCTGCAGTCCTGTTTTCCTCCTAATAGGCATCTTTTTACTTGACCTGCAAAACAGGATTGATGATGTTGATCAGAGACCCAATCACTTCTTAAAATACGGCCTGTTAAATCTGTTTTTCAGTGTAAAACACTTTGACTATGGTTTTCACAGCAAGTTCTGTGCTTTTGTGCTAAAATCAGTTTTTGGTTGTTGAAATACTGTTCGCTGTATTTAAATGGTAATTTATATTCTTGTTGTGTATGAAGTACAGAGGTCCAGTGGGGCACTCAGATTTGAAAACTGAAGCATGACTTTGTTTTTATTTTTCAATTCATACGTGTTTCCTTTTCCTTCAGAAGACTAAGAGGATGTCTGCTAAACAAGCTAATTTCTGGCTTAAATAAACAGTTCACTCCAAGAATAAAATAAAAAAAATATTAATGCATTGCTTAAACTGATCTCAGATACAATTCATTTATTCTACGTGTTTATAATTAATACTTTAAAAAATATTACTTTTATTTTTTTGTGCTTTATCAGTTTTTGACTTGATTATATTCTTTTTGTCAAATCATAGTCACTGCGAAGAAGCTCATTAGGTGTAGTAGTAGACTGTATTTTTTTTTTGTTTCTTTCTTTTCAAGAAAGATAAAATAAAATACATGGAGAATTTAGAGAATAGAAACCAATTTAACAGTAATACAGAAATGGATAGCTCTTAAAAGAGCATCGATACAGCCAAAATATATTGTGCTAAGTGATTTCTCCAACATGATATAGTACCAGTGGTCAAACTGCATCTGAAAAAGAAAATGACACTGTTGTACAGGAAATTAATCCGTTTAGAAGATGAGGACTTTCAATGCTTCTTAGTGTTTTGGAGAGCCTGTATTTTTAGACACTTGCTGTGGGACAACTCCTACTGATCTGATTTTGAGAGGTCCAGGTGCTTAGCTATTTCCAAAAATCAAGCTACTTTGAGTGGATTAAATGGATTGTCCAGAGGGGTCAAGGTACTCAAAATCATTAGTCACTCTGAAAAATCATTAGTCACTCTGAAAAAGATTTTATTTGGCTGTATTTGATTTTGAACCTAGTATTGCTGCACTAAACCAATGTGCCAGTAGGCATATTCACACTGGGATATTTTTGTACCTGTTTCACTTTAAGTCCTGAAGTCTGAGAGAGCAATTCTGGTTATCTGATTTCCGGTACCACGTAACTTCTCTTGGAACCTAGCATCCAGCATGTGTTAATTTGAACCACTGGGTTCTTTAGGAGCCTGTGCAAAGCCTCTAATGTACTGTCAGGAGGTCCTGATTTGGGAACCCAGGTGGGCTAGATGTCACAGCTCCCTGTTGTTACTTTGGGAGAATGATAAGGAAACTGAATACCTGGCAAGTGGCAGAGTCAACTCATATCACAGGCGATGAATGATGAATAAAGCTCCTCAAATAGTTGGAGGAGATTTACTGGTGGTTAGTAGCTAAATGATTTGAATACTTGCCTGCGTGTTCAGTGAAGAGTGTTTTAAACTTGAATGGGTTGGACCCTGCCATTCCTTCTTTTCATGAAAATGCCATAACTAGGGTTGACATGAGTTTGAAGTTGATGACACCGAGGAAGGAAGGGAGGAGAAATTAATACAGTGAGCTTTTTGGTGTGCTCTTCAAAGAGGTCTTTGCTCCTCACTTCCAGAACACTTTCTGTGGGAGGTCCTGACATGGAGCCCTGTCTCAGGCACACCTATTTTTTCACTGTTAGCTAATTGCTGCAGCTCCTTGTGCAGTGTCGGGGAGCATCCAGTTGTCCTAGAACATAGCTTTTTCGTTAAGGGAGAAAGGTAGGCATGGTACTTAAGTACCCTCTTAATTGCCCTCCAGTGACACCTGCCTTCTCTGTAGATCACTTAAGTTGTTAAGTCACCTTGTGTCATTCACTTGAGGTCAAAATTCTGGTTCTTTGACTTTGCAACATCTGTATTGAATGTCCTGTATATATGGACAAAATGTGGCCTTTTGCATTTAGTTTGCATTGTGTTCTTAGTGTCATGAAACATTCTCTTCATAAGCACGCTGAAGCATGTTGTAATTATTTTGCTTTTCCTCCTAAGAAGGAGTTTTGGAGATGCAGGGAGGGAGTCATGGATGAAAGGGACATCTGGAGTAAATATGATAGGATGGCTCACTTTGAAATTGTTTTTTGGCCTTTGCTTTTGTAGTGCAGCAAAGTGGCTGCTTATTATATCATAATGACTAAGGATGCATGTAAATTCTGCCTGCAAGCATGGGATCTGTTCTTCTGCGTGAAACCGGCCCTTTCCAGATGGCATAGTTGAATTTCATGCTAAACTTGGCGCTTCCCCTATGTTCTTGCCAACATGCAACTGTGTAACAGACATGTAGTTTCTCAGTATTCTGCATGCTTTATGAAAAGATCCCCATAGAAAACATAAAGGGTTTGCATGAATGTGCTTTTCCTGACTCAAGTTTCTTTAATCTTCACTTCTATTTGACAGTTATAGCTTAGTGAAAAATTTGCATTTTAGTTAAAAGTGTGTTTCAAAGTAACTGAAACTGCCACTGTTTTTCAAATTACTTTTAAAGGTCATTTTCAAGCTTTTCTGCAATGCCTAAATAAAAATAACAATGAATTCAAAGCAACTGAACTCTTGCCACATAATTACATCTTGACATTTAATCTTACGTCTTTAAAAATGATTCGGTTCTTATGTCTTTAAAAATGAGTCAGTATGTCTGTATTTGTACATCTGTCTATTTTATTTTCTCTTTATTCTTCTATCATTGCATTAGGTCCGGGCAAGAAGCTGTGTATTGTTTTTATCAGGCAGTTTTTCTGTGTGGGCTTTTATGTTTTACATGGTGAATGGAAAACATAATTTTGACAAGTAAAAATAATGTATAATTTTTTTTTTCTCTCCACTTACACATAGGGCATAATGCAAGATGTGCAATTACTTGTCATGCCTCAAGGATTTATTTCTCAATGCCCAGATCTTAATCGCAGTAAGTCTTTTAATTCTTATGCCATAAAATGAAAGGTGTGCTTTGAACCTACTTTCTGTCCTACAAGCTTTCTTACAACCTTGGGTTGGTGTATTGGTTGTCAACTTTGACATGATTGAACCTATTGTGAATACATGGGGTTTTTTTTAATTAATATACATATCTTGTTATTCTAGCGTGCCCAACTTGTAATGACTTCCATGGACTTGTGCAGAAAATTATGGAATTGCAAGACATTTTAGCCAAAACATCAGCTAAGGTAATGTTTACGAGAACATGGCATGGGAGAAACGAGGCCTCTAAGGCTTTAATTGCTGTCTTCTTAGATTACTTGTGCATATGTGGGGATGTGCACATGGGTGTGTGTGGAACATCCCTGCATTTATGTTAATATCTTTGTATTTATATATCTGTGCCTAGTTTCTATACATACAAATTCCCAGTTCAGAGAGCTTTCTTGTGTTTTAATATTTTTATAGAATCATATCTTTTAATAGTGAACAGAATCCAAATCCCTGAGCAAGAAAAGGGCTCATAGTTATTCAAGCTCTATCTATTAGGCTAACAAGTCAATAAACCTGGAATGAAATAGGTTGCTGTGCTTATAGTGCTTATTGCAGCAAGATTTATTTGTCCGAGACTTTTCTAGACCTGAGCTGCCAAAGGAGTTCAGACAAAATATATGTAAGATAAGGAATTAAGAATCCTAAGCAGCATTTTCTTCTCCCCACCCTGCCCCCACCCCGAGTATCACACCAAAAGCATTCATGTCTGCTGGTGAACATAAACTAGTCTTCTGATTTTAAATGTTAGTTCTTTAGATGTCTGCAGGAGTGCTGTTACCTGGCTAATTTGATACACAAATGTTAAAAATGCCTTGGTTGAAGTGGAGGAACAACCGCTAACATGTTGGTTTTGACCTTTACCTCCAGTTTTGCCTCTCTACGCAGATTCAGGTCTTTTGTGCATAGCCTAATATCTGCAAGTAGTTGTAGAGTAAGATTCTTGGTCAGTTCCCACGTACAAAGATGAGAAACTGGCAGCCATACCCATCTTGATCTACTCACTTTTTTTCATGATGTCGCTGATGTTATTGGCAAAAGATGAAATGCATTGTGTCTTGCTTCTTAACTTCCATCTCTGAATGACTGATGGTTTAATCATATTGTATTCGACAATGATTGTTTTATTGTCTTTGACTGTATTTTCCTACATGTATTGTCATCTACATGCTTGATGTTAAGGGGGACAGTTTCAATCATGTTTATACTAACGTGGAAACCACTTACAAATTCAAAACTTTTTTGTGAACTGTAAATACAGTTGTCTCAAGCTGAGCAGAGGATGAACAAGTTGGATCAGTGCTACTGTGAAAGGACCTGCACAATGAAAGGCATGACTTACAGAGAGTTTGAATCCTGGACAGATGGCTGTAAGAACTGCACTTGCATGGTATGGCTATAGTTTGAGTAGAGACTCAGGAACTTGCGTGCTTCCTCTGATTAAAATTTTATTGAGGCAAATAATGAGAAAACTTCCGGGGTTTGCTAGGTGGTAACAACAAAGTGCTAGAAAACCTGTTCTAAATCTAAGGACTAGTATTAATAAATACAATTTCCTATTGTTTCAGCAGTGCCAGCACGTGTAGCTCTCTTATATTTCATGTCACTAAAGGCAGATGCTATGCAATATACTTAGCTGTCATGTTATTCCCATGCACTGAGTTGCAAATGGTTTCTCTGGATAATTAATTCCCTGCTTTTTATCACTATAAACACAGCCTTTTTCTTAGCAAATGGTTTAATAGATCCCTTGTGCCTGATTCCCTTTAGTTGCCTTTGGTTACATCTCAATAAGCAATAAAGAGTAAAATGTCAGGGTCATATGCCTGCTCTGTTATATCACAAATGAAAAACATCTGTTAGGTGCATAGAAGTTTCCCAAAGGTATCGCAACTCCACAAGCAATTGCAAGTATCCTTTCAGGTACGAAACCATGGCATCTTTGTTATTGTGTGTTCATTTAAAAGTCATTAATTCCATTTGAACTCATTAAATGCCTCCTCCAAAGGCCGTTAGAAATTGGTGAAAAGGCTGTTGTTGTCGTCTGTACTGCACCTTAGATTGATTTACTGCTATCTATAATTTGCTAAATGGTTCTCCTTAAGCTTAGTATGATTTTGATCTTTATATTTCTGGAGGGATGTTAGTTTTGCTTTTAGAGTTTTGTAGTTGACTAGAAGAAGACGTAGTCCGTGGTATTAAATCTGGCTGATACCTATTTAAAATGCTTTGAACTTAGTGTTAAATGCATTATGTATTTTTGTCTCAGGTTTTTCTAGCAGCTATGATATTATTACTTTTTAAAAGTACATTGTCTCTTATGTAAAAATCAGAAGGTAGAGTATTGTTCTGTGAGGTTGTTATTTCACACTAATCTGTCAGTTTGCTGCTGATTGGCAGAATGTTTTACCTCCAAATAGATTTGCCTCAAAAAATGTTAGATCATTATCATCTCAAAGGACACATCTTACATGTCTAAAAGATTGCATGGATGATATTCTAAAGGTATAGTTTTTGTTCTTGTAGTTATTAAAAGAACCATGTTAAAATGTCTTTTTGGGTATTGTTAGAGAGTTCATTGCATTTAAAAATAGATTTTAAGTTCCTGTGTTTGAGAACATCTCTGCTTTTGCTAAATATAACTACCCGTTAAGCACCTTTTACTCTTCTAGAACGGTACTGTGCAGTGCGAGGCATTGATTTGCCCCCTGTCTGACTGCCCGCTTAACTCTGCCCTGGCGTATGTGGATGGCAAGTGCTGCAAAGAATGTCAATGTAAGTTTTACTGCAGTGCTTCCTTTTAATGAATATTTTGAAATCTGTAAAGAAAGTGAACCTTCCTGTAAACATGTCAGTGAAAGAAGTGGTCAGGGAATGAAATATTTGTGTTAAGGAATGAGGGAATTTAGACTTCCCTGAAATATTTTGGGAAATCAATAACCAGAACATTCATTTTTCAGCTGTGGGTTTTTTTTTTTTTTTTTTTTTTAAATTTTAGTTGTGGGTTTGGTTTTTTTTTTTTAAACATAGATATTTCCATAGTTATATCTTTTAGACCAAACTGCTAGAAATTCAAGAACAATTGCCTGGTGCTTGTTTTGATCGGTGTTTCTAACACGTCTATCGCAAGAAGAATGTACTTTCAACCTTATGTTGTAGTGCTAGAAATGGAGGTTCAGATTTATGATTCTTCTTCTGTAATTAAGAGAAGAGAAAACTCATACTAGACCCAAGAGACCAGCAAAACCCAGACACCTAGAAATATTCTTTCACAAAAGGTCAGGCAGAATTATACAGGAAACTGAATAGAGGTAATTTAATACTGTCATTTAATATAGGTGATTACCTTTTGGTTTTATAGCATTTTGGTTTTGATGCAAATAGGGCCAGGGAACGGGAATTTTAGATTAATCACTGTCTAGATGGACTATATATAATACTTCAGGTTGATTATGGACATGTATCACATATGTGATGGTTATTTATTTTAGGCTACGGTGGAATCCATTCTTGAAATTGAGCATGAGATGCACGCACTTCGTTATTCTGTAAATGTTGCGATTTTTCTGTGTGGTTTCATCACTGTTCTACCGCTGTATAAAACTTCTTACAGAGTATAGAGAAATATATAACTGGTTAAAATGACATGTTGTAAGATAAAATTCAGGAAGATGTTTTGTACTCAATTGATCTTGCTCCCACAGGAGTTTATTAATATTTAATTGTGTTAGAAGTTACACAAACCATCCCATTTTCTGAAACCTTATTAACTTACTCAAGTAGATTAATTCTAATTGAGAGGAAATGAGAATTCAGATACTTTTTTTTTTTTTTTTTAACCAGCTACACAGAATTTCCATGCATATTAGATGGCTCAGGGAATTGGTAATTCAGGGATGTGAGTTGTGTGGAGTTCAAGCCTCTATTTGAATCTTTGACCATGTTGGCAGAGTTTGACATCCTGATCCTCTGAAGTATGTTTTTGTAATGTACTGCCTGTGAACTGAGTTGGGAATTCTCCATCCAGATGTTAATGGAGAAGAGTTACATCATAAGACTTCTTACAAAGTTGTTTTTATTGGGAGTCTTGACAAAGGTCAAGAAATGTGAATGAGCATATGGACACTGACCTTGTCATACAGCATTACTACTTCTCCTTCCAATTGAGATACAGTTCTAGTACAGCACACGGTGAAGTTTACTCTGATATTGCCTTTTTGATAGTCTTAATGTTATCAAAAGCCTTTTAGCTTCCAATGTTGTTAATTTGATGCCAGTACATAATTCAATTTGTACCTAACATGCACACATATAACTCTCTTGACAAACTACCAGAAAAAATATCAGATCAAAAAATAAAAATAAAAATGTCTTCTGAAAAAATATTCCTGATTTCACTTAGGTTATTTAAAGTGCCATTTATTAAAAAAATCAAACAACTTTTTAAGTGGCCAACTCCCTGGTACCGAAGAAGTGTAAATTGAACTCCCATTGACAGGACAGTTAAATTCCAGTGAAAGAGTGTAAAGAGTGGAAGTTAGAGGCAATGGAGACTGCAGGACCCTCACTTATTCTCCAAGTCAGTTTGGTGGAAATGGTGAGTTGTCACTGACTTCATGTATATATGTGCCAGCTGTATCCTGTCTTCTTGGTGTCTTCAGCTGGAAGTCTGAGCTGATTGTGGTCAGTGTGCTCAGTGACCACGGTTCTTGCTTGAGGGGTCAAAGCTGAGTTCCTCCATTTGGATAGTTTCTGAAAATAACTTTTTTTGTTCTCAATTCTTAGAACATTATCAGGGGATGTAGCATCTGCCTAGATTATGTAGAGTGAACACAGATGGCTTATAATTGGGAAAGCAGCTAAGTAGGGTGTGTTGCTCAAGGAGCCACTATCCTTAGAACTGGACAATCAATCATAAATGCTGAGAAAAAGTGTTGCCTAATACACTGTTCTTTAGCTGAGTTTAGTATTTGTTTCAAGACAGAACATGTATGGATATCTCTGTTTCCTTCCTGTTATTTGTGGTACCTTGTACCAGATGATGGGCTGTTTCTGCCAAACTGTCATGCGAGTAGAACTGCCCAGGCAGTGGTAGCTCTGGCAGCCTTGTTGCTGTGTCTCAGCAGGGGTGGAGTGCTTCCCTCTGCCCTTCTTCCTTTCTTCTGCTGGTGTGCGAACAAAGCCACCAAAAATGAAAAGAGCGGGGTCTGATTTGATGACAGCTGGCATAGAAGAGTAAAAGTATACAGCACTGAAGGCTTTTACAGTGACCAGCAAGCAGGCCTCATGGTTTATTTTGGAGGGGGTTTTTTTGTTTGCCTTTTTTGGGGTGGATGTTAGTTTGGTGGGGTTTGGTTTTTTTTTTTTTTTTTGCGTGCTTGAGGAGGGATTAGTTTCACATGTCTTTAGACATGTGGAATTTGAGAATGCAATCTGAAGTTACTTCGCTTATACTAGTAAATAAAATAGGGCAGGCACAGTCCTGTGGCCCTGGGCTAGGTGGTACTTGTGGGTCACATCTACGTGGTTAAGCTCTCTTCCCCTTCCCCCACAACAGAGTATCTGCATCCAGATGGCTGACTGGGAATGGCCTCCGATCAGTGCTGTCCCCCCAGCCATGCCCAGCGTTGCTTCAGGGCATGTTGGCTGGAACAGGCCAAAATGGTGCCATGAAGTGTGCTAACACTCAAACTGTGTGGAGGATTACAGACTGTAATCAAGCCTTTTCAAGCATGTTCTTCATTTACTGTTTCACTTACCTGTCCTGTTTCACTTACTAGTTATGGACGTCACTAGTTAGGTTCTCCTGATAGCCAGGGGAAGAGACCGGCACCTCCAGAGGGCACTTGGTGCTGAGGGGGGGCTGGAAGGGATGGGATGGGCCTTCTGGATGTTGACATCTCTTCCCATCGACTGTGTAGGGAGCCCGGGTGGTTAGATTAGATACCAACTTGTAGACAGCTAAAGTTGTGAGGTTAATCTTTCCATCAGTTACTGTAACGAATATCAGGTGTGTCAGATAGGAGTGGAAAGTGCTGGAATTTTAAGCCTGGCTCTGACGTTAAGCAGTTACACTAAGAGACTCATGCCAAGCCCTAGGAAGTGAATTTCAGCCCAGCCCAGCATTTAAATATTGGATTGTGCAGCTTTGTTGTATCTCGTTTGATGACATTTTCAAGACTTGAGGAATTTCAGCACAACTGACTTTTCATGTTTTTTCTTAAATATTTAGTTCAGGGAAGAACACTTAGTAAGGAATGCTGTGGTTTGTTTGTTTGTTTTGGTTTTTTTTAACCAATATTGCTTTGACTTGGGTTCTTTCTGTGAGCCAAAAGAAAACAATAATAACAAACCCTGACCTTCTCCCCTAACTTTGTACCTTTGTTTGAGGACATTCAGACAACTTGTTCTGTTTTGTCTTGTGTGAAGGTCGATGCTGGTAACCTAAGGAATGGCAATGTGTGCAAATTATCATTGTGTCTTCTGTTAGCCCTAATGGGCTAAAAGAAGCAACGATCTTCCAAGGTACATAAATTAGCCAATGTGTTGGATATATGTTTCAGCTGCAGACAAGCTATTCAACACAAAATTCAGTCCAGCTACCAAAGCATGCGTCTTAGATCAATGGGAGCTTCCTGTGGAGAATTGTTTGGAGCTGTAAAGCAGAGACCACTTTCTTTTCTATTCCCAATGCAATTTTAAACCTATCTGAGAAGGCATGTGCAAGAGACCATGAAATTCTTTTCTCCTCTGCAGACATAAATACATTGTGTGGTGATAGGCACTGATACGAATTGGGGAGAGACTGAGCTCCCCTACTGACCCTGTAAAGTATTGCTTTAGACCACGGACTTGGCTTAAGAAGTACAAGGACAAGTTCATTTATTTTAAGTGAATTGTGGAAGGACTGCCAATTTCTTAGTAGCTGAGACAATTGCTACTTGGTCAGCAAATCTTTTTATGGTAACTTTTTTATTAGTCGGTGTATTAATACTAAGGCATCACTTCCAATAGCTATGTGATATATGTACTTTTTTTAAATGGAGTCAGTGTATTTTTAACAAACTAGCTGATTTTCATTTTTTTTAAGGCCCAGAGTGTTATTTGTACCACTACCTGGTGGAGTAATAATTCCCATCATCAAAGACTGATCTCCAGGAAGAAATTGCTCTCTTCTCATTGCTGTCCTCCTCCCAGTGACATTGCAGATACTTATAGACCTAATCCCAAACTATTTAAATCTATCCCAACAGATTTCAGTGGAGGTTAAAGGCTGAGTCTTTATGTTCAAATCTGCAGGCTGTGATTTTTTAATGCACTTTTTTTTTTCTGAAACAGGACATTTGTTCATTTTCTGGTGCATTGTAGCCAAATCCACACTCTAACACAAGTATTTTAAGCAGCTGTGAGAAGTGTAGGGCTGTATTGGATCAGCTCACACTTCTGTTGCTAGCAGGCGTGAAGAGAGCATATAGAGGGGTTATATAACTTGGGAGGGATTTTTGAACAAAATAATTAAAACAGAAATATGAATATGGACATAGTAGCTCTTATGTATGGGTTTCTGATGCAGTGATCTGCCTTGCTAGCCGACAGAAACTTTTAATTTTACAATTAAAATTAAGAAGATTCCGCCTTTTGCTCTTTATGATGTGTTGATTTTTCCCCAAAGCTGCACACTCTTCTGCAAGCTCCAGCACTTGTAGCCCTACTGACACAGAGAAGGAGCTGTGAAAGCCCATCTGCTTCTCATTAGCACAGCAATTGACCATCAGCCAGAGTGCAAAATTTTTATCCAGAAACTTAAGGAATATTGATTAAGCTTCCTCTGAAATTCATCATTTATCCAGGTGGATTGAAGCATTATGGACTTAAGCCTGTGCTGCTCACTAAGTTTCATTTTTTCACAAAGCTGCCACCTTTATTCTGGGCTAAAGGAGTGGCACCGTCTTGCCTTAGGTGACGTGAATCGGTGGTGGCGTGGCACACCAGTCTCCGCCTCGTTCGCCCAAGTGCTGGAGGAGCTTCTCCTGCTTTCAGTGTGGCACAGAGAAGAGGCTGCAGCTCTGAGAAATGATAGAATGACAGGATTAGTGAGCGCTGGCTGAGCAGGCCATCTTATCCTTGCAGTAAATCAGAAGAAGGGGCAGTCAGGAAACCCAAGAGCAGCTGCAGCAGGCCGGTGGGGACATGGCATGGGTCTGAGGTCTGCGAGGCAGCCAGCAGGCTCAGGTCAACAGAGCGGGCACTGGTGCTGGAGAAAGAAGAGGCAGTTTTTAGCAGTGAAGCAATGATTAGTCATTTATCATAGCATTTTTTTAAAAATGCACACTTTAGAATATAAAGGTGAAGCAACATTCTGGCTAATGCAAAAGATTAGTTGCTTTTTCATTATAAATATTTGTATGTGGCTTTTTAAAGATGCAAGTGCAAATAGAGCATAAATTCTGTTATTTTGAGATTTGTTTTTAAAATGAAAAATCAGGTAAATTAGCCTACTTCAGAATAGTACTAAAAGGTATCTGGAATATAGCCGGCATTGGATTATTTCCTAGAACCATGTTATTTATTATAACCTCCTGTAGTCAGCATGCAGAACTTCTGAATGTTATTTAGCATTTAGCAGAATAATGTCTGTTCAGTCTCTGCTTTCTGGACTTTCTATGCTGAAGTGATTCACATCAACTGTATTTCTCAGGCTTTTGAATCACATACAATGATCGTATCATATTGTAATGACAGATAAAAAGCATTATATACACGCTTGTACTACCGAGATGAGTTACACTATACTTTACTGCCCATTTATACTGTTTTACTACTTCAACAACTCTGTGTCTTCAAAAGAAAGGCAGTATTTATATTCATTTTGAAAAAGGACACAAATAATTTTTCTAAAGAAATATTTTTAAGGGAAAAAAAAGTATCCTTGAACTCATGTAGGTCAATAAAATCAGTGGAGCTATTTTAGATTTACAAAGCTATAGTGGAAAAGCATGATTGATGCATGTATCATTTATGAATCTAGCATAGCTCCTACAGTCTCAGAGTCTCACAGAAAGGTTGAGGTTGGAAGGGGCCTCTGGAGGTCATCTGGTCCAACCTCCACAGCTCAGGCAGGGCTACCTAGAGTAGGTTGCCCAGGACCGTGTCAAGATGGCTTTTGAATATCTACACAGATGGAGATTCCACAACCTCTCTGGGCAACCCGTGCCAGTGCTCAGTCACCCTCACAGTAAAAGTGCTTTATTGTATCCAAATGGATTTCCATGTGTTTTAATTCGTGCCTATTGATTCTTGTCCTGTCACTGGGCACCACTGAGAACAGTCTGGCTCCCTCTTCTTCATTCCATTCCATCAGGTGTTTGCGCACATTGGGAAGATCTCCTCAGAGTCTTCTCTTCTCCTGGAAGTGTAACGTCTTAGGAAGCCGAGCATTGAGACACTCTGAGAATGTTTTGGGGCCTTTCCTGTGCTGAACTCAAAGCCAACTGAAGACAGTGGAAAGATTCCCCTTGGCTTTGGTAGGCAGGGCCAATCACACCCTTGACCCTAGCTGCTCGGTCTCTGCTATATTTTCTATGGTAAAGATACAGAAATTTTCAAACTACTCTCATACTATAGCAATATATTTGGTTTATAGCTGTTATATATCCAATGGCAGAATTGTCAGGGGCTTTTCGATGCAGAGCTTGTAGTCTCCAATGACCTTTGTTCTTTTTAAGCTGGGCAGCATACCTCCAGTAGAAGGGAAAGGCTGAGTCTTTTCGCTTGCAGTTCCCTTCTGAGTAGGAAACTCACCCCTTGTATGTCTGTTGTTCTGTGTGAATTAAAATACAGCTTATAGTAACTGGAGTTCTCAGAATATTTTGCTCCTACATTTCCTTTCCTCCTTCCCCACGTCCTTTGAATTTCATTGTTCTGAGTTAGCAGAGGAGGACTGGGGGAGTTGATGCACTGTGCCTCACTCAGATTTTTAATGCATCAAAATGCGGCTCCGTGCTAGGCGAGTGGCTTTTTAGCTATTCTGGACACCATGCATTATGGAACTCCACTGGAAGACTCTAGATCTGGAGGCAATGTATCAGTATATGAGGAGAATTCCAGTTAATGGTAAAGTCATCCAGTTTTAGTCTGTGTGCCTCAGGAATGAATTATACAATCAAGTATGCTTAAGAAAATTCTTATTCGTTAAAATACATTACACTGAATGTATAGCGATCTGCACTAAAGAAGAAATTGGAAACATAATAATGGTAATTTTATCGGTAGAGAATTAAGAATTTTTTTACATGGGAAATTTTGCTGTAGGCTGTGCTCTGCTCTCCCCTGCTCTTCTTATAACCTATTGTTGAGGCTGTCTGGGAAAAGAACCTATTCTTTTCCGTTCTTTTTTCATTATGTTCTTACCAGGGAGTTCACAAAATATAAAATACCTCCAGCGTATTATTATTTTATTTTATTTCCCGTGCAAATAAAACATTAACATATGTTAGATATATATATTTTGGCTTTGAGACAGCTGGGAGTGGACAGATTGGCAGTGTTCCAGTCTCTAACTAGTAAGTTACTACTGTGACTTTAGTAATGCTGATTTTAACAGAATTTGCTTAGTCAGGTGGTTATGAAATAATAATTTTAAAAAATCTGTTCTCTTTATAATTACAAAAATCACCTAGGATATGTGGCTGTTCACGTGGCTATGTGTTGATTTCAATACGTTTCTTCTCGCCAGTGATGTGCTAATGTCACTCTGCACCTGCATCATTGGATTGTGGTTTGTGGTTTTTTGTTTTGTTTTGGGTTTTGCTTTTTTTTTCCCTCCATAACCAGGAGCACATTGCCAAATCAGCAGCTTGTAGCTGATGTTCTAGTTTCTGCCTGGAGCTTTTCCTCTGTAGATCTTGCAAATTTCTGTAGTACCAGAAACAATGGTCTTTAATGGGCATGTGTTCTGAAAAGAGCAGAATTTGGCTTTAGCTGAAAACCCCAAAAATGCAGGTTTTGGACAAGGTCACAGAAGAGTAGTAAGTCGGAGGCAGAGAGCACTTCATGGAGCTGGATAGACCAAAATACTAAAACCCAACCAACCAACCAAGAGATTCATGGCTTGTTGAGACCTGTGCAGTTTTGCAAAGACCAGTTTGCACCTGACATACTCTTACTGATAACAGGATTGCCACATTGACAAGGGTCATCTGGGTGGAAAGCTGGCCTAGGGGAGACACTGCAAGGAGCTATGGGAGTATAAAAGAAGGCACAGGTACAGTTTTCTGACAGTGAAAAAATATGAAGGTTGTGAAGGCTGAAACTCAATAAATAGAACACAAAAAAAACCCCACTACGAAACCATCAATAATGTGGTTTTATTTCTCTGGCAGTCTAAGAAAGGGACAGTAAAGTATGAGTGAAGTTTATTCAGTGAGATTTATATAAAATGACGTATACTTTTATCCTTTATTTGGTAATCCTTTTTGTAAAGATAATGATTTAAACCAGTGTCTTTCAGTCTTTTGGACTGCAGAAGTTTGAGTTTTTTTCAGTGGAAACGTGTAGTGAATAAAGCTTTCTACTGCTTGGTAAATTCTCTTAGCCATCACTTGCAGATATCTGAAGTGTGATGCATAGCCCTCCAGGCTGTTATTGATCCCTGTTTCTACATCTGTCAGCTCATAAAATATATTCGGCCTGAAATAATGGCCACTTTGTCCCATGTGAGACACAACTTTAAAATTGAAATCTCAGCAGATATGTTGTAACAGTCCTTTCTCATACTTTCCTCATCTGTTCCTTTCAAAACAATCATTTCAGTCCTCTTTATTTGAAGAATTTCTGCCACTTGCTTTCTTCACTGTACTGGGCGCAGCGCTGTATCTACAGTGATTCTCATGTTTTTCTATCACTGTTGTGCATCTTTGCCAATCTATAGAGTGTTTTTACTAATTTTTGCCTTTTTTGGGGGGTTTTATTTGGTGCCAGTTTCCACTAAGAAGAAAGCTCTGTCCATTTGTTCGCGAGGGTAGTTGACCATCCTAAGCCTCCCTGTACAGAGTAGCTGACTGGTATTTTTTTCCTGCTACTTGTTGAAATGATTTCTGTAACTTTCTGCTTGGAAATGAAAATTCTGATACTCCCCTGGCTGCTCTTGGAAAAAGTTTATGTAAACTTTTTTCAAGCATAATTTTGACTGTTTTCCCAGATTTAATTTTATTTATAATTGATGACATTTGGATAAAATCCCTTTAAATTATTTAACACCTAGATTTTTTTCCCTAAAAGGTGAATAAAATTTGAAGCTATTATTAGGTTTGTTGATTTGCATTGTCATAAGCTACTATGGTGAAGAAGAGCTTTTTTAACTTGCTTATTTCTGATGGCCAGTATATACTTACATATAGTAGTGTTAGAGTGGTATTACAGTGACATCATTGTTTGATGTAACACACTGGGGCAGAAAATGCCTTGTTTCAATTATCAGGTTGGTTTTTTTTTGCTATCCTGAAAGCAAAGCAAGGAAATACGCTTAACTCATCTGGAAAATAGGCACATACTTGTTTTTTCTGGTGAGGGAGTACTTTAAATACTTTCAACGTAGGGAAGATGAACTGGCATGATTCTCCCTATATCATTATTACTTTGACAAAGAGATGTAAATTCAGGTATTATTTCCTTAAGATGTTTCTTCAGGTTATATTGATTTTCACCAAAGTGCAGCATCGTCTCTAGGCACATCTTACAGGCTTGTGAAGAGGGAGTTTGTTTTGTAGATGTTTCCATCATGCCATATCCAGAACGCTTTGTTAGATCCTCATGGCACCTAAATGAGTAATAAGATCTGAGTATAGCATAGAAGAGATAAGTCTTGCATATGGTTGTTGTGAAGTTCTCAGACAGGCTTCTTAATAATAGTAGAATATGACTTTATAATGCTTAAAACTTGTCCGTGGTCTTCTGTGGCTCTGTATATATAGAGTTGATAGTATAGTTTAAGCACCTAACCAGAAATATTTCATTTTCCTAATTTTGCATTATTTTATTGCAGAGTTGCTATGAAGAAATGTGGGAATAAGTGAATACATTTTAAGAAATAGAAAATTAAAATAGACATATAAATAAATAAAGGAATCACATCCTCATTTTCATGTATCAGTTCAGCCATCTTTCTTCACACATTTGCACCTTTGCTCCTGTTTGCAGTGTGACATCCTGCGTCCTGTGAAAACTCAAGGGAAGTAATAGGTTGCTTCTTACAGTGTGGGCAAACAGGTTAAAAATCCTCACTTTGGCTTCTGCTATACTCTGAAAACTGGTCTGTGTGTACCTTGCAACAGCCTTTCCACATCTGGGAAGCTATTTACCAGTACTGTTTAAAGCAAGTCCCAATCATTCTTCTTTCTTGCTGACAATTGACCATGGACAGCAAGAGCCCTGTCCTTTGTTCTTTCCAATGAAATTCCATGTTTTGAAGTCTAACCTCTTCTAAACGTATGTGAACAGATATCAATGTCTGTTAAATAAAATCCTGAGGTGGTTGTTGAAATAAAATATTTTGTGGAACAGAAGAAACACTCTCCCTTGGAGAATGACAGCCCTATGCATTTTTTCCCCCTCCAAAAGCTTGAAGGTTATATTGCAAAACAAACTGGATGCTGCCATTTAGAGTGTGGTTCTTAGCAGACCGTGGTTCACTTGGAAGTAGGTAGATGCAGTGAGCAAATTTATTTAAGTAGCTGTACTTGTTATCACTGTTAATTATTTGTATTAAGGTAGCTTTAAAAACTTGTTCTTATGAAGAACCATCAGTCTAGTTACTGTACACACAGAAGACAGTCCTCTGTTCTGCAGGATTGGACAATTTAACTGTCAGAGAAGAGATAAGACACTGGATATAGAGCTAAAGATGTGGGGAGATGAAGGGAAAACTAAAATAAATGAGTCATTGTCCTGTCAGGCTTCTTTCTCAGGTGTGTCTCTGCATTTCTGGCTAGATGTTCATGAGCTCTGACCTGGAGCTGATGGCACTGGGGTCTTTGCCTTGGTTTCATAGTCAGGATTGTGTCCTGCAGGAAAAGGAAATACTGAGTTACTGATACTTATTCAAGATTTGAGGGCAATATTTTTCTTTTTTCTTTCTCTCAAGATACTTACTCCCATTGTTTTAGCTCTTAGAACAACAGAATTTAGAGGGAGGGGGAAGGAGAAACTGATTTAACTTTTCAATATAATTCAGTATTGTCATAAAGTTATCTTATGTCTTCAAAGCACATTTCTAGCATTATGGTTTTTTGCTCCTTACATTTCTTGTGGAAATACTGATGTATTCCCCATGTATTGAGGTGATGTGATCACAGGCAATGTGATCACAAGTGGACTCATTTTCTCAATCCCAATGAAGTTCCCTCTAACAAAACTAGATTGTTCCACAGGAAAGGCAGTACTTGTTCTTGCCAGGGCAACACCCTGAATTTGTTATCTGTCAAGTTTGATCATCATAAGTCCACTGTTCTTTTATAATTATCCTAAATATCCATGCTAGATCTCTGCAGCTAATGAAAACAAGGTATTTGCTAATAATATATTGAAAACAAATTCAAGAATTTATCAATGCAAACAGGTATTTTTCTCTCAGGTTTTCAAGAGCTTGAAAAAAATGAAAAACACTGAGAACAGGTTTCATAAAACTCATTAAGCATTTTGCCTTAATGCTACTTAACCCATTCTAGTAATTTCTGAGATTCTTGGTAATGAAATGAATTACATTTAAAGATGTACGTATTTCTTTTCTGTGCCACTGAATTTGCAGAATTGTACTTTGCCTTATGTAGGTTTGATGCTAATAGGTGATAATTAAAAATGAAATATATTTTTAACGGTACTTTCTGATTCTTGGTTTCCATACAAAGGTACTGGTAGACAAAAGAAAAGGAAAAAAGTGAGTTGGCTGACATATCAGTAAGATGAAAGTATTGCAGCTCTCCTAGAGACTGGCATACATTACAGCCCCATGTAGACAAACACACCTGGCTGCACAAGCATGCGAAATCTGAGTCTAATGTCTGGAAAGGTCCCCCTGATGACAATAGGAGTGTTAACATAGATATCTTTTTTTTTTTTTTTTGGTATTATTAGTGACTCTAAGGCTTTCCATCATTGATGTAGTTCCCAAACAAAAAAGGAATAGTCCCATTAACAGTTGCTATGGAATCCAGCTTACTGTTTTTCTGTGAATGGGTTGGAGCATCAACAGATGCACTCTGGAGAAATTAGCTACAACAAAGCAGAATCTGTGAACATCTGCTCCAGCTGCTTTTACATTTTTAATTATTTCAAATCCTGAACTGACTTTAGATACGAAGTACCATATTGTTTGGGAATGCACAATGAATAATAGTAACTTCTGGCAGCCTTGAGAACCAGGGGCGTGATGTTAGGTGTACATAACTTTCTATTTAAAGTTGTCTTTTGACAATTTGCAACTCCATTGGTAGCACCTGAATTTTTTTAGATTAGTTTTTGATTAAATGCTATTTGATAATGAATGTTGAGAGTGAGTATATAACAGATTTGGAAAGCCTATTTCCATATCTGACTTTAATAAAGATTTGCAAAAATGTGTTTACCTTGCTGTCTGTGTTAAAAACCTTTTGCTGAACTAATGCTGAGGACTTAGCTTAAGAATGTTAAGTAGAGTTCTCTTGAGTGTTTGTGATTATGCCGACTAATGCTGTCATTCTGGCAGAAGTGAGGGAGGAAGATGATGGGTCTCAGAAGAGGGACGGGAGGATGGGCAGATTCTTTATGCGGGAACAAAAATAGGTGGCAGAAGAGTTGGGAGCGTGAAACCCTGTTCAGGTCTGTACAGACCTTGATGCAGGTGCTTTGAAAGAACTGAGATCTAACAACAGCAATAGATGTGGTGCTTCACCTGTGCATTAATCCACCCCTGGGGATGTCTAAACACATTAGACTGGCCTGCGCCATTATACAAATAAGGCATACGTGATTGTTACTGTAATATCCAAGTTAACAAGGGGCTGCCATTTGTAGGGGAAGTGAAAGTACTTGGATTTGGGAGGAAAGTAAATACAGTGAAATGGAGCTACATGATACCAGGTCACAGGATGTTGTGCCTTCGCCAGGGAGGTGCATGCAGCAAAGTCACGGTGGAGAATTTCAGCTGAAGTGTTTGTGGAAATTGTTCTGGGCCAAGGAAAGTCTGGTTGAGAATGGGACCATCTGTAAGGTCCCTGATAGACACTCAGATATGGGTGTAGTCTGTGGGTGCTTAAATAATGTGGCAAGCTTTTGGTCATAAACCCCCATGACTGTTGGAAGTAGCTGTAAATTTTTGGAGCAGAAGCTGTTTGGAAACTGCATGGCTTGGGATCATGGAAACATGGCTTCCAAGTTCTTTTCACCCACATGGATGCCAGATTTACTATTTTGCGGTGAACCGAGTAGTTTTGCTGTTTGCATAGGTTGTTTTTTAACGCTGTCAAATGAAACACTGTCAAAATCTCCGAAGGTGTTGCCTTTTATGGAACAAGCAGTTCTTCATTACTTTCAGGAATTCTCAAAACTCAGTCCTAATCAATTAATTGGATTTCATCTAGCATATAGGTCCCTGTGACTTGAGGCTTTCTGGTGGGTGTATGTGTGAGTTTAAGCATGTCATGAAGTATAAGGTGTTCTTCGGGAGGTGTCTATTTAGTTTTCTACACTGCGCCATTTTTCTCTTAACAAAATTTTCAGAAAAGCACCTTCTACATCTAGCCCAGCAGTCCAGTGGAAAGAAGGTGGAAATGAAGCAGAAATTTCCCTGTCGTTAGTAGCTGACAGCATTTGATACAATGTCTATTTGCACCTTCACAGCGTACAACTATGTCACTAGTGTTGTGGGTAGCTGACATAAGGAGTCCATCAGATAATGTCTAATCCCACTTTTATGAGGATTAAGCAGGCATGTAATGTTTGCATTGGAGTCCTCTTGGTCTGGCAGACCGTTGTGCTACTTACTAACCTTTAATATAATTGTAATACAGTGGTCATATAATTAATATTAACCTTAATTGCTTTTCTTCTCTTGATACCTTGTAAAGCTTTTGTCTTGGCATTGATTTTATTGTTTGACATTTTGCTGTGAAAGTTGTTTGAGTATCGGGTGGCCAACATAGTTAATTTGGCATAAAATGGGTGGACATTTTGATCGCATTAGTCATGCCCAAGTTTTTAAAATCCTATGTTTAGAGTCCACAATATTGCAGTTCTGTTTAACAAGCAGAATGTGGTCCGTTGCTCTAAAGCCAAAGTTGTGCATGTCTGTCAATACAAATATTTTTGGCTGCCATATTTAACCAAGCTAGAGTTGCAGTGTGGGTAGCAATAATGCCATTTTTAAGAGAAGCTGACATCAAGCACATTGTTCCGATTAGATCTTTGCTTAACTGGAGACAGCCACACACTCAGATTGTGCAGTGTGATGTCCGTTGCAAACTCTTTCCCAGAATCCCTGTCCAGCAGCCTACTTTAAAAGTTTTACTTCATCTGTCAGATCTATTTGCCTCAGCTGAACTGCTATCAACAGAGTTTTTAGTCACATTTTGATGTGCTTTTTCAGTATTCAGATTGCTTTTTTAGTCTTTAAGGATGTCTCAAGGAACCCTCATTCTAGGGTGATTAGATGAATTCTGCAGAGGACTTCCCAGCAAGAACACATGGGATAGACGAGTTATGTAATTTCCCTATAGTAGTTGACAGAAATATAGGGAACACGAGAAGTAGAAGAAAGAATTTATAATTTTAGATTGACTCTTTGCCAATGTGACTGAACAGCCCGTTAGTGTTATTGGAGGTGGCTCACACTGCAGATGCTCATAAATGATCGTAAAAGCACTGTAGAACAACAACTTAGTGTTTTCAGTGTAATAGAGACATTTAGCTTTTCCAGCTAGTAAGAAATAAGGTACAAATAGTAATTGATTCTTTATCATTAAGAAATTTCAAATCAGATTTTCTTTTTTCAGCTGAGGAAGCTGAAGCATATACAACTTTTCAACAGTGACTGGCTGGAAAAATTAGCAATATATTTTCCAGCTTGAAATCTGGAATCATTTTGAATTGTTGAGGGAGACAGCATGAAGCAAGTCTCCAGTCTCACTAACTGCAGTAGCAGAGAAACTCTGGAGACAAGCAGAGAAGCTTGTCTCCAGAAGCACAAGCACAGAAGAGAAACATGAGCAAAGAAGAAATAATGCCTGAATTCCTGCAAAAATAAATGAGAAGGGGGTGAGAGCAATGCAGCAATGGCGCAGCAGTCGAGAGAGAGAAATTAATGAAAGGTGACCATTATCTGTGTGTGTGTATGTCTAAGGACAAAGCCACACAGAGCACTGTTTTGCGCTATGTAAGCTTGCAAAGTAGGATTAATGGGACTTGCACAATGCCTAAGCCTTGATCCCTGAACAGTGGAAAATGTAATCAAGGAAATTCCAAAGAGGAGGTTGGAAAATTAAATGAGTGAGACACGTTTGGTTTTTTTTTTTGTATGCTAATTTTGGGTATGTTCCCCCAAACCAGCATCTGTGAACAAAGAATGCAGCAATGTAGACTTAATTACCAGATTTAAATTGTATATTCTTAATTACTGACAAATTTCACAAAACTGCAAGTCACATCTGCCACTCGTTGAGCAATTATGAATACAAGAAAATAAAGTGGTTTGAGGAGTTCACCAATGTCCTAAACTTTCTGCTTTCCATTGGTGACAAGTCTGAATCAAAATCAGCTTAGATACCACAGGGAAGCTTACGTGCATTCCTCAGAGGAAGGCATACGCAATCTAGATAGCAAAGGTGATAAATACAGAAGTGAGAAAATGTACTAAATGGCATCCTGTGAACTCAGTGAACAGAAGGCAGGAGTTAGCTGGGTCATGGGTGTTGCATGGACATTTTAAGAAATGCAGAAGGAAAGTTTCATTTGGAGGCCAGTGGGAAGAAAAAAAAGAGTTGTGAAAGAGAAGTGATGTTTTGACAAACTGTTGATAATTCACTGAGCGAACACAACAGCCAGTAGGCTCCTGAAAGATTCCTTTTGATGGATGAATATGGAGAAGATGTCATGTCATCACAATGTGTTAAATGATACTACAGAGAATAGTTGTATTATCACTACACCTGTGTAAATTAGTAGTAGGGATATAAGCAGACCTTGCTTAGAATTTTTTAGACCCTGTACTGATGCCTATTGTTGTAATATTTGTCACCTTCTGTATACAAATATATCAAGAGTAGTCAAACTTCCTAGCAGGTTTTGTAGACTTCTTGTTCCATCTTCTTAGAAAACCGTGCTTTGAATAATATACGTTGTTTTAGGTACCGGGGGGATGTGGAAGGTTGATGGCAAGAGATGTAATTCAGCTGTAGATGAAATCCTACATAGGCAATAACTATCAAGTTCTGGAACAACTAATCATCAGGTAATTTCTTGACTGTGACTCAGTCTGTCAAATGAAAGAACTTAGGAAGATGAAAGATGCTATGTTTCCCCAGAGAGATACCAATCACAAACTAATCACTGTATCTTGGGAAGCATCTAGCCAAGAAGAAATTAAATCTTCGCCGGACTTTCCAATTACACAGTTCTAGTCCAGATGTTCATGTTGTTGAAATATCTTTATTTCTGAAGGAAAATAAAGGCATGGAACACCACCATCATGGGATGTGTACTGGCTGTGACAGTTGCTGGCCGGAGGCAGGAGAAACATTCTGTTCCACACTGCCTGGGACGTGGGTCCCACTGTCTTAGGAGGAAAGTGGGGCAGAAGACAATAGCTTTGTCTTACTAGAAATATTTCTGAGTGTGCTCATTGCTTACCTAACGGGATGATCTTAGAGTTTTTAGAGATGGTCCAGTGGCCTGATGAAAATCTGCCCTTTGCTGTCTGGCAGGATACCTCTTCTGTGGGCAGCGGAAGAAGAGTGGACTGACAAGAGAACAGGAAAGAGACAGAAGCATTTATGGGAGTATTGGAGAAAAAAAGACAGTGTGCACTGGCAACCTTAGACTATCGCTAAAACCACTGGTATCTGTCATGTTAAGTAAACATTGAGGCGGTGGTACTGGTGTACATGAAGTGCCCACATGTTTTTTGTAAGCTCACTTGGCTAGATTAGCATAGGTAAGAAGAGAAAAACTAAGTGATAGTGTTCTGAGTTAGAGCTTCAGTGTGTACCTTAGCTCTTGCTGCTTTTTAATGGAAGGAACTGCCCAAGTATGGTGGAATCTGTCAGGTTTTAGAGAACACTAGTAGGAAAGAAATAATCCAAGTAACGTTGATTTTGATGATTTCAAGAAGAAATGCCCCTTTTGAACGTAGTCAGTGAGAGCAGCAGTCCGTAAGAAGACATGCTTGGGCTTGTGTTCAGATTATTCAGTTTAATGGTTTCTCAATTCAGTTTCAATTTAGTTTTTCAATTGGGCATTTATTGTTTGTTGGTTTTTCTCTCTTTTCTTAAACATAGTTTGATCACTTTATATAGGCAGGTCTCTGATACCTGGGGGCTTTATAACCTTGCTGACAAAGCCACAGCAAAATCCAGTCGTTGGAAATGTTTATTTAGGGGAATTCAATGAATGAGATGAAATTTTCTTAGCTACATGATGGCCAGGTGTTGTGTTTGTGGAGGTGGGGATGTGAGCACTGCTTGAAATTTCTAGGACCCACACAAACAAATGTCTTGAAACATGCACTCTGCTGCCACATTCTAGCCTTTGAGAAACAATCTTCGAGTGTATGAAGACACATGGGAAAGTGGCAAGGGCTGTCTGGGCAGAGCCATCTCTCACAGCCCCAGAACTTGTAAGTTTTTCTTTTTTCCAAGGCTTTATGGGGAAGAGTTGATTTTCTTGCTGAAAGCAAGTGTTTGCGATACTGCATCACTGCGTTACGATGATTTCATATACCAAGACTTCCAAAGACTGTTGATGGAATCAAGAAATAACTTCATGATTTCACACTAGGCTGGATGTGTTCTTTTGATGGTTTTTCTGTGTATGTTATTTTCTAAGTTTCTCTGAAGAATCAGAGGTTTGTCGCCATTGATAAGGAGACTGGATTCAGTGGACTATGCTTTGAGGTAGTATGGTTACTTTTTTTTTAAGATTCCTGTTTGGTCTTATTCATATGTTAAGAGTATTTTGGCTTCAGGAGAGTATTTTCTTCCAAGACAGAATGACAGTGATCTTGATGTCTTTTGCCTTTCCTGAGAACAGGCATAGTCTGCTTGTTGGAAATATGAGGATGTGTTATCAGTCCATTGCCATTGTGTGGTCCTCAGGCACTGCTATACTTTGTTTTTTCCTGTCACATGTAATTGTTCTTAGAAGTTTGAAATGTATGGAACAAGGGAAAAGGCTTAATATATGAGTATTTCAGTTTAGTGTCATGGCCTGTAATATATAGGAGGTGATATATATGACTGGATGATTGCCTTGTCCTGTCTGGATTCAAGATCTGCTAGTCCCCAGTAAAGATTTACATAGATTTTTTTTTTCACACACTTCCTTCTAGAAGAGCTTGTTTTGTGGGAGAGTAAAGAGGCACTGTATGGAGCTTTTTTGACTCTTTGTGACCTTTCTTTGTGGATGTTGTGCAAACTTTCTCCTTCTGTTAGCCCTAGGACTCTCCCCTGGACTCTCTCCTGTGGCTCTTTTCTGTACTTTCTTTATGAAGCCTGACTACAAACTCCGCCATTCATGGGATTTGGAATGTTGCAACATGCTGTGATATTACTTCTTGAATGTGCTGTGCAGGCTTATATCACACAAGATACTTTCTATTTTTTAAGATATTATAACTCATACTTTGGAACTTGAAAAAACCTATTTTGTCACTATGCCCATCACTTCTTTTTCAACATCAGTTCCAAGAGTTGAATTTTTACAAAGTAATACGGAGTTTGTAAAATCAAGGAGCTGCAAGTTAGAAGAAGTAGTAAAGGAGAATTGAAAGTAACAGCAGTAATGGTAATTAATATAGGTCATGCAATAAAACCTCTTGTACTTTTAGATATTTCAAAATTGTCTACAAATTGTTGTCTGTTTAAACAGAATAGACAAATCTCTCTGTGAATGAATTGTAGTATAATTGATTTATATCTCCAAATCAGTGATTAGCAAATTAGACCTCTAACATGTAATCTAAAACTTGAAAGTGGTAACCTACTCCTGTTATTTCATGATTATGCTTACTGGATGAGCCATGACAGTGTCCTAAGCAACAGAGACAGACATCCGATTTTCTATACCTAGCAGTTACATTACTTAGCCTTTATACTTTGCATAATGTAATTGCAGTAATGGACCCATTTAACAAAAAGACAGTTTGCTGTGAAGGTATTTTATGTAACCCTTAAATACTGAATAGGAACTTTAGTGAGCAATCCAGTATGAGTTGTGTCAGCACGCTGCTGTAAAACCCGGTACTGCCAGGGCGCAGGAGTGGCACTGGGCCAGGTCGTGGTATAGCAAACACCGAGCCTGGGGGGGTCATTCTGTCATTTGATCATTGGAGACTTGAGCCTATTCTGTTGGGGGCGGGGGGGAAGGCAGTCGCTGAAGGTCAGTTCCTGTACGATAAAATTCATATACTCTAATATACTTCAGTGGTAACGGTAAATAACTGGGATAATCAAGATACAAATACGTTTAAATATCCATGTGGGGTGGTGAAACATCAGAGGGCTGTGATAACAAATAAGTATGTGGCTTCAGTGATCACCCTTTGTCATAAAACATTCCTCTTTGAGTAACTGATTATCTATTAAAGCCACTTGTACTGCTCTCACATCTCCATTTTCCTTTCCGCCCCTGAGCTGTGTTGTAGGCAATCATAGCTCCCTTGGCGTGACCTGAGACACGTCTTTTCTGCTCTCTCAGTAGCCATCAGTACTCCATATTGCTTCAGCATCCTCCACCTTCTACTTATGTGTGCTTCTCTGGTTCTTTTGTGTTTTTTTTTCTCCTCTGATTTTTTTTTCTTGTGATATCCAGACTCTTACAGGTGGGTTTAGAATATTCTTGCAGCTGATTCAATCTTTTCATTTTGAAATGCAGTTATCTTTAAGAAAATGTATCAGTTCTATAAGCAGAGTACTAACAATTTTTTACAAAATCATTGTGGGTTGTTGTTTTTTTTTTATTTTCTCCTGAAGCGGTGTGCATATTTGAAGGCAGAACCTACTTTGAAGGACAAAGAGAAACTGTGTATTCAAGCTCAGGGGACTGTGTTCTGTTTGAGTGCAAGGTAAGAATACTGTTGATGGAAAAAAAAATTCTTGCATGTTAGAAATATCAAAGTCCCACTGAAAGAAACTGTTGAAATACAGACAGGTCTACCTTAGGAATTGGCAGCAGAAAAGGCATCTAAGGGGTCCTGTGTTTATTTTGTTTTACTGAGTTTCACATCAAATTTTGCAAATAAATTTACTTTGCATAGCTGCAAGCTTTGATTACACAGCTTGACAATCAAGCTTCCTCCTTAGGTATTGTCTCCATCATCTGTAATAAAAAACCAGCAGACTACCTTATGTTTCCATTGACATGTGCAGTATTAGTATTCAAAACTATGTGCTCAGGTGTGAGAGATGTACAAGCGTGATGGGGGCATAATTTGGAATTCAGGATAATTCTTGGAGGAAAAGCTAGATGAAAAAGAAGGAAAAGAGCTGGCACACCAGGTGTCTGGTGTTTCTAGTGATGGAAGTGGGGTAGGGTGGTTGTTTTATTTGTAAAGAGAACACACCTGATGCTGAGTCAGTCTTGTCCTGCTGCATGAACAGAGTTGCTCTTCAGGGCACAAATGCACTTTAAGGGCAAAAGATACCCCAGGGACAGCTGCGGGTTGAGAATTACACAAACTGCTGCAGTGGGTCCTGCACTGCCTTTCCAGGGGAGGGATGGGGAGGAATTCCCTCCGGTTAGAGAGCTGTATGCTGTGGGGTGGAGTTGAAAACCGGAGCGCACATTTCTAGGGTAGAGAAGGAGAGGGGAGCAACTCCTCTGGCCTCGCTGCAGCTGTCTATCGGACCAGTTTCGGGAAATCTCAAAACATTTTCACGCAGTTGTGAAAAAGTGTGTTTTACAAAGCAGCACTGGGGACCATTGTCTTACTGCTGTTGATTTTAATCTTTGTGAGCTTAATTCCCGGAGTAGGTGCTTTGAAACCCTTTTGAGAAAGGAAAGGAGAAGCTGACTAGAAATAATTTTGGATTCAGTTGTACGCTTTTCAGGACTGTGAGCTTGTATTTTCAACATGACACCTGGGACATGAAGTCTGTGATTAGTCAATGGATATCATTAACAACAATCAAAAGTTATGTGATGTTGCCTTGTGTTTCTTGCAGCTGGCGAGTGCGATACTGTAGGAACAAAATGCCTCTGTTGGCTGAGCTAGTCTGTATTTTGTAGGTTATACTTGTTTGCTGGTGGGCTGCCTGACTGTCTTGGTAGAAATATTAAGCAGCAACTTTGGCTGATTCAAATGCTGCTTTTTCAAGGACCAAAGTATATACAGTTTCTGCTGAACAGCTTTGTGAATGACAATTCAGAGCAGAATATCCACATGCTGTAAACTGTGTTGGTCAGTTAGGAAGTCCTGGGTGGGCGCTATTTTATTACTACCAGAGTTCTCATAAAAGGATATAATTAATGACTCCAGCTCAAGAGAGACTTAATAGGAATGGCACAAGTACTGATCTTATGCCTGAAGGCTTATAATAATGTTAGCAAGGCAGTGTAGGGTATTTCTTCTTTTTGTCTGCATGTAATTCTAAACATCATTTTTTGTTTTGTTTGGCTGCTGCAGTGGTGCGTGCTATAGGCACACACTTTTCTGTTTCAAAATTCTGAAACAAGTCAATGAAAAATTCTCTTCCAAATTAGAATTTGTGAAATAATTAAATGCAGTCCAGACTACTCTAATTGATATTATTTCTATCAAAGGGGTTTTTTTTCTTTATTTTGTGGGATAGCTGGGTTTTCCTTGTTCCGGTGTGCAACACGTCTGGGGCTGGTTTGCTTTTTTGTATTGTCAGGTTAGGGTTGCTTTCTCTGTCAGGATTGTTTAAGGTAAAGTTTGAGCAGTAATTTTGATATTGGCCATTGTGCTCATGTTTCATCTTTATATTTTGTGCTTAAAGAGGATTTAAAATTAAATCCTAGACCCATAATAATAATACATGCAATGGCATATGCATGATTTTAAGCCCTTTTCTTGCGTGCAGAAATACAGGGTCTGAGTTCAGTGAGTTTGTATTTTAACCAGATTGCTGATTTTAAGGCAGATGCCTCTGAGGAAGAGGTTGTTGTTTGCCTTGTTTTCTGTCTTTGCAATATCATGACTAGAGCACTGCAAGACATGTTAATTAGGGCCTGAGGGAGCCTAAGGGTGGTACATTTGCGGTAGCTGGATTGCTAAGGCAGTCATTTCATGTGGTCATACTGCAATGATTGTGTGTGACCTGCACTTAGTGCCAGGAGATATTCAGATACCATCTTGGCATTGGACATTTCTGGATGCCTGATCCAAACTTAGCTGAGAAACCCTCTCTTTCCGAATAGGGAATCAGTGCCTGTTTCCTTCAGTGTTACTACCACAGCGTTGAGATCAGAGATGTTCAAGTTTGATTTTACTTGCTGTATAAATAACAAGCTGCTTTAGAGTATTCCTTATAAGGACCCTTGATTCCGGAATCGGCTGCTTTAGTTTTTAAGAAATAAATTGTTACTCTTTCCAGCATAATTTTAAGTGAAACTTCTGAGGCAAGTTGCTTGACAGCTAAGATAAGAGAAGAATGAGAGCTGTTGCCACGCTTTTGCTTGCTTGAAAAGGTCTGAGTATAGGGGAGTCCCTGATGCTTTTATTGTGCTATGTTGTCCTTTCAAATGCTTTTCGAAGGTACCTGGAGTTTGGCATAGGCAGTTTTTTGTTTGTACATTATAATGCTAAAACTCCACTAAAGTTATCATTTATCTTTATTTTTTCTCTCACATTATTAATCAATGACCTCAATTTAACAGGACCACAAAATGCAGCGTATTCCAAAAGACAGTTGTACAGCTTTGAACTGCCCAGAATCTCAACAGATCCCCTTATCTCACAGCTGCTGCAAAATCTGTAAAGGTAAGGTAATAGCTGGATATATATAAGCTCAGTGCAATTTTCCATTCTTATAGGTTATACAGTCTTTTTTCTTATAATTTTGAATAGGACACTCCTACGCATGATAATCACTGTACGTCTTGGGAAGCTGAATAGATAACATCTGTGTCGTGACATCTGAAAATTGTTTGTAAAATGGCAAATAGTGTAAATTCTGTGAAAGTTTTACTGGCACTTGTGTTTTTCATTCTAACCAAAAGTGGGTGAAAAGTCAGAGAAATCATATACATAGTTAGTGATTTTCTATCCTTCATGCAATCTTGTGTCCATACAAAATGAGATTGGAGAAATGTCTGTATTCCCCAGCATCTTTCTGAGATGCTTTCAGATGTCTCTTTTAGAGAACTGTTTGTGCTATGCAGTTGTTCGAAGACTGGAGTAACTTGTTTACCTGTTCAGGGTTGTAGTCCGTGTCTAGAAGCAGAAGCTTTGGGGAATATTTTTGTATGCTGTGTACCTTTGTGTGTTACACCCAGACTGATCCTTACCAAAGGGGAGAGGTGCACAAAGTGCTCTGTGTTTTGAGCCCACTCTTTTGATCTGGACTAATACTGCTATCTTCAAAGCTATGAGCAATTGCATCTTCAAGTGGCTACGTCTGTTTTTTCTATAGCTAAATAATGATAAATTGATACCGGGCATGAAAGAAGATGTTAGACTCTTGGACTGATTTTAGGTATACTTCAGTGAAAAGAAGAGTGCAGCTATACTTGTTTCTGTGCCACTTGGTGCAAACACGAAGAATATGATTAATGATATCAAGCGGAGAGGTGAGAAAGTAGAAAAAAAGAACTTAAGAAAAGTTGATAGGTCTTGAAATCTGTCACAGTCAAAAAGGATTTTTTTAATGATAATTTTCTATAAAATCTTCAGTGGCTTAGAGAAATGAATTCTGTGTTTCTTGTGCCTGGTGTAGGAAGAAAATTTTAATATATGTCAGATGAGTGCTTTCTGAACATATTCAATCCTACCTGAACCATGCTGGCTTGGCCTCTCATGAGCTATGGAGCTTATTCTTTAAATAAGAAGCTGCTGTATGCTATTATTCAGCAGCACGTATTTTGTTTATTAATACAGCTGATAGGTAAGTGTTAAGAATCTTAAGAAAAAAAAAAGTGAGTAAAAAAGCCATCGCCCTTTCTGGATAACATGTACATTCTTACTTATTTAATGCCAAAGTCTGATACAGCCAATCTAGGCCAGGAAATCCAAAAATAAGACTATTGCTTTGTCATTAACTCAAGCTTGAATGAGGAAGACAACAAAAAGGCAAAGAGCAGATGTCGCCATGGCCAGAGGTTGCTCTTGACACACACACTTCTGCTGTCATCAATGAGTATTGAAGACCTCTAATGCTGGTAAAACCGTACAGCTTTTTGCTTTAATGCCCTCTGTTAGATAACAGCACTGTGGTAGCTATGGTGAATTATAATATTTAAGTAACATTACCTAAATGTATCTCTAGGTTACGGGGAGACAATCCACAGCAGGAAAGAAAGAGAGAAAGAAAAACATCTGCCTCTCATATCACAGGACTGTGATGTTTGCATCACGACCATGTCACTGGGTCTCGGTACTAAAACATTCTGCCTTTACGGGCTCTTCAGTTTCTCTTGTCTTGTTTTACTTGGTTTGTGGTGCTTCACACTGTTCATGAGCTGCCCAGGTGCAAAACACCTCTCTGACCTGACCTCCAAGCAGACTCTGCCATTGTCCTGCTTGAAGTGCTCATTTAACTTACCTTCTGTGAAGTTAGGGGTAGAAGCTCTTTCATAGTGAAATATGAAGCAGAAGCCAGGTGAAGCGATAAAAATAATCATCTTTATTGCCAACAAACACTTGTTTGTTATTTTGTAAGAGGCCTGTGTTGCAGCCTGATTCCAGCTTGTGTTCTGGAGCTGTTGTTGTTACGCCAGTCCTGGTCCCCTGAGCCTGACCCACATTCCCCAGTTCTCCTGTGGGAGATTTTGAGACAAGAAAATAGTTATTGGAAAACAACGGTGAAGTACTGCTGCTTGATCAATTCTAATGCTTCAGTTAAAGAAAAAAACGTTAAACAAATGAAATTATTGAGAAAGCAATGAAGGAGACAAGCTCCACACCTTCATAGACAGATATGGAAATTGTGGAAGCTTCAAGTCAGTTCCTACAACCAGCCTGAATTCAGCATAATAAAGGATGATTTAATGGTGTTCAGCAACATAGCAGCATTAGGTGTTATGAAAGCAAACAGAAGGAATTTTAAAAAAACCTTCTGAGTTCAAAGGTTCAATCTAAATTTTCCAGCCTGGAAAAGAACTTCAGAATCTTAAAAATTTGTAATTAAGGTGCAATGGAAAACAGTCACACTCAGAAAAAATCGAGGGGAAAAAATAGGAAATAGGTATGGCTAAAAGGTGAGATTTTAAAAATAAATCTCAGAAATGGAAACGATGATGCAATCAGGGAAGAGTATTCAGTCAGTGGTGCTTGAAAGGAAGAGATAAGGGAAAGAGAAAAGCAAAACAAGTCAATGTTAATCAAAGACTTTCGGTTAAATGTGGAAGGATTTTATAAATACACCTGGGAGCAAAAATAGCTAGGAAAAAAGGTAATACCACGAGTAAATGAACTACTGAGTGTCTAAGCTATTGAGTTCTTTTATAAATGTCCAAACAAAAAAAAAAAAGAAAATGAAGACAAATATATAATTAAGAATTGTCCTGTAAAAGTACTTAACAATGACAAGAAGACATTAAGGGGATTTAAGCAAGCATCCTATCCAGCTGTCTTAGATCAATGCCATAACCTGAAATTGAATCGAAGACCTAAAGACAGTCTGTTCTTGTGGCCTTTACTACTCTTTTCATCCATTTCATGCTTGGTACAATTTATTTTTCTATATCTCATGGACAATAGAAAGGTATTATTTGACCTAACTGAAAAAAAGATAGGACTGTCTTTGACAGGGATGTTTTATAATCCCTGGATTCTTTTTAACCCTCAATCATACTTGTTTCTGTACAGGCCATGACTTTTGCACTGAAGGGCATAACTGTATGGAGCATTCTGTCTGCCAAAACCTAGATGACAGAGCTGTCTGTAGCTGCCGAGACGGCTTCCGAGCCCTTCGGGAGGACAATGCCTACTGTGAAGGTAATACCTTGTAAAGATGCTTAGCTCCGCTGTATAAATTACTGTGGGAAGAATGTATTGATTCATGAGTTATCAAAGGGATAGGCCTATTAAATGCTATGAATTAGATATCCAGCATATTAATCAACGAAAATAATTATTTCTCCAATTAAGTTCTTTAAAAAAAAATTAAAAAGTCTGATCAGTGTCAAAGTTGCAAGTTAGTATGGCTGAGGTCTTGAATTAGAAATATCATTCCATAGGAAAGTTTTCCTTTTTTTTTTTCATGGTGTTCAGATATTCAGGCAACCTAAAAGTCAACCATTTGCATAGCATATTAGTATAACACTTAGTTTCTCTTTTCACTGCTGCCTGTTCCCATTCTCTCTCCCCAGAAAGTAAGTAAATGCTATAGACTAGATACTAGTATTAATCATACTGAGTAATGATTTATTATTTGAGCTGCTCTTTTGGTATCAGGGAGCAACAAGCTACTTAATCAGAAGAGAAGCCTCTATAATTTCTGTCTTTACCGTCTAGCGTAATCCTGTGAAAAAAACCCATACCCTCTCCAGGGGCGAGAGCCAAAGTCCTCTGCACAGTCTCTTAGCTTTTGCACTAACCATTGCTTTTCCTCATGAAAACCCTATTCTGCAAACACATAATACTAGGGTACTATCAGGCCATTCTTACTATAAAGCTTAAGTGTTGGCAGCAGGATGGCCTTTGACTAATACGCACTTTGGTTCAGATTTAGCCTGCTAAATTGAAAGTTAAGCATCTGTGAGTAGAGTCTAAGGTACTCTGCAGTCCCACCTAATACCTGGATTGTTCTCTGGCGATGCACAATTAAATGGGATGAATCAAGACCTTTTCAGACTGTTCCTTTGGATGAACACTGAAAAAGTTAATGCCTGCAGCTTACTTGAGTTAGTAGCTGCATTAACGTCAGTGGGAATGCTCATCGGTAGATTTAGGTTTGAGAATTCATGACTGTTTTCAGGAAAGGAGCATATAATTAATTCATCTTCGCATACCTCTCTGCTTAATGTTTATGGTAAGCCTTCTGATGGAAACCTGTTTTGAAAGTAGAACTAAAAATCATGCAGAAACAAATCCCTTGCCCCTCATCATGTCCCAGCAGGCATCTGACATCAGGACCTGCTGTATAGTTTGTTCTGTGTTGCAGCATCAACCGCTTTGTATCCCATAGTCCCGGGAGACTACACCAAGGCTTAGGCTGTGGATCTGCGTTTCTGGGAACTCATCAGCCATTTCCTTTTTGAGGGGGTCACTGGAGCAATGGAGTTACGGTGAAATCAGGTGTTTTAAGAAGGTTTTTTCTGTGGCTCTATTGTTACTCTGCTGAATGAAAGTGGAAAAACAAATTATGCTCTCTTAGCGATCTCCTGAGCGCTCAAATTAGAGTCTGTTGCAATGTGTGCAACTTGCCAGGCATGTCATAAGCAGTAAAAAAGAAAAGGAAGCTTTTTGATCAGCATTGGTGGTGAAATGTTTGGATGAGGACGCAGTAGATTATCATGTGTGAGACTGATGCATTTGTATTAGAAGTGGATTTACCAGTTTGTGCAGTACCTGAATTCAGTATGATGATTTTTGAGAAGATTTCTTGGCACGATTGATTCTGTATGGGCAAATGACATTGTTTCTGGGTGGTAATAATCAATCTGCTTAAGTGCTTTCAAAAAACTTGCATAAGTCAATAAAAGGTTGGGACACATTATTTAGATTAAAAAAACCCCTGTATTACTATGTTTGGATGTATTAAAATCTCTCTTAAAAATGTGTGTGATTTAGGGCCTGATCCAGGAACACTTGCTCACCTTGAAAATAGTGGGATTAAGTCCAATTAGGAAGATGTGCTCACGTGAGCAAAGCTCATGAGACTGGGTCCCTGCCAGGTGAGGTTCTCTCAGCCAAGGGAGAAGCTAACTCAGTAGACAAAACAGCCTAGCTTTGCTGCCAGTTATGTGCCATAGCTGCAGTGTTTGGCACCACACTTGAACTATGCACATTTGGTACACGGGTCCAGAACTGGTCTTGGCTGGCTATCCCTGACGGAGTGTGGAGGTCATATGCTGGAAGGAGGGGGAATAAGGTCACAGATGGAAACTTTAGGAATGTTTTTGTGGAAGAGGAGGGGCAGGGGACTGAAATATCCATGTTTCTTCAGAGCTGTGCTTTTAGTATTGTATCCCTTTTTCCAACCCAAATGTCTCTTTGAGCACTGAATTTTTTATTTCTGGAAAGAGACTCTTACTTTAATATTAAACAAGGTAATAGCAAAGAGCACAATAGCAATGGTGTAACACCAAGTCTTTTCAGACTCCTGTCCCTCATCTTGAAAGGCTGCAATGGTCCCAACCTCCCTTTCTCAGCACATACCCTTTCTTCACTGTGCCATTATTGTGGCTTTAATTGCAAGCAGTGTCAAGTGTGGAAATGTCGACTTAACACAAAGCCTTTCAGAGAAGGGTATGATAGCTGTTTCTGTGTTTGCATTTCACAAACTTCAGATACACTGCAAAATTGGATGCCATTGATTCTGTGTTAGAGCCGAACTTCATTAAATACAACCCTGATTTGTGCTTCAGCACTGTCAAAATTCAAAGAATAAACAGAAGTAATAATGCTCCCATTGGCAGAACTTCTCCATAAGGTAAAAGAACAAAAATAAAAAATATTCAAAGCTGGTTTCAGTATGGGTCTGGTAAAGCTGCATAAATTTCATCTGAATGATGGAAGAGTTTGGCTTCTGTCCTAGAAAGAACTGGTACTTTTCCAAAGCTGTGTGATGTCTCTAGATACTGTTATATTGGATACCTTTCTGTTTTATAATAATAATATTTGTTAATATTTATGTCACATTTAGCTTTCCCTTGGAGGACTGTTAAAAGCAATACTTAAAGAGTTGGGATTTCTTCATTTACATGCTGTAAGCCTTATTCCAAGTACTCTGAAATCTGTTTTCTGCCTCAGGCTATTATGCAGTTTGAGATACCTTATGGGCAGATTGGGTATGGATTTATGCTGTGCTGCCCAGGTGTAGGTGCTTCTGGATATAGCATCCTTGGTGTATAGCCTACCTATCATCAAGATTTTACAAAAACAGATGTTCTGATGAAGTGTAATTAGTTTTTCTCAAAGCAACACCTGCAGTGCTCTCAAACTGATGATCACCCTCCGGGATATGTTTCAAATAGTGTTCAGTGCCCACTATATTTGTGGTGGTGGAATTATGCTGAAAAAGTTTTTAAGGATAAATTTTGTGACTCTTGGCTATCAGGATATTCTGATGCATCTAGAGGAGTGAAATATACCCATATTTCAAATAAAATGGGTTTGCAGATAGAATGCTGGTGGCAGCTTTAGGTGTTCTTCTCAGATCCTTGAGCCTAAGCTGTTTTCATATGCACTTTTGGTGGTCCTCAGAAGATATGTGTGGGGAGGTGTTATTTGCGCCCTTTGGGGACTGCACGTGGAAGGATTGCTTGAAATCCAAGTTTCTGATTTAGTAATAGCACTCAACTATCTCTGTGCAAAATCTAACTTCACTTCGGAAATGTTGCCAGGGATTGCTGATTAAACAGAGAAGAGAGTAGGCTCAAGAAAGAAGACAGGAGAATGCAGTAATCTTTTTTAAGCACTGGGACAGAACACGATCTAAGAAAAACACATTGTTTGCTTCTTTATCAAGAGAATTTTGCCTGATGCGGAGGCTATTTTACATTGTGTACTGGTTTTGACTGGGAAGGAGTTAATTTTCTTCATGGCAGCCCTTATGGTGCTGTTTTAGATTTCTGACTAGAAAAGTGTTGATAACACACAGATGCTTTAGCTGTTGCTGAACAGTGCTTGCACAGTGTCAAGGCCATCTCTGTTTCTCACTTCTTCAGCAGCGAATAGGCTGGGGGTGGGCAAGAGGTTGAGAGATGACACAACTGGTACAGCTGACCCCAACTGACCAAAGGGGTATCCCTGACCATATGATGTCATTTTCAGCAGTAAAAACGGGGGTTACTTTTTCTAAGGTGGCTGTTGCTCGAAGACTGGCTGGGCATCAGTCTGCTGGTGGGAGGTGGAGAGTGATTGCCTTTGAATAAGCTTTTTTCCCCTTTTTCCCCTTCACTTATTAAATGGTCTTTATCTCGACCCATGAGTTTTTTCTCACTTTTGCTCTTCTGATTCTCTCCCCCATCCCACTGGAGGGGGGAGCGAGCGAGCAGCTGGTGGGTGCTGAATTGCTGGCCAGGGTCAACCCTCCACACGTCACAGATTTACCTTATGTGTGTGTGGACCATAATGTTTGTTTTCTGATATTTGGGAATTTAGTTGTACTAGTTGCACAGTACACAACCTACTAACTTATCTTAACAATTTGGGATCATTTAATATTATTAAACAAATTTTTGTGAAACCATTTTCCATTTTTATTCTATTTTATCCTTCTTCCTCAGTAACTCTCCTAGTTACTCTGCTGTTGGCACATTTGTCCCAGTTTCAAGTGCAGCAGCTGAAATGAGACCAAAGACTGAGTGGCTTTGTCTGCATTTGAGAATTGCATCAGCTTCACTGATGATTGTCTCTCGAGGGGAGGTCTTCAGTTTAGAAATCTGCTTTTGAATAAGCTGGCTTGATTTGAGTCATCGTCAGTGGAGGGAAGCAGGCAGTCTTAGAGGATGAATTGTCATTTTCCCGAGTAGACGTCTGAAGCGTGTTGGAAGCGCCACTTGGTCGGACCTCATCAGGTTTCCCTTAGCTCAGAGTTGTATGTTCTTATTCTGCTTGGAAAGATTTTCTAATTTATCCCTGTGTTTGGGTAAAAATACTAATGTATTATTCAACCCTCTTCCCCAACAGCAAAAACATTACACTTCTTCACTTTACCTAATTAGTACAATGTGTTGTTAATCTTACTGTTAATCTTGGTTTTAATTACTGGATTACAACAATAAAGTACATTTTCAGAATGAACCTGATTTTTACAGATTGCAATGAAGAGAAGATATCTTACAAAAGATAAGAAGTAATAATCAAATTGCAGTAGGATATGTGTTGCATCATATTGGCCAAGTGCAGTAATCGACAACACATTTTTTTCTTTGCCAAGTGTAATATTGAGGAGAGCATAACTAAGATAGAGACCTCTGTAATGGAGATAAACCCCAGCATATTAAAGTATATTCTATTAAGTCTTCTGGGTCTTTCATAACCAATATTGAGCTATTTGCTAGCTTTGCTGTCTTCATGGTATGTACTATATTCTTTGGGTGAGAATCTTAGGAGCTCTGCAGTACTGTCAGTTTTGTGAAACTGGGAAGGTTACCCAAGCTTCTCTCTTCATACATAAATTCTTTTTTGTAAGTGAGATGTGGCAATACTATCACATACAGCTAAGAAATAAAGATTTCCATCTCCATCAACTGGCAGTGTTTGAGTCATTACCTTGTCATTTTGGGTTGGGTTGGAAAACTAATCAAGCAGAAAGAAAAACTTTCACTCCAGGAAGGCAGAATGTTATTTCCAAATCTCTATTAGAAAGTAATTAAACATTATTAATATTAAAATTAAACATTACTATTAGGCAGTATTAATATATTATCAATTATTAATACATTTCTCAACAAAGGCAGTTAAGTGTCATCTTATTTCCATCATTTTGTTACTGAGAAATCTAAATAAGAAGAATTATCAGGCCAGTTTTAATGTGTCAGTGTGTCAGAGTGGGCGAAATCCTTCTTGTCTGCCATGGCTCTTACTCAGGAAGATAATAAAGCATATTCCTAACTTAAAGTGTACAAGTAGTATCCCTGACACCAGTTCATAAAGTATGGTGCATACGGGGGTACAGATAGTCCCACTGCCTGTAGCAGTGGCATGGTTTGTATGCATACAAATTGGAGGAGGTATGCAGTGTTATTTGATTTTAATTACTTCTACAGGAAGTATGTTCAGACTGATTCTATCATCCACCCATAGCCAATACTGACAGTGATGTTATTACGATAAAAAAAAAGCTGAAACTAATCATGTAAAGGGACCCTCTTGGAAACTCTTTTAAAGTCTTCTGTGCTACCAGTGTCTGGTAAGGAGATGCTTTCTTGTACTGAAAGCCACCCTTTTCCACCAGCAATAAAAGCATATGTTGCATTTTGTTTTTAAATGAGAAATTAAGGCGAAAGTTTTAATACAAATTGCTTAAATCTGCAACCTCAAAGCAAAAGAGAAAAGAAACTAAAGCCTTCATTTTGTTCTTGTTCTCCTTTATCTCCAGTTTTCGCTAGTAGCTGGGAGGTGACTACTGAAAGAATTAGATGCTGTCACTGTGCTGAAAAGTACCCAAAGCCAGCTGGTTGGTTTTCTTTTGTAACTTTTAAAGCCTCAGGCTAAAAGTGCAACATGTCTTACAATATGTAGAGGCTGGATCCCGACGAGCTGTAAGAAAGACACAGAAATGCCCGGCATTAAACCAAACTGTATTTAAAATAAAAACTCTTTATGAAAGAGCACAGAGCAAGAGCAGCCACAGTGATTATATCTATTGTGGTAGTTTAACTAGGGTGGCATCATTTGAGAAACAGCTGAGTTGTGATATCGTCACTTACTTCTGTAGAACAGGCAGTAATCTACTGGATTCCCCCCTAGCTTGTGGGAATATGCTACATGCTTTAGACCCTATCCAAACCCCACATACAGCCTAACCCTCCCACAGAGGCCTTACCACAGCTTACAGGAACTATCCTGTTACACGTGCATCTGTCTTCAGGCAAGGAGTTTTAAAATACACGTGTGCAGTACAATCTGTGCTGTCTCTTCTTGAGAAGTATCTGATATATATTTGTAGTTTCTGCATAAAAATATTAATGGTCCTTATTCGCCTTTTAAAATAGGGGAAAACAAAAACACTAACAGTGGCAAGTATTTCTAAATTCTTGACATTCACAGTTCAAAATGATGAGAAGCTGTCATACTTGAAAAAAAAAGAGATTATTTTACAATTCAAATTTAAAGACCTATTTCTAACTGAGTGTAGTGCTGAAGGGGGGTGGATCATGAACTGGAGTCTCAGTAAGTTGTTCTGATTTTTGGAATTCACTAATTAATGCTATACAACATCCTTTTTATTCTCAGTATGCAGCTACATCAGACTAGTTCTTTAGTGCCTAAGGAAAAGCCCCCCGAGGATGCTTTCATGTCTGACAGATAACTATATATAAATACTTGTTTTATCATGTATACGCTACCATATGAATTAATTATAAGATATTAAATAGTAAGAAGATGCAGTTTGCCAAGTAAAACATTGCATGATGGCAGACGATATTTGTTTTCAAAAATTTTCTGTGTGATATATATTTTTTAAACTACATAATGTATGTGGAGTCCAGTGATGTTTTCATGAGATGAAAATTCCATTTTCTTCCAAGAGTCTCACTTGCATGGGTAGCTGTTGAACAATATCTCCTACTGCATGTTTAACAAGGACAGTTTTATCTCAACAGTCTGTCTTCCTTTCCAAAAACTGGGGCAAGTTGAAATAAAAACAACTCTTTGTACTGTTAAAAATTATATTTCTGAAATGCTGTAATGTTGTATCACAGCATTGTAATGTCCTTTCAAAGCTATATAGAGCTTCAGTCAAGGAACGTAGACCTTGAGTGACTTAGCTTTTATTTTAAGAGTATTTTCTGTCCTAATAGCCCCCTCTAAGGCTGCAGGAGGTGGACAGAGAAATCATGAACTTGAGCAAAGATCATTAAAATAATGTGAAGGGAAAAGGACCAAGATGTGTACAATGTGTGTATGTGTTATCTAGGCAGTTTAGTTATGGGCGAGGAAAGAACACACCTTGTGTGAAGATCCAATAATTAGAATTTATTTTTAGTCTAATTGATGCTTTAGCAGTCTAGTCAAGATATAACAACCTCTTATTACTTCAATTACAACAGTGCTAACACTTATAATCCAACTCACCCAGTTTCTCTTAAGGTCCATTAATAATTCAATAAAAATCAATAGACACAAGTAGCTGCCCATTTCCTCTTACCCTCCCTGTGCATTGCTACAATGAATTGTCAGTGGCCCAGGTTCTTTGCTGGGAACAGCATCCTGGAGATGGTGGAAGGTTATTTTGTTTTTTATCCTTGCTCATTGTGTATGCTTGAGGTTATTTTTGTATGTTTTAGCTCAATACATGGGATATGTTCTTGTAGTTGGTTTACGAGGTTAGTTATATTGTGATTCCTTAGGTTTTAGTGCTTTTCTCTTTTGGGGGAGGAGAGGTGCACAACTGCAGAAAGGTAGGCAAAAATAAAAATAACAAAAAACCCTAACAACAAAAAAATAGTTTCAGAGGTAGATCATATATGTGTGACCACTTGGTAATTTTGCTGTTGGAGCTAGGCCTTTTACTGCCTGTTGGTCACACTAAAGGCACAGGGCTATATATATAGGGAGAAGAAAAAGTCAAAGATTATCTACAGAGGGTAGGAGTGATGACAACTACGGTGGTGCAGTCAGCTGGGATAAATAACACGGGAGATTGTGAGAAAATACACAATTTTGGTTGAAGTTGATGTTAACATCCTTTGTGGAATATGTCAGCTGGAAAAACTGCTGCACTGGGGTTGGTAGAGCAAAGCAAAACAAAAATGCAGTGATCGGTTTGTGACTGACTGGAGTAACAGTAGTAGTTAAACCATTGGCTTGCCTGGTGGTGGAGAGCCTAGAAAGCGTAGTGGGAGGAGAAGGAGAAAGGGCTGTGCCAGAGCCCTGAGATATTTTGTCCTCTTAGCCGGTGAGAAAGGGTATATGCAAGAAGAGATACATAGGAGCATAGTGCTATGAAAACCAAAGCATGTGAGATACTGAAACCAGGTTGTAGGTGAAAGTGAAGGGGACCTGGAGAGAATAGGAGCTCTGAAATATGGTTGGGGGAAGTAGGAGAGACTTACTAAGAGCATTTTTATTGGAACAATGGACTGGGAAGTTTTAATGTACTAAACACTTGAGCAAGTTAGAAGGATGAGTTAGTGTGTTTAGTGGTGAAAGGAAAAAACCCAATACTTTCACAGATGGGCAAGCTGGTGGGAGCTTGCTTCAAAATTATGGTAGTTATGGTCTATCCTTTTTCTTTTAAGGAGGAGGAGCTGGTGAGGGGACGGGTTGAAGACAGGAGGAGAGACAAGGTGAGCAAGATCTGGAGACAGGACCAAACTTACTCAGGTAGAAAGTGGGTGAGGGAGAAAAACAGCAGTGAAGCTTGATGTCAGAGGTAGAAGGTGAGAAAAGAAGGGCTATAGTTGGTGGAGGGAAGACAACGAGAAAGAAAAAGTACAGAAATTATTTTCCTTTGTGACCCTGTGCAGGATGCAGGACAGGTTGTGTTGGTTTTAAATCCACATTTACCTTTTTCAATGGTATTGGTTGCTGTGATTGGTCACTCGTCATTCTCCTCTTTTGTAGTCCCTCAATGGGTGAGTAACGTCTGCTGATCCTTGTGATGCCCATTTTCTAGGTCAGGAACCAGATGAGAAGAAAGTCTCAGTCTTTCCCAGGTTATCTATTTCTGTGTAAGTCAGGTCAGTAGTGATAAAAATAAGGGCCTGAAGGCCCTTTATGGTGACCGTTGTTACTGGCATCCATCCTTGGGATTCTCAGCAGAGAGGCCCACAGTTCGCAGGAATGGTGGGTAAATGATGCCCTTGCTCTTAGCAGTGGAGCCTTCGGGTCAGGATGGAGGTTCGCTAATGAGGTTGTGTGGGAGAGGTGGAAAAGCATTACTCTCTTCAGCAGGTAACTGTGGGGCTTCATGGACAGAACCTTTCATTAACACAAAAAATGCAGTATTTTGTTTGTTTTGTTTTTAAATTGTAGGTCTAATCTACTCTCCTCTTGTGTTCAGGGTAATTTTTGATGCAGTTATGAAATAGATGTTTATAACTAAAGCTTTTTATGCTCCTGTTTGATCTCTTCCTAGGTACTTAATATTATTTATTACAAAAATCCTGCAAGAGCATCTCTGTGCCCACCATATGCCTCTGTGAGTGTGACCACGGAGATCACTGATGCTAGATGCCATTGAGTTTTAAAGGACATGGCTGGAGGCAGGATACTATCCATAAAGGATCCTCAGTTCTGGAAATAGTCTCCTCTCTTTACAGACCAGATATACTGACTTAGTACCAGACTCATTTGTTCTGGCAGGCTTTTGTGTTAGATAAAGGCAATGATGGATAGTGAGGCCTAAGGAGAGGCTTTGTTTGTTAGTGTGAGGCTTTGGTCAACAATGATTTATAGATTGCAGGTCAAGTTCTCTTCTTGTTAATGGGTTTTTAAAACATAACTGGAAATTTCACTCTGGGGAAGCAAAATCATTTGGGTGCAGGAGGAAGGGATACAGGGAAACATTTCCTGGGTTATATATTTTGTATAAAGTTTGTTTCAGTGCTTGGGGGCGATAAAGAAAGGCGTTGTTTTTTCAGTTTTGATGTTTTCGCAAGTATAAATAAATAATTGAAGTGCAGATTCCAAACACTTTTGCACTAACCAATTTTCCCAGAGAAGCCTCTTTTATCTGTTCCACTGGGAATAGAGCAGGTTGATGATCTCCGTGACTACATTGTTTTCAGTACATCACAGCTGGTGGCTCAGTATCGCATCGCAGACTTCAAGCACACAAGTCTATTGTTGAATGTGTAGAGCCATTCAAGTGGTGCATTCATCCTATTGAACTGGCTTCAGCATCTTACTGGCTAAACAGTAAGACATTATTGTGCATTAATATGCTAACTAGACTTTTTGGCAGGGAGAAATGAAGATAAATGTTGTAGGCTTTCTTAGATGTTGAAATGCATCAGGTTTTCTGTTGTACTTAGCGCATTTGTATCTAAAGGTGAATAAAAGGCTACATCAGTGTTTCAACAAGTAAGCAGGATGAAAAGGCTTTTATTTTGGTAGCTTTGAAAGAGAACAGATGTTGGGCTCTTTCTCTGCCCCAGTTCAGTCTTCCTTGATCTCTAATACTTTAACCTAATGTATACAAAGCTTGCATATAGAGTGCTGAAGGGGCAATGGAATCGCATATTTTTAGTGTGGTCAATCTCTGTGTGACTAGTTGTCATTTGACTGTTACTTTACCCTTTTTGTATTAATTATCTTTTGTGTCCAGTGGCGATGTAATTTAGTGCCAAAGTTGCAAACTGTTTGTAAAAGCAGCTTCTTATCAGCTGTGCATCCATGGTGTAGAGCAATGGAGTGTTGACACTTGATTAGGGTCTTTAGGTGCCAAAGTAATATAATAATGTGACAGTAGCAATAATAATCACTTTATATCCTTTGCATTATGTGTAGGTTTTCTAGAGGGCTGGGTGGGAAATAGTTTTGTTTTCCATTGAGCTTTTAAAAAATCTGGACAGTATCTTTGCAAATCAGTTTGAAAAAAAAAAAATCAGATTTGTTCAAATGAAACACTTCAAAGTTAATGTGATCAGTTGTGTTTTTTTTTTTTAACAATCGAACAAGCAAGATTTTGAAATAAATGCAATTATAAATAAGACATTTTGCAAAACCTCAATATGTGGTGTGGTGGCAAAATGAAAGCTTTTATTTAGAACACTTCTGTATTAGGAGGTTTGAATCAAAGGAATTCTGGCTTTAAGTTTTTCACTGCAAAATGAAAACCAGTAGTGTTTTGGGTCTCCTGTGGCTATTTACCTGCCAAAGCAATCATTAATGTAGTTTTCAGAAAGTTCTATTTAATATTTTTGAGGCTTTGGTTCTTTAAGTAGAATTTTATGAGGGTGCCAAAGCCAGCTCCTAGGCAGTCTGTTGACGCCAAGAACATAAGACCTCTAATTACTCGAAGACTGATGTTGTTACTAAAATACAAATCAACACCATTAATTTAATATGGTGTTGTGAACTGGAACTATGAAAGACACAAGTTGCATCATTTGTGGTAGTAGCTGAGGCATAAGTTGTAACTGCTGGCTGGTTTTGCGAACTGTACATTTATGTTTCTGTATGTCAGGAGATCTGTGTCATTTTCCACTTTCCGTGCAAAACCAGCTGCCTCTGCGGTAGTCTTGTGATAGCTTCCCTTTTTTTTTTCTTTGCTTTCTTAGGTGACTTTCACAAAATGTGTTTTGAGCACTAGTGTGCTCACTGTAAATACACATTTATTTGTGTATGTGTGTACGTCCATGAAAATTACAAAACTAACTTTTCCAAACCAACACCCTAATAGAGATATGATTCTTCCATGCCTGCAGAGCTTACGTGGAAAGGAAGGGAAGGAAACCAGCTGAAGTACGTTGGCCGTGAAACTCTTAGGAACTGAATTTGTGCAAAGCAGGCTGGGCTCAGCACCCTGAACAGTTGACACCATGGTTTATAGCCAACTGCCCTCAGCTTCTCTAGCAGAATCCAGCAGAACAGTTGCACTGGGTGGAGAAACTGGGGAAAATAGAAGTTTTTTTCAAAACTGAATGAAACTAGGAAATTACTACAGGATCGCTAATATTCAGTGTGTCACATTGTTTTGTATTGGAAGGCAAATTTTCTTCTGAGAATGTAAAGGGGAAAAAACCGCAGGCAATGAGTGCAATTGCTAAGTAGCTGTTGATTTAAAGACTGCTGGGAAGAGGAGGAATTGGGAGATAAGCATATAAGCTAAGCAGAAGTAAGTACAGGAGTTAACACTGTTGACATTTAGCATCAGGGCATTAAGAAGTCAACCCTGATTTGAGTTTGTATGTCCAGCCTGATGTTTTGAACTATCATCAGACTCTGCAACACACCACTGTTTTCCATCCAGGAATTTTATTTTCAACTCTGAAAGCTGTAAACATCATTGAAAACAGGGAGGAAGTCAAAACTTATGAGCAGGAAAAAAAACAAGCCAGCAATCCACCCCTTTGATTTTTAACATACTTTTCTAGCAAGGTTCAGTGGCACATTGCATGACAATATAACTAGATGTACAGAGCATCTCAGTAATGCTGTCTTTATCATTAGTATTACAGGAATAGTGTGCTACTAGTCACTTCCAAATTAATATAGCTTTTCTTCTTTGTGGCATAATAATAGTGTGCAGAATTTTTTTTGTTATTTGTGGTGCTTTCTCTGTCTTACTATTGATGTATAACCTGCTACAAGAAATATGTCTAATTTTGCAGCCCAAGGGAGTACCAAAACCAATCAGGTTTTGAAGTCCATGCCTACAGTGATTTATGTCTGGAGTTTGCTCTAGGTCGTTACACTGCAGCAGGTATTCCGCCCCAACAAGTATTTTATCAAGTTGCAATTTTTTCTGTCAGAGCAGGTCTTTATATAAATCAGATTCTTCCCGGTTCCTTTCAGATATGGTGTGTGTATATGTATCTATATACCTATGTATGTAGATAGGTATAGATAAAGATATATGTATTTATATATATTAAAATTACCCATTGGCCACTTTATAGTTTTAAGAGAAACTTATAAAAATTCTGGTGTCTTTTCAGATCTTCCCATGTTCCTTACAGTTCCTTCCCAAAGAACAATACCTGTTAGATCAAAGACACATAATATGCATATAGTGGTGTGTTTGTATACTGATGACTGCAGTGACTGTACAGGTACAGTGATGGATAACATTGCAGTGTGGAGGCAGTTGGTCTGCTCTTAAGGACCCAAGGTTTTTTTTTTTGCTCTTATTTAAATCATAGGAATAACATTGTAGGCACTTCAAAAGGAAAGATATAAGCCAATGTAATCTTCTTTGTAACTCCACTAACAGCTGTTCACAGAAAGCTTGTGCTGCTTCTCTTGTTTGAAAACTTCAAGCAGTGGTTTTAAAGGAGAAAGCCAAAAAACTTTCAAAAAATGCATTGCTGCTCAAGTAACTTTTTAGTCTAAGCCAATGTTGACGGAAGTGAATAGCAATGTATTGAAAGATTTTAAAGAACGCTGCTGAATTTGACTTGTTTTCCTCTTTGCCTTATTCACAGATATTGATGAGTGTGCTGAAGGACGGCACTACTGTCGTGAAAATACCATGTGCGTAAATACACCAGGATCCTTTATGTGCATCTGCAAAACAGGATATATACGCATTGATGATTATTCATGTACAGGTAAGAGCTGTATATTTGTGAAAGGAAATAACAGGATGATGGTATTTAGGAGCACTGATACGATTCTTCTAAAGTTAATCTTTGTTAGAGTCACAAAACCTCTACATGAAATGTTAAACAGAATAAACACCAAAATAATTACAAGGATACCATGCAGAAAAGCGAATGCATTTTACAGATTATGTGTATGTTGTGTATCATTTGCCTTAAATTGTATGGCAGTCTGGATTGTCTCATAGGTCTACATGGTTTTGGGTGCTGCTCAAAAAGGTGAAGGAAGGAGGCTGAAGGGAAAAATAAGAGAGCAAAAATAGTGCTATGGGTTACTCGGTTTCTATGTGGCATACCGGTACAACTTCACTTGGAGTATAATGACTCTTCTGCAAACTTTTGATGGAGTTAAATTTGCTGCATATTAGAAGTGGCTGTTTCCTCATTTTGAATTCTCCTGCATCGGGGAGGTTCCCCAGCTGAATCCTGAGTTCAGAGGGCAGGAGCTCTGCCTGTCTTGAGACACTGGACAACATGGTCGGTGCTACCTCTGTATCTTCCCTTTTTGCTCTACTGCCAGTGGATGCTCTAGAGGAGGTGTTGGGTTCATACTGACTTTCTGTCTTCTCGTCTTCTTTTATTGCAAGGTATTTTAGGGTTATGGAATGAACACTGAACGTTTAAAACAGCCTTCCACATCAGAGCCAGGCTGACTGCAGGTGTTCCTGGGAGGAATGTGCTTTTTTTGCCTCTGTACTTGGCACTGGTGAGGCCACGCCTCGAATACTGTGTTCAGTTCAGTTTTCTCACTACAAAAAGGACATTGAGGTGCTGGAGCGTGTCCAGAGAAGGGTGATGAAGCTGGTGAGGGGTCTGGAGCACAAATCTTATGAGGAGCGGCTGAGGGAACTGGGGTTGTTCAGTCTGGAGAAGAGGAGGCTGAGGGGCGACCTTATTGCTCTCTACAATTACATGAAAAGAGGGTTGCGGTGAGGTGGGTGTTGGTCTCTTCTCCCAAGTGACTAGCAATAGGACAAGAGGAAATGGCCTCAAGTTGCGCCAGGGGAGGTTTAGTCTGGATATTAGGAAGAATTTCTTTACGGAGAGAGCGGTGAAGCACTGGCACAGGCTGCCCAGGGAGGTGGTGGAGTCACCCTCACTGGAGGTGTTCAAGGAACGTGTGGATATGGCATTGTGGGACAGGGTTTAGTGGGCATGGTGGTGTTGGGTTGATGGTTGGACTTGATGATCTTACAGGTGTTTTCCAACCATAGTGATTCTGTGATTCTGTGATTTTCCTACTAGACAGAGAAAGCAAATGTGATTCAAAGATGTGTGGCACATTCTCTCAGTGGAGAAAACCGTGTGTGAACAAAATAGTACCCCTATTTTGTGTGCACAGGGGAACGTGTTAGCTCTCTCTGTAAGAGGATATATTTGTTCAGTAAAACTTTCTTGGAGTTTGTATTATCTAACAGTAAACCTGGCTATAAATGGATGAGAGTATTCAGAGTGTGGAGACAGCACTGTGAAGTTAATTTCTAAATGTATTTAATTCTGTCCATTATGTCTTGGCATTTTTGGGCATCAATGATATGTCTTGGTACAGAAACAGCTTCTTCATAAACTGGCATAATTTGCTTGGCCAAACATGCACAGCACTCAGGAATGTGTGATTTTTGTGCGTACTGTTTTACCTGTGCTTGACATTCCTCTCGCATACACTGGTAGGCATTAATTTACTTCAGTAGGCCCAGATCTTGAAGGAACAAGTTATAGGCTGCTTGCAGCAGGTCCTTTCTGAAGTAACCAGTATGTTTCTGATCATTCTGTCATGTTTTTTGCACTCTTGGCTGAGTAAAACAATTGTTTCACGACCTGCCAAGTGTGAATGTTGGGATTAATTTAGGACTGACTTTATCTAAATCACCGTGATACTTTTTCCACTTTGCTTCCCTTAACTTGCTGTTCTGATTGAACTCTGCAAATGGTAAACCATAGTAAACAACTTCACGGGGGCATTCGGTGCCTGTAAATATAATAAAGGTATTTCTCAGTACTCTGCATGCTGCATTCCTCCTATTTGCTGAAATGTACTGTTGTAGTAGTAGTGTAGTTCAAGAGCTTTGGATATTCAAACTGGTGTAAAACTTGCTGGAAATCCATTACAGTTCTCACATTCCAAACTGAGTTTGGCTCTACGTTTGTAAATAATAGTTTCCTGTGAAATCAGCCTGATGGGTGACAAAATGAATGATTTCTTTTCCACCTTTCTTTGATCAAGCTGGGAGAAGTTAATGCAAAAGGAAGCGAAGTAGATGAAATAGTTTTGTAAGTTTTCAAATCTTAAGACTTGCTAGGCCAGATGAACTTTAAGTTGCACAGTGATTTTCTGTATGTCTGAGCAATGCCACTTGCTGTCATTTGGGACCTGGAGTTTTTCTGGAGTTAAATTATAGTGAATTTTGGATACTGAGAGGCAACCATGAGGATGCAATGCCTGTTGGGTGCTAGAATTTCCACAAATGGCAACCCGAGATAATTAAGTGTATATGTCACAAAAGATCAGTATTTTTTTTCTGGTTCCACAATTACTGTGAGCACCTCTGGTGGAGGCACTGGTCAGTATGTAGAGTTATGAGACTCTTGCATGACATTTCCACCAAACAACTAGTGAATGAAAGGTTAATTATGTTTTAAAAATTGAGGGAAACACAGGATACATTTAAAGTCATGTGCTTTGATCAGTAAATGGCATTTTGTGCTTGTTTTAGTCTATATGAGTGACACGGAGCATTTACATTATAGCACTGTTTTAAAGCAAGTGGCAAGTGTATATATTTGTACATGAGACTGCTGTAGGGTTTTTCACCCCTCAGCATATTCTGTGCTCTTTGCTGGTTTTGCCATCTATTAAAGCTCCTGATTTCAGAGACTTTCATGTGCGCCCATCTGCCCAGATATAAATCTAAGAAGTAAAGTGAACACAAGTAGGAGGGGTATGTTGCTGTGGCTTTAACGTGGAGTTTACGGAAGTTTTAAACTACTGGATTGCTTAGCATTGTCTCTCCCAAAGAAACTAGGTCTATTCAGAGAACCAGCAAAAGCTCGGTGTAGTAGAAACACTGACTGTGTTTACAGGACATTGCTGAAAGATGTCTATGTTAATAAATCAGTGCAAAATAATAGTGGGAAGGAGTTTATGATGCTAATGACAGTACTTTGCTGTCCTGTAGACAGTCCAGCAGGTTTAGTCTAGGCTGTTATGCTTGGGTATAGTTGACTTTTCATAAGCATGATTTTCTCTTACAGCATACTGTGGTATTTTAAAGCAAATAGTTTACAAAAAACCCCTCATTATACTTCCCTTTATTGTTTTTGTTTGTTTGTTTTTAATTTAAGTTGAACCTTAATGGCATCCAGCTAAACAAATTACATCTAGGACTTGAGAAGGAAAAGTGTTTTCCAAATATGTTTTGTTTAGAGGATCAAGGCAGTAAAGTGTGTTAGGGATCTCAACCTGTGTCTCCCCCTTCTTAGCCAACCTTGCATTTGCTCTGTTTAGGTCCATCGATTTAATTTTCCTTTTATGATTGTGGAAAGCAGCAAGTAGAAGGCTTTGCACTTTGAGAATTAAGATACCAACATGTCCATGCCCAGCGCACCTCACTCTGCATCATGAACTCGCAGACCGTTCACTGCAGCTGGGAATTATTTTGGCTAAGCTCAATTTTCTTGTCATGATGGTGCTAGTTCTTGATGTTAAGGGCATAAACCAAGCCTTTTTATCTGGCAGAAAAGCAGAACAGTAAGGAGAAAAGCAATCATGATAGACCAAGGAGAGAGAGTTCTGCAAATTAAGGAGATATTTTTGAAAGGTTTTGTAAAGAGTACCCTGTTTAACTTGGTATATCTGTGAAAGTAAGGCTGTGCACTGTCCTTAATAGAATTTTCTGGGTTCTCCATATTTCTTTTTTGTTCTAATAATCAGATTTATTGTAGGAGCTGCACTGAATGCTTGAAGTATTCCACAGTCCGTACGGAAACCTGGAGTTTGTATCTGGCAAAAGTGGGAAAGATGTCTGTAAAAGAAATGGTATTTTAAAACCAATTCAAACACTGATACACAAAATACGTTTACTTTCCTACCATTGGATAGTCTCTGTTTTATGTAATTCATGCAGAAAGTGGGTATTGTAGGACATAACTTCTGCATTGTTACTTTCTGTTTTCCTCAAGATGGCTGGAAGCATCAGCTTTGATGGCATCAGTTCTCAGCTACTGCAGAAAGGTATTATAAAGATGCCTGTTGCCAACTACTCGTGAGAACCATGCCGCAGAAGCCTCACACAGACATTTCTTGTGCGCAAAGGCAATCCTGAGTATCTTAGAGGCATCTTGCTACTGCAAGCATACTACAAAAACTACCAAAGGCCCAGGCTCCAGGACTTAATGTTGGTGTGGTTGTGTAATAGGCAATTCTGTTCAAATCTCTCAATACTTGTGTAGATGCAGTTTGGTTTTTCCCAATGTTTGCAACAAAATTTAGTCATTCAACCCTTTTCTGTCTTCCACAGAATTTAAAGTTTTTGGCAATTTATTTGCCTCATTGGGCTTAATTTGCCAGCTGAAATATCAATGAAACTGAAGAGGAGGCAGATTTTTATTCCAGTTCAGGAATAACAAGAATAGGGCGAACAAGTGACAACTGGCCCTGTGTCTTACTAAATGTTAAATTTTTAAAATATATTTCAGGTCACACTGTTTCTTGTAATGCTGTGTAATCAAATCCAGTTGTGGAGCCACAGCTGTGCATAAAATAGCTGACTTACTGTAAGCTGGACCAGAAGCTCTGGTAGCACATCCTTGGGAATGTTCCAAAGCAGGAAGAAAATGTTCTGTAGCTTGGCATTAATATGACATTGTTTGCACAGGATAGCTGAAGCACAGGAAGGAGATGTTGAAAAATTGTACCTGAACATTGATTAGTCAGGTTATGATGTGAGTGATGTCCATACAGCTTGCCAGCAGACTAACGTAAAATGCCTTGTTGTTCCATTCTATGCACAAATATATAATTCAGCAGTCGTTGATCAAAATAAAAGAGAGACATAAAATCAGTGACATTGAAGGGTTTTTCTCCTGTATGAGACATTTGAAAAGAAATCTGTGCTATCTATCTCTGTCAGAATCCTGGACACAAAAGACTGATTTAGGCAGCGTATAGCTGCTTCCCAAACAGCTCCAGTCTCTTTCTTCCTGGCATGTTTATTGCAAGTTTTACAATAGATCTGAATTACATTCTGATTTTCACAACAAAGGATGTAATGAAGACATCAATTTCAGATTTTGTTATTTGTATTCATCTTGGAAGCAAGATTCGTGGGGTTAGATTGAGTTAGTCACAGCTATATTTACACACAGTTGTTCGTGACTGATTTTATGTTCAGAAATCAATCATAGCTATGAGGAGGGGACATGAGTCCTAAGCTGCACCCATATGCCAAATGGGTGCACAAACTGCAAATTAAAGGCATAAAAAATATGCCCTAGGCTACCATGCTTTCCTTACTTTGGTATCATCTCATTCCCCTTTCACTTTGCTTCACAGAACCTGAAATGTAATGATGTTGTGCTGGGGGAAGGAAGGCACAAAATGGGATGAGTCTCTGCTGGGGTAATTTTACATGGGTAACGGTATGGTCCACCATCGCTGTTAGATATGATTAAATCTGAACACCTTAGTATTTTCCTGGCATAGTAACACATCCTTACTGTGCCTGGGATTACAAAAATCCACAGGCTGTTTTCTTGTCTAGAAAAAAGAAAGTTTTCCTTCTAGAAATAAGGATGCAGCCAGTGTCACCTCCAGTCTTTCAAGCAGCTCTGTAATCCACAGCTGGTAGCAGTGCTCTGAACAGCACAATACATATCCTTTCCTGCATCATTTATTTTTTTTTTTTAATGGAAAAGGGAGAAGTTAGGAAATGAGAGATGAGAGCTCTCTCTTTTTCACACTGGGCTCTAACAGTGAGGAGTTCTGACTAGCCACGGTGGATGGTTAATCACATTTAGTCTGAACAGATGTCTTTAATTTCCTGCCTTGGGACTGCTCACCTATCTAAGAAACCCCTCAGAAATGGAACAGAAGAAAGAAGACCCTGTGGGATTTAGTGCATCCTCCCTAGATCGTATTAAGGCAGAGGAAGATGCATGCCGTGGCCTGGAGAAGCCCTGGATTTTCTGAGCCCCAGATGATTTTTAAGGCTCTGTCTCTGTGCCGTCATGTGGGCCACCTTCTCTTATTTTTTTTTCCTTTCCAGCCAGGATAAAATGGGGAAGTGACTCTGATGGAAGTGCTGCTGGTGTGCTCAGCCTCTCCTGTGGATGGGAGTCCCCGAGGTGATGTGGGGAAGGTAACACAGCTGGTGTTACCCTCCTAGAGAATTCCTCCCTGGGGGCTGTTTTGTGTTTCACACTTAGTGGTACTGGAGAGGGGGGCATTGGGGCTCTCCATGAGTACCCTAGGATGGTATTTTCAGTTGACTCTCCCTGTACATGTGGTCTGGGTAAGAGGATAAATGACCAAATATAAGGTGGACGTATGAAGTACAGACTGTGTTAGTATATATAAACTAGATTCTTTGAATTAATGTTTGTACATGCTGTTATCTTGTGGGGTTTAGTAAATTATCTATTATATGTTTCTTTTTTTTTCCTTTTTTTTTCTTTCTTTTTTCTTTTTTTGAGAGAGAGAAGTGGGTGATCTACAACTTCATACTCTGACACCTGTGAGGTTTTACAATTGCGCTGTACTTCAGCAGGAAATACATGTGAAGTCCTAACTGGTTAATTATTAAAAGCATATCAGGCATGTTGCAAATCGTGGACTACTTCTTCCAAGCATGGTCCAGCCATGTGAGCAGCCATGTCCATCCCTGCAGCTGCGCTGAGCTGTGTGGGACCACTCCCAAGCGTGGAGCTAGGTGCTCACAGCCATGTTTTAAATGCGTACAGACCTTGTAACATTTTTTCGTAACCTTTTTGCTAAATCCATTCCAGACAATTTTGTCTTTCCTTTTCATTTTCAGTTAAGCCAAGTCATGCTGATTTTTTTGCTACTGCTTGCTTTTGGAAAGAAATAGCTTAGAAGCCAAAGGAGGTGTCAAAATAGGTGGAGATTCTAAGTCTGTGAAGCTGTTAGTTTGCATTACAGCCTGGTACCATCATGTTTGTGTTCCTGGGTATGTTTTCTGACTTCTAAAGAAAATTATGAAGGATTTTTATATAAAAGACCATGACTGTGGTGGGAACATTTGCAGGGTTTGTTGTTCTTCAGTGAGGCATGGCTGCAGGGTCTAAATAGATGCAAGGGATGAACTACTTTTTCAGAAATGAAAGGAATGGATGGAATAGATGGATGGCTTTGGTCTTTGGGCATTTTGACCTGGCCATATGGAAGACCTACTCAAAGCAATGAAGGATGTGTTGGACTCACTGGGCTTTTACGGGGTGTATCCAGCTGGACCTTGCTGGGCCTCCTCCCCTCCACCCAATCATATCTAAGCTTTTATGTTTCTTGGAGATTTTTCTAACAACATTTTTCCCAAAATGCTGTAAATGCGTTCAGCAGCATTTACATTTTTTTTTTCCCAATAATCTCTCACAGTAAACTGAAGTCTAGTAATTGTTTCTGCATAAATTGCCAAGAAGCATGGCGGTAGCAAGTTGAGTGACACCTGAAATGTTAATTTTTTTGAATATTGGCAGCTCTGCATATTTTTCAAATCAAATTAAATCACAAATCTGTTGCAAATCAGAAAGGAATTCCAAGACCAGCATTAAAATAATTAAGGGTCCAGGGAGATTGACTTGACATATGGGAAAGGTTTAAGGAGAAAACTACACATTCAGCTGCATAATGATGATGAATGTGCAAAATGTAGGAATTATGATAACAATAATACTAATTAATAATTACTTGAGGGGTGTGAATAATAAAGGGGAAAATGTAGGGGAAAGGCCTGCACCACTGCAGATCAGTGGCCAGTAGTTTTTGACATGAATTTTTTACCTCTGACCCATATACTCTGCTCTTTAATGATATTGTGGGATGACTTTGAAACAAATGCACCTCGTCATAATATATAGAAAACAGATCGTTCAGTGCTCATGCATCTGGTACTCTTCTATCTTTGTGCTTTTTTTCCCATGCAGCCATTAATGTTTTCTCACTTTGGTTTTCCAACAGGCCACACCATTGTGATTTATTTTACATTTGCTTTGCCCATAGTAATCAAAGTTGTGTTCTTCCTAAGCCCTCCTGTTTGGTTCCGACCTTGTAGATAGCTGTCGCTTATAAACAACCTACATCTGCTTGGATTTCAGTTAATGCCACTGGTGATGTCCCCACTTAAGAAAGATACCTGTTGGTTTGGTATTTTGCTAAGCATTGATACATGGTGAGGTTTTTTGAGTGCGTGTTTGTGTGTGTGTGTATGAAAAAGGATTTTTAAGAAACATCTCTGGAATACTTCTGTCTCCATGCTTGCGCTGGGTCAGGAGGTGATGGGCTAATGATGTTCTCGAGAGAATGGGAGATTGTTTCTTTGAGAACTGGCAAATTTCTTCCACTGCTTTTGAACATGAAGTGTTAAAGGTACAGTTATAGTCCTCAGTAGAAATTGAAGTTACCTTTAGAGGCTTCTCTTCTTTCCCCGTCTTTGGAAGTCTCAGTATTAGTTTTGTACTTCTGATAAAAAAATCTGCTTTAGATGTGCCAGTGCCCAGTTTTCACTATCCTATCAGACAGGAAATAAACACATCTGGGTTTTTTTTAGTATAGTATATAGCCAAAGGCTATACTATGCTTATGGGGAAACAGAGGCAGCATCTTTTGCAATGCTTATGGAGCCCATCCTTATCCCCCAGATGCCCCCACTGTGGGAACCATCAGTCTGGTATCTGGGTGGACTTGAAATGCTAGTAACAGGGACCTGCGATTTTGTTGAAATAACATAGCTCATATACTGTTCGTGATTCAGATCCCCAGGTTATCAGGGGTTTTGCTGGCTGCCTAGTTGTTACCCTCTGCTTCTTGCAACACAGAGCTATTTTTGAGGCGGGAATACAGTCCCTGTCACAGGTTTTTTTTATTAACATAGTACTCTGACACACTTTGGATGAATGATTCCTCTTGGCATCTAGAAACTCAAGTTCATAAAAGTGCATCTGCCTGCGGGCTTCTGTGCAGGTTTCACTGGTTTATTTTTGACTCGTAAATCCATCAATTGTTTGGGACATCAACAGTCTGAGAAATCTCCTCTTTTTCCTATACTGTGCAGCAGAAGTGACATTTAATGGCAGAGATACTTGAGAAAAAGTTTTGTTGAATTCCTTGTGAGGATGCTGAAGGTAAAATCCATCTTTAACACCTAGGGCACAGGCCAGGTAAAATTCCAGGCTTGCAATACATTTCTTCCAGATGTTCAGGAAAAGTTCACTGATGGGTTCCGACGTGGGGCAGGAAATGGGTTTGCACTAGTATACATTGGCAGGAGATGGACTCCAGCTAGCTGTGAAGTGTGGGTATTTTACAATATCATGTATTACTAGTTATTTTTGTTCCAACTGTACATTTCAGTTCCCACAAATGAGTTCTGAGAACTGAAAGGGAATGCCTCTCCTTATTTAAAATGAAGAAGGAAATGTAGCTTACATGCGAGGAATGTGAGCTATGTTTTAGCACCTGCACCAACCTCTTCTAAGAGTGGTATAGTTGCCTGGGTTTCCATGGAGGAAAGCTACTGTAGGACTGATGTAATCCAGAGTTGAATGAAGTCATCCAGCTTCTGTGTTTAAAGCTGCAAGTTTGTCCTCAGTTAATTAACAGTATAAAATTGGCCTGCTTTTTCAGACACACAAGAGCCATCCACAAGTCATCCTGAAGGTAATAGGAGCCGATAGTGCTTACTACATTGGTAAATGAGGCCACATTTTAATAAGTGACTAAATATCGCCACAAGTTGCAACTTTATTCAGCACTGCTGTATACCCTTTACCCTTCATTGCTGCAAAGAAGTTAAAAAAAGAAGTCTGTGACCTCAGACTAGTCATATGCTTATAGTATGCCAGCTTTGTTACTTGAAAATACAGTAATGTGAGACACAATGACAACAAAAGCTAATTTCTTCCTGTTTATTTCCCTTGCCTTATTTTGATGAATTCAGCAACATTTCAAGTTTTCCTCAAGTTCTGTAGCTTATACAACAGCTGAGCTCATTGACTGTGCTTAAATAAAGACAGAATAATTGCACAGTATGGTGCAAGGGACAGAGCAATAAACAAGCATCCTGACAGGGGCTTGTTGTAACATCACTGGAGTGACATACTATGGCTTGAGTAAGGAAATGTTGTAGTCAGCAAAGCACCAGAGAAAACACATGCAGTTCTGTATTTATAATGATGTGGGCAAGATGAACCATCTGTCTTTTCCATCTCTGATTTTGGTGACACTGCTCCCTCCCCCCCCCCGCCAATTATATTAGAAGGAACGTGCATGCACATACGTTATCACACAGTGTAATCCAAACTCCACTGAGGCAACGGTGTCCAGCTATACTGTCAGGGTTGCTGTTAGTAATAAACATTCTAGAAGTCAGCTTGTATGCACAGAGCATTTTTAATTCAAAACCTATTTGATTCTGATTTCCATTACTTGGCCCGGTTTCATTCTGCTTTATAGTATGTCAGCCTACATGAACCTCTCAATCCTCTTTCAGGATAAATTTTCTCCAATATCCACTTTCTAGCTGTAAGATAATTTACAAAGCTAATAAAGGAATGATCATTCAGACTGAGCTTGTTGCTATGCTACTGCATTACTAAGATAAAAACACAAGTCATTTTTATATATCTGCTATATATTACACAACGGAACTAATTTATGTTTTATTTGGATTGAATTGTGTTATTGTTGACAACTTAGTTTGGAGGCTGTTTTAACTTGGAATGAGACCTTTTTTTTTCCTTCATAGAGGATACTTTTTAGGTCCGATTTCCTCCTTGGTTACTGACCCAGTTCATAACAACTGTTCATCTGGCTATGCAATTATTGCAGGATTGATTTCTCAGCTGATCAAAATCCAACACATTTTTAAAGGGTCTTTGGTAGAATATGATTTGAGTTGATAAATAGGAAATGTATCCTTCTGACAAAGATATGAATGTATGCTCTTCAGTTCTGGATGCTTAATTCTTTTACAGAAATAATTCTTTTACTAAATATATATATATTTGGGGTGTGTATATATATATACACACACACACCCCCCAATGCATTATAGAGGTGGATTCTCTGTTGGCCTTAGGAATAAAGGGTGATAAAATGTATGATATCAAAAGCAAGTTTCTAACTATTTTACATTTCTAAAGCTTCTGTATACTGTTTTAAATCTCTCTTTCTGCAGAAGCAGATATCAGAATTGATTATTTTGTTTTACAAGGAATATATTTTGCATTCTTAGGGTGATGAGGAAGTTTTCAATATATAAAAGGAGCTACAGTTATTGACTTGAGAATATACTTGGTTTGAAACAGTAACTCAGGAAAGAGTGAGATCTTTCATTCATGTAAAAATTCTGAAATTACAATATTTTCAAACATTCACATTGCTTAGTATTTATGACAGACATCCAGTGTACCTCCCATTTCTCAGTGTTCTGAACCCCTCTGCAGCTTTCAAGCACCCAGCATCCCTTGACAGCTTCTACACTGCAGTTATGTGCTGTGTCAGTACAATATGATTGGAAATTAGAGATGTAGGGCTATAGCAAAATGAACAGAGTGTATTGTAAAAATAGACAATCTAACAAACCATACAGCACTGAATGGATTATTCATTTCCATACCTAATTACATTGACTCTTCAAGTTAGAATTTTACTGAAGTTGGTACAGGAGATGGAATTCAGTTTGCAGTTAAGACACCCAAATGTAGATGCCTTCATCTAAGCTCACGTTGTAATCAACAGAGGTCAAGGATTCAGCTGGACCCAACTCAGTTGTCTGTTTACAGGTTCTAGGCAGTCATCATCATGGGATTAGCAGATCCAACACAAGACCTACCTTGTGGGTCTTGCACTCTTGAGTGACAGCTGGATTCAAGCAGACCAAGTTACCTCTTTCCATGGGTTTGAGCCCCTTATGTGTGGGCAACTCAATCCCACGTTAGGTATCTATTTTACACTTGTTGAGTTCTGTAGGTTACCCTGGCTGAAATGGGAACTTAGATGTCTATAACAAGATCTGGTTGCCCAGTTATAGGTCTAGTGCCTTTTTAGATGCTGTGATGTGTCCTACTTGCTCTCCGACTGCTGTTACAGTCTTCCTGTAGAGCCTTGTGTTACAACCTTTGCTCGTGTCTTGGGTACCTGTGAGGTGCCAGGCTAGATGGGACTTTTTAGCTCGGCATGTGTTTATGCAGTGGAACCCTGCCCAGTAATGCACAGGTAGACACCTGAATTTAAATACCTTAATCTGGAGCTGAATTGTATCCAGAATTACTGGCAACAAAACAGCTGCAGTTTTTCTTTAGAAGAGTTTAAGTACAAGAGACTGAAGAGTACATGGAGTATTGTCTGGTCGGAAGTTCTTCATCTGTTCATTCCAGTACTGGATGGCAGTTGTGGACTGTGGGAATTAGGATGATGGTAGCGAGAGGACAGCCAGTATTAATTAACAGGACATCCTTTCACAGCTGGACCTCCCCTGGCCCATCCTTCTGTGGATGATCACAGGCTGTGAAAAATGGACTGCAAAGATCAGGAAACAGTAGGTAGCCTTGAGGACAGTTTCTTTGAAGTTGTAAGGATCTTTCTGGCTCAGGAGATGGGAATCTGCTGCTGTCTCATTGAGCGAGCCAGGAGTGAAGGAAGTTGGATAGCTCACATCTATCATGTCTGAGCCAGCTGGTGATTGCCTCATGCCGGGAGAGCGTAGTCTGTTCTCAGAGGGACTCCAGCCAAGGTCAGTGAGAGACTGGGGCTACTGTATGAAGCAAGGCAGTTTTTAAAAACGGAACAGTGGAGTTGTTTAAGGTTATGTGGTCAAGCTATATTGAAGTCGTCAGTTTTCTACACATTCACAGTAAAATCAAGGTCACTGTAACCGTGATGTAAATTAGCCAGGTTTTGAGGGTAGTAGATACAGCTGGCAGTATATGGTTATAATTTCTGTCAGTCTGCTGTCATTCTACTGTTGAAAAATATTTCCAATCTTAAGATAACACAGTTGTAAGGAAAGACAGAGGGTAAGAAAGATAACTGTCTGTCAAGACTCGTAAGAGGAGAGGAAACATTTTTTAGTTTTGTCTGGGGCTTCAGAAGCCTTTTCTTTTAATATTATAGCTGCAAGTTTTTTCTTTGAATGAATATGGAAGTTTCCTGTTCGGACAGATATGAATCCCTGAATTATTTCTGTTCAGACAATCTGTGAGCATGGAAACTTTTAATTCTTTATAATTTGATTCCCACTGCATGCTACATGGCATGTCCAGTAATCATTCACTCCTGAAACAACTTATAAGCGTCCTTTGTTTTTTCATGAAATGTTTATAAGATATTAACCTGCTTTATGCTAAATGGCAGACTGTTTCCTTAACTCATGTTTTATACTGTCAGTCATTGTGATTTAGTATTTGTCATCTTTGACAAATCCTTCCTAGGTTTGTCTCCGCAATAAATCTTTATCAATATTACTCCCTTTTGTCAGTCTTTTGGACTGATGATTCTTCATTTACAAAACCAGATGTACTTTTGCTGCATCAAACTGCTTCTTCAAATTAGAAATTCATTTCTACAGCCAAAATAATTCAGAAATAGCCTTCTGGGTTACAAGCCTCTTTTCCAGCTGTGTGCTTGAGTAGTGGCCTTACTTGCGGTGCAGACCCCTCGACCACAGCAGGAGTTGTGCCCTTGCTAGTCCTTCTTTGCACGTAGAATTATGCTGAAATCTACCCTGAAATGCATTGGTGCACAAAGTAAACATATTTGGCTTATCCACTTCACTGACTCATCCGGTGTCTGTGTTCCTATGCATAAACCCAAAGAAAGGCTTATATTTTTAGTTCTGCATGTAACTTCTGATTCACTCTGAAATGTGCTGATGATTCTGCAGCCAGGCTGTGGCTGGTCCTGCACGAACACATAGCGTGGAAGCTAAACTGGCACTTCTTCTGGCCTTCTAATTCTGTCTAAAACTAGTTTGAGTTCCAGAATTTACTCTGTCTGTGTTTACCAATTCATCTAAATGAATAAACAAGACAGAGTGATTGGCAGGTCCTCTCTACAGCAGTCAGAAAGAGTGGGCCAACAAGAAGGACCAAATCCTACCTACTGAGAAAATATATTGGAACTCATCCTTAGGGTTTTGTTCTGCTGATGCCCAGAGAAGACTGGCCAAATCATCATCATTAATTTGAAAAGTCACGTTGATACAGAGGGAAGCATCACTCTCTATGCTGTGCTCCTGTGCAACATAATCCTAAGGTTCTTGGGTGAAATTTCACTTTTGCTAGTGAAGATACATATTGTGAGGCTGTGTTTCTGAAAGTATTGTGTCTATAACAGATAGTTGATATTTTTCCTGAGGACATTCTCAATATACAGAACTGTTCTGTCTTGTCTTTTTTTTTTTTTTTCCCTGAGAAAACACTAGTGTTTTTTAGGCATCTTCAGATCTGAACTAGAAAACTGAAAACAGAAATTATTTCAGAAATAATAACTTACTTTCTTGAAATCAATCCCTGTTACAATTTATGTAGTCAGATGTGCAAAAATTGAGGCCTTCCCCATCAAATACCAAAAAACTTTGAAAATTTCAGTGTTTCTCTTGATAACCAAGAGCTCTGTCAACAAGCTTAGCGATAATATAGGAGGCTGCTCTACCTAAAAGGTTTGTAGGAGTTCTTGTAGGAGTGTTTTTGCTTTCTGACAAGTTTCCAAATCTTCTTAAAAAGACTGTATCTGTTTCCTACTGTCGTTGTATGCTGCAATCTTTTCCCATCATCTTAAGTATAATCTCAGGAGAAATGGTGCAAGGAATTGTATCCATTTTATATTTTAAAAATGAAAGGCATTCCAGGGAAATGCCTGCAGTCAGCTAGCTTGATTCGCCTGTGACTCACAGTGCTCTAAATCAAAAGTCACTGTTGTCAATTGTCACAAAAAGGCAATGAGAATTAAGTATCTTGATGCTTTATCACTTAATTTTTTTATCTCATGTTTTGCTTTGGGAATAAGCATTTTGTGAAAATGTCAATGTATTTATTAATTTGTATTTTATACCTTCATTTCATTTACCTGTTTCAGTGTGTTTCCCTTGCAGTATATTAATAAAAGAAATGAGCATTTGGTTTAAATGGGGAACAGAACCTCATTGTGAATCCTTATTTTCTAATGCAAAATAACATTAGAGTGGTAGATTGTTTAATCATGTAATAAAAGATGAATTTATACTATCCCAAATATCTGTCTTGGCAGATATTGGAACTAATTTATAAATACTACCTAAGTTAATGTCCAAGTCACATGGAAATGGAGATTTGGACTGGACTGACAAAGATAAGCAGCTCTGAGTCATACAGACCAATCACCAGGAAAAATATATTGTCAGCAACAGTAATTACAGCAGGTAATTGTGTCATTTACCCTGTTACAGACCACTGAATGTGATGAGTTTGGAACATACCTTTGATGTGTCAGGGTTTGGAAAACAGTCGTAGAATCTTTTAATGATGGTGCATTTAAAAAAAATGAAGATAAAGGTTTTACACTGTTCAAAGTGGGCATAAACAGCCAGTTCTTTTCAAGATAAGAGGACTGATTTCTGGAAAGGTGGGGGGCCGTCAACAGTAATCCCTTTCAATTATTTTTCTGTGTTTTTAATAAAGTTGGAGTGAACACATGCTTGGTAAGAAGAATTGATTGCCTTGTTCCTAGTTCTTCAGAAGGTGGAAATGGATGTATAATTCAACTTAAGTTCTGTCTACATAATTTTAATGTTTGAGAGGTAAATATTAGGCTGTGGTTGGTGGTAGCCTGAATGGATATTCCAATCTGCTTTGAATACCCTGTGTTTATTCACTTAGTACACCTAAGCATCGGCTTCATCTTCGTTTGAAGTCCTCCAAAGTTGTTCACAGCATCTCAGCTTAAATCCTAACTTTTCCAAAGACGAGACTTATAAAGGAAGTAGGATTAAAAAGGTGAAGTCATCCTGGAATGACAGTAGTATTAGGAAAATGGAATATCTGGTCAAGGTTTGCTTTTTTTTTAACCCTATGGTTTGATTCTAAATTCATATTTTGAGTATTTAAGACCTGAACAATACTGAAGACTTAATGTCATCCATGGTTCTGCTTATTAGAGCAATTCATGGTGTTCTTAAATAGGGAAGCAGATTTGACGGCAGAATTTTTCAGATATGTAAAGTTTGCTAAGATGTGCTTATGCAGATATTTATTTCTCAATATAAAAAGCACATAAGTATCTATATATGTACATACAGAAATAATTATTTGTAAGCTTGATTGGCACTAGCAATTGAACTGTGGCAACAAAAGCATGGTGTGGGCTAGAAAATCTACCCATGAAACAACTAAGTTAGCCAGTGTCAAGTTTCATACCATTGCAGGGGGGGAAAGGAAGATGAAAGCTAGTTTCATTGCATCTCCATTACTATGCTGTGCTGTTTTTTGCTAGAAGCAGTGCAGACAGCTCTGCAGGGTATCTCCTGGCATCAAGGGCTGTGTCTGAACTGCAGAAGCCAGGAGCACTTCCTGGCTTCCAAGGCTGGGTATGTGTGTTAGCTCTTCCCTGACGCTGTGCTGTGGGGAGAACAGGCTGTACTATTCTCCGCAAGTGCTTTTGTTTCCAGGGAAGGCAGCTTAGGTGCAGTGTTTGTGAAGGATATATTTGCTGTGCTGTTTTGGTGTGCCTCCGTAAACTATCAGGAAGGATTTGCCCTAGGGAAAACTGGGAGCATCACTAGAGACGGTATCAAGGCTGACCTAAGGAAAAAGCATCAATATTGTTCTGCTTTACCATCGCTGAAGCGTATCTTTGTCCCCGTTTTCAAGTAGAGAACACTCTTCAAAATCAGGTGAGCAACACTGAAGGAAGGCCTCCTCTGCCTATAGAGCTCAAGCACTACAGTTGTCTTATCAAAAATAGTACTGTCCTACTTGATATCCAGTGAGTCATCTGAGTACCTGTCTCATAGTACCACCAGGGAAATAAGAGGAACCATCTTATGCATTAAGAAATCTCCCTGCTGCATAAGAGCACAGAAGAAACATTTATTTCCTAATATTTATGGTTAGGTAAGTTGCTCTAGATTCCTGTGGACAAGAGCAGGATCAAAGCAACAGCAGCATTTCATCCACCACTGTGGTGCCTCTCATTTTCTTCACCTGACAAGCACTGTACTTGATAATGGTAGTGGTGCTGTATGTTGTAACTGGGATTTTCCCAGGAGCCCCTGGCATGAGTTGGCAAACTCCAGTCACAATGCTATCCCAAAAAGAATAGAAGAGGGGGAACCAGCTGTCACCAGAGAGCTTTGAGTACGTCTATAGTTTATTAAACCAACTTTGGTCAGTACTTGATTGCTGGGACATCTTTCTCCTGTCCCTTTGTATATCCATCCTTCTGTTAACTCTGTGCTGAAAAAGTGGTGTTCAGAGGTGTTTTTGTGGACCCCTCTGGTTATGTAGATGGTCTGTAAGTTATTACTAGCGAAACACGAGAAGAGGCAGCAAGTTAGGAGACTTAGCAGCAGCTGGAGAGCCACTTCCCTGCTTTCTTTGTCTAACAGAAATATGTGTAGGATGGAGGCCAAATATCCAATACATGTATCTGTTGCTAGTGGCAGACTTGTATAACATGGAGCCTTTTAGTAAGGAAACAGCAAATTGAAAGAGTTAGCATTAGGAGAAGAAGTAAAATAAACATTTTTCAGTTGGCTGAGGAAGTTGGAGTAGCATATTTACAGCTCTAGTCTGGCTATTCTACTAGCAATAAACTAGGGAGCACTACTATAGATGTAGAATTTGCTATCATTGTCACTTTTGACAACATAATAGAAGATTTTGAAAGCATTAGTTTATTATAAGTGCCTGGGAGGTTTCATGTACAATACAAGTTAGAATTTAGAAAGATTTACCTAGGAACAAATAATGCACCTGACTAGATTTAAAAAAAAAAAAAAAGAAAGATGAATTTATGGAGAAAGTCGACATGATGAAATACCTTTTAAAAGATAGAAACCTTATTTTAAAATGTCAATGGTAAAAGAGACAAGATATTAAGAGATCAGTTTGACTTAAGGCAAGAAAAAGTGGGTGACAAGGTCACAGACCTTATGTCTGGACTGAAATTTCTTAAGGTGGGATTTTCAAAATAATTTTGCATTACGGTCCTGCCATTGAAATCAATGGGAGTTACAGGGCGATTTTCCTTTAGTGGAAACAGTTAGGCCTATGCTAATTGCTTTAGAAAATCCTTCCCTTAAACTTTTCTGTTCAAGAAGGAATATAGAAAGTGGAAGACATGAAGGACAGTGGAGATAAATTAAAGCTTTTTTAACTTCAGCTGTCATACTAAATATTCTTCCATATATTTCCTCTGTCTAACTGGTTGAAAAGTCTGAAAATTCACAGGATGTTACATGAAGTAACACTGATTAATATTACAATGGAAGCCTCCATGAGAGGAGTGTGAGTATTTTGCAAAAATATGTCTTGTTTCATGAAATCGGAAATCACGATTGCAACACACATTTTGAAGATGATGCAACTTAGGTGGGTTTGAGAAAGTTTAAATGATTTGCTGAAGAGCTGTGGAGGAAGATGGAGGAAGTAATGGTAGGCCTGCCTTGAAATACATATTTTCCCCATCAACTTGTCTATTGTGGCTGAGACTGAGAATATATTTGTCTTCCCTGAGTTCCAGGAGATCTTGGCACGGACTTCTTGGTGTGCAGATACCACAGGAAGGATGGACTGGTCAACATTCAAGTTGTGTGTTAGGCTTTTCAGATTGAGTCCTAGGGGAGAGTACACTCTGCTTAGAGCCATAAAATCTATAATTAGAGCTACAGAATTTGGAATTACTAGTGGACAATTCAAAGGGACTTACAGCTAAGAGTTATGTATTCCTTCAGTCTAGGAGGAAACCCAGAACAGGAATAACCAAAAAAAAAAGAAAAGAAAAGAGATTTTCTGCAAAGAAAAAAGTCTTAAAGTAAAAGGGTAGGAAAAAAGTATACATCTCTTGTAGGCTTTGGTGTGTGAAATAGGGCAAGAGGAAATGGCCTCAAGTTGCATCAGGGGAGGTTTAAATTGGATATTAGGAAAAATTTCTTCACTGAAGGGGTTGTCAGAGACTGGAACGGGCTGCCCAGGGAGGTGGTGGAGTCACCATCCCTGGAGGTATTTAAAAGATGTGTGGATGAGGGGCTTAGGGACATGGTTTAGTGGTGGACTTAGCAGGGTTAGGTTAATGGTTGGACTTGATGATCTTAAAGGTCTTTTCCAACCTAAATGGTTCTATGAAAAATAGTTTTCTTTAGATGGAAGTCTGTTGTGAAATAAAATGTAAAAATGAAAATCTTAGAATAAGTTTTCAAAAAACCTAGGGTGTACTAGGATTAGAATGTCCCATATTTTTGGAAGTTATATTTGCATGTAAATATGCAGTATTTCTCCAGGGATTTTTGGTCCCACGATCTTTATGTGTTCTCGACATTGGTAAAGAAGAGCGCACACGTTAAAAGTTTTGGTTCTCCTAGAGAGAAAAGAACTTCATGATTGGAAATGTGAGGTGTTTTAGGGACAGATTTCATCATCACATTCACTATCAGGATTTGTCTTTTTGTGAAACAAATTATACCATTTCCAAAAGTCCAGCTCAGTTCATGCCATGTCTTGTCAGAGCTTCAGCCACCTCAGAGCTTTCTCCAAAGACCTCCTAGCCTCACAAGGAGAGTGAGTGCGTGCTCCTGGTAATGCCTTCTCTTGATCAAGTGTTTTTTCAGCTGCTTTTAATCCTGCATCAATAACTGCCAGTAATATAGATTCCCTGTTACGTGTTCCTAGTAGTATAGCTAAGATGCAGTCCTGGAGCTTTCTCATAATGGATACGAAAAGGAACACTGGATTTTGGCCATATCCCCAAATGGATTTTCTTCCTAAGGTTTCATTACAGTTTTCTTGGTTTTCCTTTTTTATCATATTAACACCAAATATAGAGTAAGTAAATAAGCTAATAGATAAAAGAGAGAAGTAGACATCTGGATGAGATGATGGCAGCTGTTCTCCCTGAAGAACAACAACGGACTAAGTAATTACAGACAGAAACAGCATTTCAGAAAGCAGGATGGTCTCTAAACAGACCTTGAAAATAGAACGTGTACATGCCAGAGCTGTTTTTATTATCAACATAATTAAGTGAAAAAAGTAGGAAAATTCTGGACATAGATCTACAGAAATTGTTGTTTATGGCTGCACTGAAGAAAGAATTAGAAAACGAGGACCAAGAGCAGCATGGATATATGGGAGTGGATGAAGGTGAAAATCAATCAGGGTTAGCATCAATCAATTAAAATCAATCAGCAAATCAAAACAGGATTAGCAGTGAATAGACTATTGTAGGGAGACCAGGCTTTTCACATCCCCAGCTTTGAACTGAGGACAGCTGCAGGTGGTCAGTAATTAATGATTCATGACTTCAACGTTAACTAAGGGTAAACTGTGTGATGGTAACTCTATAAGTAATTAAAGCATGGGTTCCATTTTGCATTTGAATTAAGGAATACTACAGAAAAATGAACTGGCTCATACTTGAATTGAGGAATATAAATTCAAAAATTTAACATAAATATATGGAAAACGTAGCATAATTATCAATAAATTTACAGCATTTGCTCTTTGAAAATAGTGTACATATACTGAGACTTTAAGTAACCCTGCCAATTAGAGTTTAAACTAGTTAATATGGAGTCTTAAAGAAATTAACCATCTGTCATTTCCCAAATGATCTTAATGCAATAAGCCTTCCAAACTACTCATATAATTACTACTGATTTTTGTCTTGTACATGAACTACACGAGGGAAAAAAAGCTTGTAATTAAGATAAACTGTAAGTGAGCATTTAAGTGTGTCGGCTATTGATAATTCAAGTAACTCTTATCTGTTGTCACTGCTGTGACTGTTGTCCCTGCCACGTCAGATGGCCAGCTGGTCACCATGGTTCTATAGATCTATACCAAATCAATGGGAAGGAGACAGGAGGCTGAAAGTAATTTGAGTTCAAGAATACAGAGTCATTGAAAGGTGAAAATGCCTAATGTATTATCTCTATTTAAATTATTTTAATTTAATCCTGGTCCATAAGTTCCTCACTCAGAAATTAATACCTGTTTCATTGTGTTACAAGATTACAATTGGAGGGGTGTATTTTATTTATATTTTTGGGAACTTTTATGCATTTCTGTGCCTTGAGTGTGATCTCAGCTTTTATTTTCCAATGTTGTTAATGGATGGTTCAGGAAAACTGCCAGCATAATATGCTTTACCCATAAGTAAGTGATACAACTCAGTCATCGTTCCTTTTTGTTGGATTGGATTCTGTTGGTTGTTTATTTTTTTTCGTAGACATTTGCAGAATTTGGATTTGCAAGGCAAATATTGGGAAAGCATGCAGTATGCAAGTAGGAAATGCTATACAGACTTTTGTTTATTTTTAATCATGAAGTAGCCAGTAGGAAGGATAGGAGCTGATGTTGCATAGTGCTAGGATAATGAGGAGGATGCAGGTGACACACCTTGTGGACAGTATGTTAAATTTTACCAAGTTCTACAAGAACCTCTGCACAGATAGTGAACTTGGTAAGACAGATCCCCAGTTGTCATTGCATTGACATACATCACAGGATCTAGTGTGTCCTGATCAGTTTATGCCAGCAGTCTCATTCCCTAGGATGTGGTACTTCACCCTAGATACCCTTCTGAAGTAACAACTTTTTTGTCAAGCAAACTATGTGGAATATTCTGGAGTAGTATTTCAAAATGAACCAAAGTAAAATAAAGTATATCATCCTTACTGTATGTGCATATATATATGTACGTTTGTGTATATATATTTGTGTGTGATGTATATAATCCATTTGCTGCACACCCAAATGTGTATAAGTGAATTAATTGCATCATCATGTAATTTTTTGCATCTCTAAGTCATCTGTGTCATAAGAACTATTTAATGGAATATTCATATGCACTTATTGTTAATATTGTTATTACCATGGAGCAATAGCAAATTTTGCAGTTGAAATTTTTTTTCAGTCTAGAACGACCTCATTCCAGAGATAGTTTAGTCAATATAAATACTGTATTTAAAACTTTGGTTGATTCCCAGAACAGAGTTTTTATGAATTTTAACACTGTTGAGCATAGAGTCCTGAACAGTGCAAAATGGAATTTAGATATATTGGATTATAAAGCTTTAGAAGTAATCATTGAAATCAGTGCATTTGGTCTTTATAGAAGATGTTTATCCAAATTCAGGTTTGTTAATCAGTAAAATCTCTGCAAAAGTAATTTTTATTTCTTTGCCCCTGTAATACTATTGGCCTGTCCTCGTCTTTATTGTGGTGTGCAGTGAAATAAGTACAGAACTTTTGTTAAATGTGTGTCACATCATTTCTAAAGATCCTTGAAATAAATGGCCTCAGTGCTTCTTGCAGTGTCAGAAATATATTTGAACAGTACTGTCATTTCTGAATGATGTTTCTATACTGGTTTTTGAACTTAAAAAACATATTAATGGTTCTCTTTAAATTATTCTCTTATAAATTGCTCTTTTGCTTCTTTGTAATGCACGGTCCTATCTGCTTCTACAGTTCCTAGTTTGATATTTAAGATTGCTGAACTCAGTCTCTGCAATGTCCTTCTTGTTTAAGGTGACTTTCCAAGTGTTTGATTAAAAAAAGAAACCAAAGTGATAAGCATGAATTAATGAAGAGCACAACCCTTTTTATTATGACTAAGTATTTCTATCTTTAATAAAGCTGGACAGTCTGCCTTGTTACTAATAGAGAATTGTGGCAGAAGCTGTTTCTGGTGGCCTCTTTAAATTGGTGTGGATAGTGTGCCATGTGCTGGAAGAGTGAATGTAGTAAGATGCTTTATGTACAGGATTTTTTCCAGTGTAGTTTAACCATTTGTAATCAGTCCATAAAAGACCCAGTCCTGAAGTGTAGGCTGACTGCTCTTTAGTTGCCACTGTAAGAAGGAATATGAAATACTACGTTTAAATGGTTTTAAGTGTGTTATTGAGGCTAAGCTCAGATAATACAAAGCAACGAACCTAGATGGATTGTAAAATGTCCTGATTCTTTTTTTGCTGATTTTTTCCATTCCTATTATTTTAAAATCTCTGCTCCTTTAATTGAATCGCAAAATTTCCTCTTATTCGGAGACATTTTCCTCCTAAACAATGACACGTAAACATCAATCCAAGAATAATTTATCAGACCCATGAATTTTTCATGAGTTGCTAGTATTTGATTTAAATAAAAATAGACCTGAAGTTTGAGCAGATAACCACAGAAGTAGAAGTGCTGGCTGTTTTGATACAGTTTGGGTTATGTGCTGGACCCTCCTCCTGAAATGTTAGCAAGCCCCCTCCATGAACTTTCTTACAGGAGCATATGAAACACTGAAGTTTCTTACGGCAAGAGTAGGAAACCAGGTATATTATCTTCAAATCCAAGCTCCCTTACTTCGCTAACAGAAAGTTAATTTTATAGATACTGTATGCTTTAAGAAAAATCCATCTTAAAATACTCAGTAGTTTTTCTTAGCCCGGAGAGTAAATGTTAGGAAGGCACACTCAACTGCGACAGTCATCTTCGTATGCAAGGGACATACATCTGTGCAAATGGTCTTCAAGGCCCCGGTATTGCAAGGTGTTATAAATACGGTTAGTACCTTGTTGTACTGGAATACCAATAGCAAGTTTGCTGGGCATAGAGGCCAGAGCACTTGCCCTGCCCTTGGGTGCCCTGATGGGCTTTCAGAGATGCTCCAGCCACGCGCATAGGACCATTCCTCTTAGTGTGACAGTCTGTGATCACCTGCTTTCCTCTAATATACTCTTATCCCTAGTAAAGAGCTGCTGTGCGTGCCAGGGATGCTTTTGCATTCCTAAGGCATGGGGTGGATGGCTGCACCATACTTAATTTGTCAAATTCAGTGATTTGACCTGAGTTTCCCAGTGTGATGTATTGCTGTATAGACCCTACCTCCTGTGATACCAAGATAATGGCTTTGCAAGATATTTTGGCCTGCTGAGTGCATAATGTTTCATACATTTCCGTAGTTATTTTCCTGTTGTATGTTATACAGAACCTTTAAAAATGAGAAAATAATATATTTACTATTTAAATAGTATACCATATTTAAACAGTATTATAATATTAATACAAACTAAGAAAGCCAGGAAATTATTACAGTACAGATAATACTTTTTACTTCATTTGCGTGGTCATGACTTTATTTTTCTTTTATTTTATGGACTGATTTAGCATAAGTACTGTTTCAGCCAGCACAAGAGATTTCACTATGTTAGAAGGTCGGAGTCAAAAATTGTAACTGGATTTTCGAGGGGCTGGATCATTCGGGGAACAATAACAATTTTAGTTATTTATGCTGAGAGCGAAGTAATTAAGTCTCATGCTTCAGGGCAGAGGCCTGCAGCCCATGCTCTGCTGCATCCAACTAGGGACTCAGCTTAGTAAGTGCTGATGCCTCGGTGCCGAGGGCTGAGGAGAGCATTGTTGGTGAGATGAGAGACACGTAAGTCCTTGTTTAGAAGAGGGGTATTAGGTTACTGTTATTAAAACCCAAACAAACACTCAACAACAACAACTCACCAAAAAAAAAGTATCTAAACCTGGGTAGTGTTTAAAATTGATTAGTTACATTGTGGTGAATTTTTTCCCCCTTTTGAACAACAGGTACTTGCCATTACTAGAGGACAATTTACATCTACTGATGGATTAGAGATGTGCCATTCTGCCAGTTTTATACTCCTACAGTTTATGGCCAGTATTGAAATAGCAAGTTGAACATTTCCATAGTGATTTTCAAATGTTAAGAAATTAATTTTCCTGACAACTCTGTGGGCTATGTGCAGACTTCAGGCCTTATTTATGAAGGGGAAGATTCAGAGCAGTATGACATACCCAAAATTAGGGAAGAAAGAACATGCAATTCCAGATTTAAGACTTGTGTCAGATAGCCAGAACTGGCATAAGCTGCACTAATAAAATTTGCTAAAACCTGGGCAGAATGATGGCTATGAAAACCTCACATGCAGGTTAGTACATGTGTGCTGATTGAAATTAGGTGCTTTTATGTTCCCCAAACAGTCCGTTTTCCTGAAATTAAAATTTCAGGGGTCTGAAATTATTTATGGATAGGTGAATACTGTATTTAAAGAAAATGCAAGGAATATTTCCAGAAGATGGAAACATTTCATTTTGATGCCTACAGACTAAGATATTGCATTTTGAAAATACTAGAGCATTTCATATGGCATTTTGAAATGACACTTTAGAGAATCTTATTTTGAAATCGCATATTCCAGTTCTTAAAAATCACATGTTAAAACATTAAAAATTTCAGTAACCTAAACACTTATGCAATACTTCTTTGTTTCAGATTAAACAGGGCATTTCAAGTTAACAGAAAATCATGTTGTCCAGACTTTTCGGTTATTTTGTGTACTTCTCAGTATGTCTAAGTCTAGTCAGCAGACTGAGGAGTCTCATCCATCACACTCCGGTGCTAGGACACACCATGCTGAAAGTCCCTTGAACAGCAGGCAGACCTTTGTTTTCGGGTTACTCGCTTCATCTAAATAAAGTGCTGCATACGCACTGGAGGGGAGGAAAATATGGGCTGCATTTTGAAGTTCTGCCTTCTATTAACTGTATCTTTTGCAGTTTGGAGCGCGTGTCTCGCACCATTAGTCAGCTTTTTGAGGGAAACCCTATGAATCCCGCATAAGATAAACCTGCATGAATAAATTATACAGTAGAACTAGCATATGGACTTTCAGTATGTTAGCCAGCTCTTTGGCAAATGTTTACGAGAACACTGTAGCCCACATGGAAAGTATAATGATGGTGGCTGCCTGTTAATGAAGGTGGAGTTATGCTGCCGCACACTTATCACATATAGTGTCTGTTAAAAATACGTACCCTGCCTGTCCCACAGTTACATATTCACATAGCCCTGTCGTCAGTACTACTACCGTGTTTATCTCTTTTTAATGTGGAGATCTATATAAAGCTTCTATTTTGTTGTGTTTTAAAAATTCAGGACCATCCCATTCTTGTTTCGCTTTTCAGAGCATGACGAGTGTGTAACAAACCAGCACAACTGTGATGAAAACGCGCTCTGTTTCAACACCGTGGGTGGGCACAACTGCGTCTGCAAGCCAGGTTACACGGGAAATGGTACCATCTGCAAAGGTAAGCCGCTGCAAACCTCTGGGGTACAGCAGTCTTTGAACTGGATGAGATGCTTTGTCATAGTTGATGCAAATCTGGTCACGTGGCTTGAAGAAGACAGACATAATGCTAGGCTATGCATTTAGGTACTGGACCTGTAAGAAGATCTTCATAGGCAGATACACACCGACTTTGCATTTGGCAGAGTTCACAGTAATTTGAGAATGATGCATACATAGATAGTATGCTCTAAAATTTGAAGTAATTATGTTTCATATCTGTGTCAAGTTAACAGTTTCTCTACATGCCACACTATTCAAGGAAGCCCACAGTTACCAACAAAGTTACAGCTGTAAAACCATTGTCAGATCCACATTGTCCACGGTCAATCACTTGATATTTTGCTTGGATGAACTGAAAGTTGTTTGGTATGCTGTGTCTTTTTATTGTAAATGAGAAAAGCAGTAGACATGCATGCACAAAACCTTTGCTACACGTGGGGTGGTGCCTTGTTTTCTAACATTCTTGTTCACTGGTATAAACATTAGAAGTTATACTTCTCATCTTAGAAAGACGCTTTCCCAGAGATACAATGCTGCTTTTATTTCTGTTGCGTTTCACAACAGAGGAGATGATACTTGGTACTTGGGCCCAAATCCTCGGAAGTCCTCAGGCTCTGAGCTTAGGATTTACAGGATGCTTGAAAACAGAAGTAGGGGAACTGGCTCAGACACGAGAAGTGGTCCAGCTGCAGTAATAGCATACTCGGCATTCCTTGAAATTGTGCCTTGGTCCTCTTGATCTGTTAGGTGTCAGAATCTAAGGGGCCGGAGTTAATGTTGGTAGTATCCCATAGATAGCTTCTGCTGCTGTGTATTATCAAGACTAAGCAACCCAGAATTTCTTTAATTGCTAAGCCTGATTAAGATGTTAGCCCTAGTTATTCCTTCACCTGAGTCACAGTACGATTTTTCTAAATATTCCTAACATAAACAAGCTCTTCGTAAAACACAGCAGCCTGTTCTTCTTCCCGTCAAACACATGGGTAGAGGGAGAGATGTCAGCAAATACACCCTTTTATGCTGGGCTCCCTCCTATGGGGAGTGGGAGAAAAGTCTTAGCCTCAGGAGGTTCAAACCCAGAGCTGTTCCTCTCAGAAGAGAGCTCTGTCTGCACAGCTCACTCCTGTGCTGTGCTTGAGAATATTCCCCAGTCCTTCTGCTGGAGGCGTGTCAGCTTACAAAAAGGTAATTGAGATTTCTTTGGGTCAAAGAGAAGGTGCATAACCCTAGAGCATTGTGGTCAGCTCTTTTGTTCCCTGAATATGAGCTCTGACTGCAGGTCTGACATTTCACAGAGCATCTGGCCCCACTCGCCAAAATACTGAAAAGACAGTATGCATGAGAAGACTCTGAGCCTGTGTGTTCCAATCTGAGAAATGTGGATGCCAGTGTCCTTCAGAGAGACCTGGATGCGCCTCTTGTCCCCATGGCTTTGGCAGCTTTTTACGCACAGGGCCGCCAGCTGTGCTCCCGTGCACCGTGTCGTCCTGCCCGGGGAAGCTTAGATGTCTCACTCAGTGACGGGGGTCTCACGGCACAAGGCTGGTGCCTGGAAACCGAGAGCTGGAAAGTGCAAATCGATAACACTCATGTTCTCTCTCAGATGAGCCTTAAAACCGCTCATCAGCAGTCCTGTTAGAGCAGCTGCAAACCAAAGCCTGACATCTCCAGTGGCTGGTAACAAGTGCAGGGCTAGACCAGTACCCCGGAGCAACTCTTTATGTTGGTGATAACCTCCATCTGCCTAGTTTCACCTACAATTTCTTGTGACCAGAGTATTTCTGATTCCATATTGTGGATACAAGCACAGAAATTAAACAGCTGCCATGTTTAGAGCTGATTGCATTTCTGTGTCCGCAGAAGGGGCTCTTTAACGCATACACATGTTCACAACTGTATCAGGAGCGTGCTGCACCTAAATACGTGAGCACGGCTTCTCAGACTGCAGTGTGCCAAAGAACAAATCCAGGGATCAACTTCAAACTGTAGATGGTACAAGTTTTTAAGTTCTTCAGAATCCCTTGAGACAAAATTACTGTTTTTCTTGTTTCAATCTAATTGCTTAATCAAGAAATAACGTAGCCAGCTGATTTAGTGCTCAGTTGTGCCTATTATGTCCAGACCTTTATTTGGGAAGCAGAGACAACCAGCAGCACTGCCCTAGAAGAGTCTGTTCCCGGGGAAGATGCTGCCTTTCACTGCTTCCCAGTGCATGCGAAGGAGCACGTGTGATATGTTGTCTTCAGATGATTTGCTCTAATCTCCTTCTGTAGCTTGTCAGCCCATCTGGCCAGTGAGGCAGGCAGGCCATAAACCATCTCTTTGTGACCTCTGTCCTTAGGAGAAGGCAGTCTCTGTGCTCAGGGCCATAGGGACCATGTTTCATGCCAGGCTGCCAGCAGCCTGTGTTCACCTGTGTGGTTGCTGAATGTAGTTCTGTTTCCCATACATTGTGATTTTGCATTTTGCAGCATTTTGCAAAGACGGGTGTAGGAACGGAGGAGCCTGTATTGCTTCCAATGTGTGTGCCTGCCCACAAGGCTTCACTGGGCCCAGCTGTGAAACTGGTAAGATTATTACTGAATTTGTGATGAAGGTAATCCAAGGAGGATGTTTGAGGTAATCCAAGAATAAAGGATTATTTAAGTGTGTGCCCTGAAAGAGGAAGCTGCTACTAAAGTTACTCACTTTTCTTATATGCCTCCCAAGAGAATGTATTACAGCAGTTCTAATTAGAAGCACATGGACTGCAAAAATGAGAACATGAATTAAGACATCTTGGGTTTTGATGTTTCATAGTTAATAAGATTGCTATAGACTTGCTTTTCACCTCAAATGGCCTTTGGTGTCTCCTATAAATGGCAGATAATCTGACATCTAGAAATAAATTCCAATAATAGATTACTTCTGTGCTGTAAATGTGTGATCGGTTCAATAGCCCACCTTCCCTTGCAACCTTATTTGAGGAGTGCTGATTAAGTCAGTGTTCTGACTCAGTGTTGAGGCAGGTTTCGGTGTTTCTACTGCTTTTACCTCCTTTTGCAGGAATTTTTTTCTCTTCCTGCTACCCCTGAGGATGGCAGTACCACAAAGGCTTGTTTTAGAACTTTATTTTTTAAGTCTTGGATCTAGTCAAATTATATTGGCCAGCAGAATATGTAGAATGTTAATACCTAGCATCTCAAGTGCCTGTAAATAATTTCTCAAAGTTCAAATGAATAGTTTCAGCACCTTTATTTATTGCTGCAGCATTTTTAAATGCATTCTTACCGTACATGCCTCCAGGAGGTAAAGGGAGAAAACTCGCTTAGATTAATTGGCTTCAGTATGCCTAATAAAAGGGCAGTCTGCCACCTATGATTGACTATTGTTGCTGTTCTGTATTGCCTTCATTAAATCTTCCAAACAGAGGAAAGGAGGTCATTTGAGCAAGTATTGCTTTCATCTGACCTGTAAACATGTCCAGTTTAATGAAAAACACAGTCTGATCTGAATTCTGTATTATCTGGTCCATTTGAGAGGTGAGAAATGCAATTGTTTTCATTCTCCTGTATTTGAGCAGATATTACCACAGTGCACAAGAGGGATGCTGTGTGAAAAGCAGTATCCTGACTGTTCATCTATTTCTAGAAAAATGTCAAAAGAGCAAGTTTTCAGGTATTCCTCACTGTTTCACGGGCTGCAGAAATGTGGTACATGATATCAAGGTGTCTTCAGTGTAACAGTGTTGTGTTTTTGCTTGGAACAATTTGTGTGCTAATATAATGCTCAAGTATTAAAACAGTTACTTTGTTTTAGTAATATTTGTCTTATATGCTCCTTGCAGCATTCTGCTGTTACCAATTATATATAACATGTATAGTTTCAAGGCCCACGTTCATCTTTTCCAGCTTTATACTCCTATCTGAAGTGTGTAGACTAGAAGCATATTTGCTTTAGTCTCCTTGTAAGCCGCTGTCAAAGAGAGATCTTACTGGCTTTTCTGAATTGCCCCTAGAAGTCCTGTCTCTGCTTCCTTCTTTAGAGGAGAATGCAGGGACACTCTGTTCCCAATTCAGAAAGTTCAGGCACCTTAAGCTAACTTAAGATAGCTTAAGTGCATTCAGCCCCAAATGTCCTTTGGAAGCAGCCGGACTGCTGGCCTAACTGCCCGTCCTTCCTGCCCTTCAGGAAACATACAGGAGGGCAGGTAGAGACTTGGACCAGGTCTGAATGCCTTTCTGAATATCTGATCTCAAATATTTAACATAAGGTTGGTATGGTAGTTTTCACCTGGTATCTCAGAGCTAGTGATACTGTTGTTATGATTTGGAGCCAGTTTGCCAGTCCCAAACTAGTTTCATAGGTCAGCTTTGCAAGAAACCCCTCTGTCCTCGTGGACCTCCACTGGACATCATATTTTTCATACTGTTGAAATAAGTAATGCTAGAGATCAGCCACAGGGGTACGGGTCTGGTCACCTCATTTGGATATTAATGTGCAAGAGTAGGTTTGTAATCTACCTGCCCATGGCTTTGAAACATGCAGTCTGAAATACTGTCAGAGTGGCAAATGGAAGACGTGTCCTGTCGATAGAGCAAAAGCTGGTTCGTTCTGAGACTGCATTGTCAGAAATATGGTGCTGTATTCAGCCATTAAAGAAAACCTGAGCTTCAGACAGTACATATTCACTCCCAGTGAATGCAACAGTTTCCTGAAGGTGCTTCTCGTTAGGCTTGAAGTGGTTCGAGACATTCATACTACAAATAATAAAAAGCTTCCCTTTTTTAACAGTCACTTTATCTACAAAGGTGGTGTAAACTTTTCTAGGCAGACATCTTTAGTTGAGATCACATACAAGGAAGGAGGAGGATTGATGTAAAGATGCCAAATCTATTTTGAAATAGCATGTTACTTATCTCTGTTTATGCTACATATATTTAAAAACTGCATGTTGAAGAATCTTGGCATTTTTAACTTAAAATAAAATGTATAGTTATATAGAAGTTGTCAGCAGCTGCTGAACCTATGAATTAATTAACAGGAGATTGAATCCACACCCCAGCAATAACCTAGAAAAATACAATCACCAGTTCTTAATGTTTCCTTCTGTAGAAGGTGGTTTAATAGCTCTCTTTAAATAATTTCTCAGAATCATAGAAAGGATGAGGTTGGAAGGGATCTCTGGAGATCACCTTGTCTAATCCCCCTGCTCAGAGCAGGTTCAAATAGAGCTGGTTTCTCAGGACTGCGCCCAGTTGGATTTGGAGTGTTTTCAGGGCTGGAGACTCCACAAGCTCTGTGGGCAACCAATTCCAGTATTCAATCACCCTCACAGTAAAAAAAAATTTCTTTTTGTTATGTTCAAATGCAGCTTCCCATCCCCTTAGTCCCTTTCCTGGGCATGACTGAGAAGTGTCTGGCTTCCCCCAATACCATCAGATATTTATACACATCGGTAAGATCCCTTCAGCCTTTTAATTTCCAGGCTGAACATCTCAGCTCTATCAGCCTCTCCTCATACGACAGATGCCCTGGTCCTTTAATCATCTTCACAGCACTGCGCTGGATTTGCTCCATGTCTCTTTTGTACCGGGGAGCCCAGCACTGGACCCAGCGCCCCAGATGTGATTTCAACAGCATAAAATAGAGGGGAAAGATCACCTCCCTTGACCTGCTGGTAATGCTTTTCCTAATGCAGCCCAGGAGGCTGTTGGCCTTCTTTGCTGCAAGGGCAAATTGCTGGCTCATGTTCAACTTGGTGTCCCCCAGGACCTCCAGATCCTTTTCTGCAAAGCTACTTTCCCACTGGCCAGTCCTCAACCTGTACTGGTGCCTGGGGTTGTTCCTTAATACCTGTAGGACTTGGCATTTCCCTCTGAACTTGATGACATTCCCGTTGGCCCATTTCTCCAGCCTGCTGAGGTCCCTCTGAATGGCAGCACAACTACCTGGTGTAGCAACCCTTCCTCCAAATTTTGTATCATCTGCAAATGTGCTGCGGGTGCACTCTGCCTTATTGTCCAGGTGTTGAACAGTACTGGCCCAGTACCCACTATTTACCCAGGTGTACACTGCTAAATGACCAGCCTCCAACTGGACATTGTACAGCTGATCACAGCCCTTTGAGCCCAGCCGTTCAGCAAGTTTTCAATTCACCTCACTGTCCGTTTATTTAGCCTACACTTCTTAGGTTGTCTGAGGATGTTACAAGAGCATCAAAAGCCTTACTAAAGTCAAGATAAACAACACCCACTGCTCTCCTCCCATTCACTGATGTAGTCATCTTATTTTAGAAGTCTATCAGGTTGGTCAGGCATGATTTCCTATTCATAAATCAATGCTGACTGCTCCCAACACCTTCTTGTCCTTAGTATGTTTGGAAATGGTATCCAGGAGGATACCATCAGCTTCCCAGGGATGGAGGTGAAACTGACTGACCTGTAGTTCTCTGGATCCTTGCCCTTCTCAAAGATAGGAGGGACATTTGCTTTCTTCCAGTTCTTAGCAGCTTCTGACAGTCACCATGACCTTTCAAAGATAATTGAGATTGGCCTTGCAATGACATCAGCCAGCTCCCTCAGCACTCCTGTATGTATCCCATCAGGTTTGACTGACCTGTGTTTTTTCCAGTTTATTTAGATATTGACCCTCCTGCACCAATGGTAAATTTTTCTTGCTCCAGACTTTCCCACTGGTCTTGGTGACCTGGGACTCCTGAAGGCAAATCTTACCAGTAAAGACCAAGGTGAAGAAGGCATTGAGTACCTCACCATTTTCCATGTCCTTTCCAAACCCCATCCCTGCACACTCATTCAGCGTCTCTATATTCCTTCCAAAGCCAGACAGGGATGATGCTGTCCATGCTTAGGTTCTGCCTATGGAGCCAGGCTCATGTTGTAGAACAGGCCATTGAACAAGAACAAACCAGAGCTGAAATAACTGGAATTGTTGGTGTCCAGAGCATCCCCCTAAATTTTTGATGAGGCTGTCTACTGTGTGGCAAAGACCTGGCCTGTTTCCCTGGTTCCTGTGTTGGTTGGGAAGATGTACTGTTCCACGTGATGGGACTAACAGCTCCCCCAAGCCTTCCAAGGGAGCGGAGAGGAGCAGAGGCAGTGACTGATACAGCACTGCTCAGTAGGAAGCAGACAGCCTGCTTCTGATGGGAGAGGTCAGAAGTCTTCTGATAAAATTGTCCTGAGACTGAAACGTGGTTTCAGGGCAAACCCATTCACCCAGAACTCAATGTGCCTTTCCCAGTTCTGGTGGATTAGCACCAGAAGCTTGCTTGTGTTTACGGGCACAGCTGTAATGCTTTTCACCTGTCAGCTGCCTTGGAAAGGCTATGTCAGATTCCTAAACTCAATGCAGCTTTTGCAAAGAGAAGTGAAGCCCTGTGTAATTAAGAGCTTAACAGGTTTCATAAAATTTCTTCTTCCAAACGGGTGCTTCTGGGGTGTCAGTAGGAGCCACGTCTCTCTCAGAAACATAAGAAGGACAATCAACTAATACTGCTAGTCAGGTATTCCCATGAGAAGAGGTATTCACTGTGGAGCACCTTGCAGTTAACAGACCTATTTGCAATGCCTTAGAATGATCTGTTGGAAGCCTTCTAGATTAATCATGGCCTGTGCCCTGTGGAAATGGATCAGTGGAATGAGGAAGCAGATGTAAGAGTCATGTGGAGATATATCAACCTCCAGCACCTCTTTTTAATTGGTAATGGAACATAAAAATGAGATGTGGGAGAATTCCCATTTCTCTTCCGAAAGGATGTGGGTTGAGGCATTGTTAAAGTTGGAGATGCATTTGTTAGCTTAGGGAGGTGGGGTATATGTGTTGAAAGATTTTCAAGTCTTACAAGGCACAGTAGTAGTTAACCCAGTAGAACAGCCTTCTGCAGTGTAGAAAGCTGAGACTACCAAGGGAATCTAAAAATATTTGTGCCTGTTAAATTTTTTCAGAATACCTGACTTGATACTGTCTTGTTTGTTTGCAAAATTATGAATTCTTCAATGGGCATTTTTAAATGCCATCTTAAATTGTATTTGAAGTGTGTTTTATTTTAGAATCCAGCACAGGATGACTTTGTTAGATCTGCTTGATGTTACTGTAACTCCCCTTTAATTTGATGACAGAGCTTTAAGAGTGGATTTTTTCTCCTACTCTATATGCATATCTGCTAGTGTGTGTATACAAGATTACTGCATTTTTGCTGCTTGTCAGCTTCTTTTTTGAGTTCCCACACTCATTTTGTGCTTTGAGTATTCCCCTGGACCGCTTTTAATTATGCATGAGATCAAATAGCAGAGTTTCGCTACTAGTAGTGTTTTGATGTAGTTTTTGTTAACAGGTTGGCTGGAAGTATATGGCTTTTTTATAGATGATTGGCTATAACCTGCATTTCCTGATAATGAACTTTCCTTGGATGTCACAGGAATCATGTCCACCTGTCATTAAACAATCCATGGCAAAATGCTGAAAATAAACTGGCACACGAAACTGTTACCTGAACTGCTGAGAAAAAGTTTAACTTAAGAGATCCTACATTCATTCAGCCATACATTATTACTAACAGTTGGCTTAATTAAATGTGTACTGAATTTATGACAAAAATGGTGAGCATAAGGTATGTGAGATCACCCTCTCTTATCTGATCTCTTATCAGAAATAGCCGAATCCAAGGAAAATAAATTATTTGGCTCTTCTCTGTATTTTTTTTCCACATATGGAAAGCTCAAACAAAAATAGCGTTAAGTGTTGCAAGTACTTCATGGAGAAGGAAAAAAAATTTCATGTCGCTAAAACAAATTTTTGCAACTTTATGCTTAACATTTGTAGTTCAAAATACTGAAATACAACTCAGACAAGTGATTTGGGTAAATAATTGTTACTCTTTAGAGTAACTCTTTAGAGTTTTGTGGCACTTTCTGTATAAACTAAATAATTAACATGCATGACTGTTGATCTTTTCAGGAAATCGAAATTAATTTGTTCATGTGCACTGACCATAATAATAGCAGGCTTCAGATTATTGAAGACTATTATTACTCCTGTTCCAAAGGAAGCTTGTGAAAATCTTTTAATTCTGATACCCCAGTTATTAGGAGAGTAATTTTACTGGTATTGGAATAGAAGGCTTTGTCAAAGTAACCAGAAGGCTTGTTAACTTTGCTGATTTTGCAAAAATGAAGTATCTTAGTACTTTTAGCATCACAGGAGAACTGCTTCCATTTAAGCCCTTGATCCCTGGCGTTCAGCTAAAACAACCACAATCAGCTTGTGGCCAGGTAGGCTCTGAAGATAAAACTGTGACACAAATGACATTTGAAGCCCATAGAGCATTGAACCAAATCTGTAAGAACTGGAATTACTTTTGGCAGAACTCTTAGAAATTCTTGGCCCCGGTCTAATGAAAACCCTCTGTAAGCTATGAAAGTATCACAGTCAAAACTTTACTAACAACTCAGGAATCTGCCGTTTGCTCAGTTTTATTTTTACAATGAAGATTGAAATTACTGACAGTCAGATTGGGATTTACAACAATAATACTAAAAGGCTCAAATTTGTGGTACAAGTATGCAAGGTCCTGCAGAAACCTAGAGTAATAGGAGCGCCCTTCAACAGTTCATAGTCTAACCAGGGGAAGCTGGTTGCATGCTGGGATAAATGAGTATAACACACAGACTCCTTGAGCAGAAAGCGTATTAGGCTTAATCATTTTGTTCTCTGAAATCCTCAAGGGGTTGCTGGGCTTTTTAATGATGGAGGAAGCACAAGAAGGCAGCAAGAGGGGAGCGGTGGAGTGAACATGAAGGCAGCACAGGCATGGACTGTCCAGAGCAACAGCTGTAGGAAGAAGGGGTGCCTCCCATAGTTCATTAGTTTCCATAGCCCACCTGGCTTGCTTGGATCCTGGTGTCCTGAGAATTCAGGCTCCTGTTTTTGGGGAGAGTCCCAAGTTTGAGACTTAAAAGTTAGAGCATACTTTCGGCAGGAAATGTTTTAATTACATTAAAGGGCTGACTTCAATTCACACAAATAAGAAAATGTTGAGTTATTCTATAGAGCCTGGATAAATTTTTTGAAAACAAATAGTACTTGAGCATGATTTGCAGCGCAAAACATTTTAATAGATCCCAGCGTCAAGTAGGAATTCATCATATTTTGAAAGTGAGGCCTTGTGAGTGACTCGAGTCTGGCATTTCAACTTCAGTAATTTTCAAAGTTTGTAAGTTATTAACTTTTCCCTTGGTGCAAGCAAAAAAAAAATCACTCAGGACAAAACCCAAAGCAGCTAAATTGTGGCTTGCAAGCAGTTGAGATCCGGCATGCATTCTGGACTGTGTGCTGCTCTAGCCCTGCAGCTGTGCCGAGGCTGTGGTGTCAGGTCCCTGTGTAAGCCAGAGCCCCGACTGTGGGAGGAGAGATGGTGGAGCTGACGTGCCCAGCTCATCGCTGGACTTAGCTCTATGCACACCCTAGCCCTAGGGTGTCACTGCCATTTCTCCTCTTTGAGTCATTCCAAGTGCTCCCCATTTCCTTGGCAAGTCTCCTGGCTTCCTGCCCTGTGGAAATACTGGTATGTAGCATGTTGGGTTGGGAAGTTTGGCCTTTCCAGCCATAGCTCAAGTGTAGATGGAGACACGGAGTTCTCAGTCTTGGCCTTCTCAAGGGTGGTTATTTTGTATGTTGATTACTGATTTCAGAGGCAAGAACAGTGTTTAAGCTAGCCTTGGTTTATCAAGGTGATGGATATAACTAGTGTGTTTGGTGATAGCACGTCTTACCCTACATGTTTTCCGTTTTAAGTGCTCTCTTACTTCAGGAAAAGCAGATAGTAAAATGACGGACAAATTATGGGACGCATACTATAACAGCAACTTCTATGTCTTCTTATAACAGCTAATTCTACTTAAAAAGACTAATATGTCACTATGATAATTTTTCAATACATTGATACAGAACCCTAATAAATTTTGAAATACACAGTTTGTGTTTTGCAGTCCTACTGAACTACAATTATGCGATGTGAAACAAGCATCTTCACATAGAATTTTTTTGGTGACTTGAGAAGTTAGCAGGAAATTACTGTAGGAGTTATTTCCTTGCAAAGCCATACCGGTATCTCAGTCATCTGATTGACAACATTTCTGCTCTTCTTGTGGTTGCAAAAATTTTTAATGTCGAAATATAAAGTGACTTTTGAGATTTGAACAAGCACTGGTAAGGAATAGGCTAAAATCAGCACAGTAATTTGCATGGTCCACTTAATGTAATTTTCCTGTTGCTCGGGGTGAAAAGCTATTAAATTTTACCTCCTGAGCTACTCTAGGCAAATAGTGCCTAAGAGCAATGATTCAAAGACTGAACTGTGCCCCAGTGAACCATCTAAGCCAGTACCTTGGTGGTGTCCCCAAGTCCTTTCAGTGCTTGGAAGGTGTATCCATACTTTTTTTTTTTTCTTTTGGCTTGCCTCGATTTCAAATAAATAGTTTTTGAGAACAGTAATTCTAGGAATTTGGACCTCCGTACTGCTTACGTGCTTCTGCATTGTTCTGTTTAGTTAATATAGTTTTCTGATGTACTGTTTAGGGCACAATATATTTTATCTACTTCTGACTGGTGATTACTAGGGAGAAATAACCTTAGCAATAGAGGGTGACTGTTCCAGGCAGACAGGCCTAATTTATACTGTCAAATCTGAAATTCCTAGAAAGTCTCTGAAAAATCTTGTTTGGTTGCTCTAGAGCAGAGAGTGCAAAGTAACTTTTGAATCCTATATTTTTATTCTTGCACTCCTGTGATATGCTTTACATAAAATCATGAGGTTAGGAGACATCATCTTCACAGCTTTTGTTCTGGTCAGGAGCTTTGTTCATATGATACATCTGGTGAAACAGAGGAGGAAAACAAAGAAGGCAAATTATGGCCTTGATGTTTGTGCATTTTCAGCTCCCCAAGACTGAGCAGGGGAGGGGGAATTTTTTCTGTACCTCACAGCTTGAAGCTGTATGGGTAGTATTGAAAAGCTGGTACTGAAAGTTCTATGGAGTTCTGCTGATGAAATGTTTTATTTTCCTTAGTTACGGTTTTCTGTAGTCAGCCAAAGGTATTGTTTTAAAAGTATAGAGCATTATATTTTTGAACCATCTTCCAGTAATTCAAAATTAGTGACTATTTTGTGTTTCTTTTTTGCCATACTCCTCATCTGATTAATTTCTAGGCAAACCTGATAAAAATAACTGTTTTCCTAACTGGTTTCCTTCTCATGCTTTCATCTCACCAAAACTGGGCCTTGTATTCAACTGATATAAATTGATACAGTTCTCTTGGCATACAGGGCTATGTGCTTTTAATGAGCTGCCTTTGCATATGATCCAGGTTCTTATGTTTATTTCTATTAAGGAACAATAATAACAAGTTGTAATGAGTCATTCTAAAGTGTCCATTTGTGCGGATGCAAAAATGACTCTGCCATTGACGATTGAGGCAATTTTGGTATCTCTGAGCAACCCTAAGGAAAACAAGGACTGTGAAGCATGCGGTTGTAAAGCTCACTCGTTATTGTATTTTTGAAGTCAGGCCTTGGGTGAGCAGGAATCCGATTAAGTTAGAGTCTAGCTGGAGGAACTATAACATGCAATGCGTTCATAGCTTTATTCATAAATCATCTGCCTCCCCCACACCTAATTAGCATTCTAGGTGAATAGGTGCCCAGTCCAACGTGCGTAAAAATCAAAGAAGTTGCTAGTAATGCTTGTACCTTTAGAAGTAATAGGTGTACTGTGGTTTGAAAAAAGTCAAGATAGGGTTGATTTCAAAAGAGGCTTTACCTCCATAAGGTTCTCAAGTGTGATGCATTTTTCTAAGCTATTTAAATGAGTTCATGAAAAATATGTTGACTTTGCCCAAGTCTAAAGTCACTGCAAAGCATTCGATAATACTGCATCTTAAGGAACGCTCAACACTAAAGTGGCAGATACCGCAATCTCCACTTTTTTAATTGGGCTTCAGTTGCTCTTATGAACATAGGCAGTCAGACAAGAGCAAACACTGGCAGAAACTAAGTAGAGGCAAAGGTTTTAACTCTCTCCTGACTGTACCTCTCTTTTAGCTGGCCTCTTCTTTAATGCTGATGTCCCACCGAGGTAGGGAGAGAGCAGTGCGTGGAATGCATGATGCAGTAGCAGCTTTGCTCCCAGGGATTGTAAGTGGCAAAGGGCATGTCCCTCACTCCCTCTAAAACAAAGATACTCAAACAAAGAGGTGAAGGTTGAAGGAAGGGGGAGAATTCATCCAGATGCAAGAGAAATGATTACATTCTGCAGGAGGAACAACCTAGATTTGATGGGGATCTTAATCAGCTGGGAAAGTGGTAAACTACAAACCCGAGATAGAGTCTGAGCAATAATCTGGTGGGAATTAGCTTACACAAATGCAGGTTGTCCAGGCTGCCGTCACATCTCTGTCCCCTTTGACTTGTCTGAGATTTCTCCATTTGTATAAAGGGTGTAAAGTGGCTAAAGTTTCCTTTTTCCTCCCGCAGCCCAAATGAATTTGAAGATCCTTTCAGAGAGAAGAACAAGAAACTCTAGCACAGAGTTTCTGCAGAAACTCTTCTTCAGTAACTTCTGCATGATTTTTTTTCCCTCGGAAAAAAAATTAACGGATTAGAAGGATTTTATTCATAAATTAGCTTGTGAATCTTGGGCATGTGATGTTTGCAGTCTAAGTGTAACTTTAGACTCAGAAAGGACTGTTGCTGAGAAGAGAAATAATACTGCATATTCCACAATTCTGATAAAAATCTAGCAAAGAAGTATTGAGTGTCATTTGCATTGTTATTATAATTAATATTTCCATCAAATTTCAGCTAACTATTTGCCAGTAAAAGCCAAGTCTTCATATTTACTATTACAAGGAAGTTCAAATCAGAAAAAGAAAACATGATTGTCAGTGTCAGAAACTGTAGTTAGAGAGGTGTTCAGCTAACCCCTGGAGAAACAAGCCTTTCCTGCAAGGAATGCTCCATTTTAATAATGCTCCAAGTGCTAATTGAGGCTGCGGAAAAATACACATATGCAGCCAGCAGGTGGGTTGCAAACATGGCATATATGATATAGATAAGCTGTAAGTGAGGTTCTGAAATTCAACATGCTGGTGTACAAAATAGCTTACTGCCTCTCCGTTTCTCCAAATATTTCCCCTGAACACATGTAATAATGTGAACTTAATTACATGTGCTGGTGCTATATTCAACCACTCTTTCAAATATCCATAAAAATTAAAGATCCTGAGAGTGCAGCAGAACTGTACAGGAGACTTGTATTTTTACAAAAGACAACACTTGTCTACATTGTGAGATCTGTTTGAAAGAAATAATGCAAGACTTAAATTACTATCAGTGAGTGTCCTTGTGACTTCTATGATCTGTCTGTGCTACCAAATAAAACAGGTGGGGGAGTAAAGGCAGGGAGTGCAGCTTTCATCCCCACAGCTCAATGCTCTTCATCTCGCCTCTCCCCAAAACATGTTGGCCTCTTCTGTAGTTCCCGTTCCTTGGTGTTCCCCAAACCATGCGTTGGCCTCGTCACATGTGGTACTTACCCAACCAGCGCTGTTACTTAAAATTCTTCACCCAGAGTTCTTTATGTACAAAAAAGAGAGCTAATAGAAGCACTTTCTCCCCATTTTACAGATGTGGAAATCAAGACACATGGGGAAAGTTGAGTAGGTGACAAGATTTGCATAAGAAGGCAGTGGCAAAAGTCCAGATAAGATACAGGTCATCTCGTTTCTGCTCTCCTTGCTCCTCTGTTCAAATACATCAGTATCTGAGAGAAGACATGGTGGGGTTTATATCATATTTTTTCTGAGTGGGAAGTGCAGACAGTTCATAAAACCTAAGAAAATACTTTTCCTTTGACTTTCAAAAAGGGCATATTCTAAAATTGCTAGCTCATTAAATTGCAGAAAAAGGTTTAAAAGTTGTCTATGAGAGTAAACAAATGAGATCTACAGCAAGCCAAGAGGAAAGCTGGGGTTCTGCAGATGAGATGCTTGTTGCTTGGCTGCAGTGTCTGGAAGGGAGGTCACCCTAATCCCTGTTATCACCTGAATTTTTCTCAGATATGAAAAATAAGCTAAAAAATGAGCAGTGAGACAAGGGCTGGTGACTTCAGAATCTTGGGAAGTTTTACTTTGCTTTACATTTTTACTTATATTTCTTCACAAAGCAAATCTTTGACTGAGATTAAGCAAAAAATGCCTATATTGAATTTGGTGAGCATTCTGGATTTAGGCATGAATGCTACTTACCTCATCCTTTCTGTTTTGTAGCTTAAGATGTTTTCCTGCTTCAACCTTCTGTGTCTTTTTCTCCCTTCATTTTCCTTACCTGACACAGTTTCTTGGATGCATATTATTTCTTTCACCCCTCAGAGTCCTTGTCAGTTTTAAATAACAAAAGATTTTTTTTCTCTGCTGAAGAACCAAATATTAGTAGTTATCTTTTTCTCTTTATATTTTCTTTAGCTTGTTGCAACACTACAATCCTATATGTAGCAGCTTAAAAAAAAAAAAAAAAGAGAAACCAGGGAAGGAGAGTGCTACAAAAGAGCTTTGAGGAGATGGGATTTTTTGTTATTTGTTAAAAACATCAAAATGCATCCACCACTTAGCTATTATTTGCTGCAGGGAAGAACCTCCTTTACTAAACATGAAAACTAAAATTTCAATTAGGTTCTTAAAATAAAGTGGGCTATAAATAGAACGTGAATAGTGCAGCTGGGCAGCATTATAATAGAATTTCCTTCTGTTATATAAGGGAGATAGGGATGACCTTCATCACTCACTGTAAGCTATTTCTTTTATGAATTACGAGCCGTTCAACTATTAGTGGAATTAAAATCTATAACACTGCCCATCATTGCCCCGTATCCCTGTGCAGCCCTTCCTCTTGCTGTCAACATGAGGGAGTCTGCAGTTTCTGCAGATACACGCCAATGATATGTTTACAGCCCAAGCAAAGGAATAGTATGGTTTGTTCCTTTCCTGTGTTTCAGCAATTTTGAACAAACTCTACATGATTTTACACTTCAGGAGCAGCAACATAAATGAATGGTCACTGGTATATGGACTGAGAGTCATGGTAACAATTCACTGGTAAGAAAATGTAGGCAAGAATGTTTTAAACTTAAGCACGTGTATAATATGTGTGGTACCCTGGCCAAAGGGTAGAAGACCATAGCAGAAGACCAAGTTCAAATCAGGGTGTCAAATCAGTTCCTAGCCAAAACTTTGAGTTGCTTTGTGGGTTCTTTTGTTTTTCTTAAATAGCTTCTGAACTGATTCATTGGAAATTTACTCTAATTCATACCAGGGCTGATCTGAAAGAACTTTTTGCAAAGCTGAACCCAAACTAAACTGAGAATGTGCCCGTTGCATTCTTGGATCAAATATGTAAACGTCATAACTTATGGTTATGACTGACTTGACTCATCACTGGAGGAAACTCAAGATCTTCGGTCAGTACACTGTGCAAGTAAAGCTTTCCTTCCCACCCATTAGAAAAGCGATAACAGCTGGCCAGACTAGCTTTTCTCTTTTCAGACAAATTAATTCTCTTTTGCTTTGGACCTGGCTCCTGTTACCTAACAACTGACATGTTTAGTGATAACGCCAGTTGTGTTAGTACTATTTCTAACATGTGCAAATGGAGCTACATAACTTTCAAACGCTAGTAGGCATCTAAAATGGGTTTGTCAGTGTATTTCAAGGTATAAAAATGCTTTTGCTATCTTGAAGAAAATAATTACTTTTCTTTTCAAGATAGGGCTAACGAGGAAACAGAAGCATGTCATGTGTTACAGTTAAGACACAGTGCTGTACTGAGAATGATGGACAAAGTGAAAGCAAAACCACATCTTTGTAAACGACTGGAAATAGAGGCCCAATACCTCTCACTTAGTCTTTCTAATGGGGATTGGCACAATCGGTTTCACAGAATCTTGTTGAAAAAATGTTCTTTTTTTAATACTGTTCATGGATGCACCTAGTTCATCATGGCTAATTAGGTGTTCTGAATCATCGTCTTCAATTGTTACAAATATCACATCCTTTGATGATATTGGGTGTGTAATGAGAGACTGTCATAGTTTCAGTTATCACTGGGGTCTGTGATTGATCAATTTTTGACAACAAAGAATTGTTAACACAGCTGCATGGTGAAGCAGTCAGTGGAAAATTCCCTTTCATAACGTTTCTATCTAATTTTGGAGCGCCGCCACTGCAGCACATGAAATAACAACACGATTGAATTTCTTTTTGCTGGCATTTAGCAGGACCTATGGGGGTGTGCAGAAATCAATGGGGGATCAGGAGTCTGGAAAATTACATACTTGAAGAATTAATGAACTATAATTCCGTATTACATCCTCAATCACATTTTGCTTCCTTTTCATTAATGGAACTAAATTACTTTTCCATGGACAGGGTACTTTAAAAAATGCGATCATGCTTTTTCTAGGATTAAAAAAAAAAAAAAAAAGACAAAAAAAAAGACCTGTTTTAACACTAGTTATTTCTTCATGCAACATGGCAGTTGGAAATTTTTAGTGAAGAACATATCTGCAGCACTGACTGAACCTGTTGAAGCAATTTTTAGCATGACATTTATAGCCCCAGCTCTAGTTTACTGCCCTTTGAGCCAGATTATGGTTTTAAGATGACTCAGCCAGAATTTCCACTAGATCTGGGGAGTGTAGAGATAGAAGCAGCAACTCTGAAGGCATCCAAAATGCATTTTTCCCACATGGGCCTAATTCATTATCCACGGCCCTAATTCATTATCCATCAGGAAGAGGAAAGGCCATGATCTTCACTCTTCTCTGAAGGCTGTATCTGAGATAACTGATGTTTCTAATGCTGTGTAGAGAAAGTCCTTTTGCTCACGGAACTATGTTATGCTAGGATAAAATTGTGGGTGACTCTTTGCTGTGCCCCACAGGCCAGCTGTATGTAATCTGGCCCTTCATGATTTAAACTTGTAACTGAATGAAATGTTGGGATGCAAATGCAGTTAAAATCAAGAATATTCTATGGTTTAATGGGGACTTTGATGTGAGAACCCATACAGTGAAAAGCATGGCCTAGTACTTAAGATATCGTATCTTTAGAGAGTTACTGGAAGCTGAACAAATCAGAGTGAGATTGTAAACTAAATTAGGCTCTAGGACTTTTATTGACCAAGAAAGTTCGTTCCTGTGGGAATCAGCAGCAGTGTTAGAAAAAAGGAGCTGATCAGACTTTACAAAACACATTTAAAAGGCATTCCAAACAACTTTGGTTTTCTGGCATGACTGATGTCTTCCTGGATTATTCCACCAGTCTCAGCTTCTGTATTCTTGGTTTTTTTATTCCTCTGTATCATATTTATATGCACGTGGTATATGGGAATGTAGTGGGATGAAAATCCCAAAAGCTGATATTTTGTTTTAACAACAAGATAGCTCCAGTATATTCAACTAGTTTCAGGCTCTTACATTTCTCCACTGGGACCTGTTTTTTCCATAAGATCTCAAATCAAAGGTCTGATTGATCAGCAGGGTCTTCTCAAGTATCATCATACTAGAAATCTGCTGTCACGTGAAAACCAACACAAACACTTTCCTCTTCTTAAATGAGAGAGATGGGACTCTAGAACTTGCAGTAGAGATAATGAACCCTTTTCAAAGCTACTCTGGAAAATTGAGTTTTGACAGCAGATACGTTATTGAGTACAGTGAACTTTCATTTTGTCCTACTGAATAAGGCCTTTACCCCCTTCCATACGTACTTAGTAAAATCAGATGACCCACACATCATCTTAATCCTACTGGGCATTCTGTTATCTGAGCATAAGTCTGAATAGTAGGGACATGATCTTTTATATCCTAGCCAGACATAACATCCTTGAAAATGTATTGACATATGCAAAGACATATCAGAGTCTGACTGTTCCAAATGTATGCATGAAAAAAAACATTGAAGATTTATCTTTTTAAACTGCTTCATAGTCCCCTAAACCACTTCTTCAGTGATCTTTTTCTGTAATTATTTTTCTTTCAGTGTTTGCACTTTATTTATACTGTATATGGGGCTGGGATGTGGGTGGCTCTGGAGGTTAGCATTAGGCTGGAAAGGCTTTTGTCTTTGAAATGAGATCTTAAATTTAGCCAAAGTCAGTAGTGACTGAACATTATGGAAGTTGCTGGCTGCTCATTAATCTTTACAAATATATCCAGTGATAATAACCCAATTAGCACTGGGACAGACTGTTGCAATTGGGAGTCTCTATTTATTGGCAGGCTTAGCTAAATGACATGTATTATACTGTCCCAGAGAAACTTCCAGGATGGAAATAACTAAATTCTACATATTCACAGCTGCCAATCTGTGGTGTTGCCTTCTTGACAGGAGGGAGCTACTGCGGCTTTGGTTTGTATTGACCTGGATAAAGCAGTTTATGAAAGAAAGGCTTTTTGCCTAAGTTGTGGTCTGTGTCTCTGTAACTTTGTGCTTGATGGTGGCATACAGGCTTTTCTGAGAGCAGGATTTGATGATTAATATTTCAGTCTTGAAGTGAGTAATCTAAAATGGTATAGGCCTCCTCCTCTTCCCCCCACGCCATGGTTCTTTGTTGAGTGCAGCTTGACCACATTAGAGAGCTTGGTCCTATTGCTGGATGAAAAAGCACTGCTATCTTTCAAATTGGCAATTTTATACCACTTTCAATCTTCAAAAGCTCTTATTATACAGAAATTCTCTAATAATTTTCATCAGACAGCTAGCTTTCCTTTTTTCTTAGTGTACCAGTGGATAATTTGCTAATGATCTTTACTCTTCAGGGAGCAGAATTTTCTCAGTCTCCCCAAGAGCAAGGGGTGTATAATAGCTGAAAATGTTGCCACAGTTCAGGAAATGAGAGATTCTGAGATATAAAGAAGGTGATTTGGGAGAGCAAGTTTTTTTCATGTCAAGGGGAGCTAGATGTATAAAGTACTTACTTTCCAAATGCCTGTGACTGTGTGTCTATTTTATTAGAGTGGGGCTTCAGTTAGCAAAAAAAACCTGCAGTTTTTTCCAGTTGAAGAATGGGTAACAAAACACGGAAATAACCAGGCTGACTGATTTCCGTTTAAGAAAAATGCACAGGAGAAAACCTGAATATTTGAAAACCAAATCATGTGCAACACAAGTGTGTAATAATCAGTTACCCTGTTTTAGGGCAATAGGGTACGTACAGTATTGCCATGAGTGTGTCCATGAATTACATAGGGTAGAGAGAGTCCCCATGTTCCTGGCGTTCTGTGGGCTCATCAGGATCACAGGTGTGTGTTCTCCAGCCACAGTGTTTCAGGAGTCGAAATCACATATCTTCTGCCATGCAAATGCCATAGGGTGGAAGCACAGCCAAAGCAGGCAGTGCTGAAGTGCTATGGTACAGCTGTGTAGGTGCTCTCCAGCTTGAGGTGAAGGTTACTTCCAGCGACTGTCTCGGTATTACTTTTTGTTCCGAACCTGCCCACTTGTATCAGTGGGGTCGCAGATTCCGTATGTGCAATTGTGCTGTTTATTTGAAAAGGAAAGAGAAAAATAGAGAAAATGCCACCTCCATGATAGTCAACGGGAGTTCTGCCATAAATTGGAGCAGGACCAGGATTAGACCATTTGCTCTGGACCATCACACATCATCTCCCCCCGCTTTGCCGCAGCTTCTTATAGCCAGTTAAAGAGTGGAACTTGCATACTCAGAATAAGATGTATGTTTTGTCTATTTGCTTAATAGCCTCATCACCTACTGTTGAAAAAAACACAACCCTCCTTTCCTTCTACTTATTTTGTTTAATTTTTTTCAGAAGTGAAAATATAAAGCCTTTCAGTAACTTCCTTCTATAGAGTAATATTTCATTTTTCGTGCCTTTCTAGTACAGCATCAAACAGGACTTCATTAGTGCTGTTAATGTTCCACATAGCCCACTGATATACCATAGCCACTGGCCAAGCAAAACTTCAATCAGTTTTTCTTCTCTTGTCAGCTCACACCTCTGACTGAGCAGCTGCTAGATGATTCATCAGAGAATGTTTCACCATAGGACAGAGAAAATTTTTTTTCTGGCTGCTTTTCCCATACTAATAAGATAATTTCAGTTGTAGATACTTTTGCAGCACTTCCTGAGCCATGCTATGCCCATTTGAAAATAGAAATGCTTTTATCCAAATGTCAAGAAAATTTTCCGTGAAATCAGTGCTTTGGCTTGGCAAAACACATTTCTGCTGCGTTTTCTTATTTAACAAAGTAGTGGCAGTTATATTTTGTCCCATTACAGAGCAAGTCTCTACTAGAATTAATGATCCGCATTAGCTGGGAGATTTAGAACAAAAATCTGTGCATAAGGAACATCTATATTCTGAAACTCACTGGCACATGCTGGAAAATGTTGTTTGCCTAAAAATTTAGCAGTGAGGAGAATTGTTTTGGATTTCGCTTGCTGCAAAATCATGTAAGGAGTAATGGATTATTCAGCATCAGTGCAGCAATGGTGTTCCAATGCAATGGTTTCAGGTAAACGATCTGCCAAGAATAGGACATTCCTTAAAGACCAACAGTGTCTTCTGTCCACGCTTTTTATGATAGGCTTTCTTCCATGACTCCACTCAACTTTGCATGCAGCCATAACAAAACCAGAAGAATGTATTTCTTTGTTTATTGGCATCTGTAAAAGCATTTAATCCCAAGTAATATTTCTTGTGATACAGGTTTGTCAGCTAGTTTGCAAATAAATATACAGAAAAGCTTCTTTTGTTGTCAGTTTACCAATACTGACGTGACATATTCAAGGCTTGTTCTTCCTGAATAATCAGTAAGTGAGTTCATCAGCATCCACTCAGCCTGTACCTGCAATAATTATAAGGCTTACAGATTCACAAATAAATTGTTCTGAAGAGAGGAACACAGGCTTTCTTTAATTCATATCTGTTACTTTGACCTAAATAGCACTCTTTTCTCCACCTCATCGCCAATAAATACATTCCACTTTCCCAAAGAAGAAATATATGCCATCCAGAGTCTTAATGCATGTTATTAAGTATGAAGTATGAAGATTCATATCGAGTCTGAACAACAGCTCTTCTCTTTCAGCCTCTGAGTTTACATGCTTCATTGATTCTTTAGAGCTTGTAGCTTTGGCCAAGCCCAACAAGTTATCTTGTACTGACCAGATGATCCCAAGAGTTTAGCACAGTCACTTAGATTCTGTTCTGCCAAGTAAGCGGTCTCCAAGGCGGCATATTCCCTAGTAGTAAGGGAACTTTTAGATTCTAGTCTTTTCTTCTGTTCCTTTCCTTTTTCTTAAGTAATCTGCAGGTATGTGAGTGAATAGCAATAGATAAGGCACAGACTGCAAACCAACCTTTTCTCACTACAGTAACATAATTTTCATTGATCTTCCTCTGATCTCTCAAACACCTCTGAGGTCTCACTGGCTCCTGGCTGCTCACAAGAAAGAGGCCAGAGTTTATACTGATTTAGAGAGAGACACACTGAACAACGGAAGGTTGTAAAGGTTTGGCATTTCTCAGTCCTGCAGCAGAACTACTTAGATGATTATCCTGGAATTCATAGTGGAGTTAAAAATTCTGTGTTTTAAACCAGTAGAGACTTACGACTTAATTTGTGGTACACAAAGTGGCAAAACGTATGCTTGGTGCAGTATTCCAGCAGGAGTACTGGTAATTTTCATCATCATAAATACTGGTAATGTACACGGGGCATGCCCGGTCAGAAAGATTGTTGATAGAAAATCAGACTGAGGCATAATAATGAAAATTTCTAATGAAATTTCATCAAGAATCTGTAAAGCTTTTAAAAACCAATACACTCATGATATGGTTGTACGGTTATTCCAAAGAGATTCCAAAGACATGTTATTTGGCATGTAAATAAAATGCCCAGAGCACATCTCGCCTACCCCCTGGCACGTATGAGAAAAATGCAACTCAAAACCAAATGTGGGTGACTAAGCGATACCTTATAGTTTATGCAGGTGTCCTCCATGCACTTAATAATAATAACTAAATAATAACTAAATAACTTAATGTCCTCCACGTACTTAATAATTTTCTTACCTTCAAATGTGGAACAAAGTGTTTTCGATGGATAAGGAAGCCTTGGGTTTTTGTGTTTGAACAGATTTCATAAGAGACTAGAGTGAGTATATGTTTATCTGTGCACACATTAGTATTCTCAGAAAAGAGATTTGTTACCTTATTGCAGCTCACAATTGATTTTCTTGGCCAGTTTACACTTTCTCCTATGAAAATAACAGGTAACATAAATGGGAGCTAACAGGGACTGTTAGGACATATAACTCAGTGGTCACATCACACCTCTTCTTCAAATCCGCACCCTGGAGGATACTAGATTGACTGCTGAGGTACTTTTAAGGGTTTGAGTCTTAATTTGTTATTTTAGTTTGGCCAGAATGTCCAGTACCTTGAAGGTTTATTCATTATTCAAACTCATGGCAGGGGGCGGGGACATTAGAGTTTTTTGTTTCTGAAGGCAGTCTGCACATGCTGTGTCTCCCCCTGTCCCTCTGTGCACCTCTTGATCAAATTGGTGCTCAAATAGATATGCTACCCCTGGTATAAAACACAGTGATAATGGGATGAATCTGATAAGGAAGGACACATTTTTATCCCTGTTTGACTCCATACTCCTGATATTCCCTAACTGTTAACAACAGTCATACTCTGGGACCTATTCCTTAATACGGCTTACTGCGTAACTGAAGGCACTGGAAATGAACATGTCACAAAGTTCTCTGCATCTCTGCTGAGTCCATGAGTACAGGTGTCTGCAGAAGGTACTTTGGTGGATTTGGGATCTAGCGAGTGCATCCAGAAATCCATTCTACGGTGAGTTGTTACTGTAAAGTTTACTCAGTGGAAGTTGTTCTTTTAAGCAACACACATCCCAAAGGAATTATTATTAGGAGGAGGAGAATGTGTTGCATTTCAGCTTTAGGGTCTAAGCATTTGTTTGGAATCCCAGCTACTCTTTTTGATGGTGAGAGAGGAGACTGCAGTTAGTTATGCTGAGAGTCAGAGGTGCTGGTGTAAGTCAACAGGAACTCCATGAGATAGAGAAGCCCTCCTAACCTAGAATGGGTGGCACCAAGAGCATAAGCAAGGACCAGAGTGAGTATTTGGTATTTTGATATGCCCCTAGAAACAATCTTTTTTTATCAGGCAGCCTGCACTACTCGAAGGGTTAAGATCTTATTATTTGAACTGGGATCCAGTTCCTTTCTTCATACTGTGGGCAATTTACAGAGATGTCAGATTACCTATCATTTATTGTGACAAAATGAGTTCCTAATATGTAAGCAGTAAATTGGGATAAGCAGAACCTCCACTGTTAGCAGGGCCAACACCTTTAGCAAAAGTCCTTTTACGGAAATGATTCAAAACTTTTTCTCTGGATAAATCTGGAAATTCAAGTGTCAGTAATCAAAATACTTCTGTGAAACCCAGAAATGCTAGAGACCTTGTTCTTCCATTGGATGAATATAGCCATTTCCTCTGTGTGAATTTTCTCCTTCTTTTTTGTTATTCTTACTAAACAGACATTGATGAATGCTCAGATGGCTTTGTTCAGTGTGACAGCCGTGCTAACTGTATTAACCTGCCTGGTTGGTACCACTGCGAATGCAGAGATGGCTACCATGACAATGGGATGTTTTCACCAAGTGGAGAATCCTGTGAAGGTCAGTATCTGAAAAAGGTGGGGCAGTGTTATGACTTGCATTACAGTAATGTCTAGTATCTCTGACTGTATTGGTCAAGTATTGTCTTGGACACTGTATCAATGAAAGTTAAACCTTGACCCAAAGCAATCGTAGTCTAAATAAGCATAATAAAGAAAAGGCAAAAGAAAATAAAGTATGAATTTTCCTAACGTATAGGTGGAGCATTAGTGGCCATTTCTATGATTTGCTAAGATAATATGTGAAGTCAGGCACAGTGCTTAAAATGCAGTTTCTCTGGCCCTACATCTGCTTCTGTGCATGGTCCTTGCATAAGTGACTTCCCGTGGGCTGATAGCGTGCACTGTAATCTGTCACTCTGCAGTAATCTGTTCATATGTCAGATTCTTTATATGTAGAAATGGGCATCAATCCAGACCTCAGTTCCTCCACTTCATTCCTCATACACTGAAATAGTCTGTGATGAAACTATTTCCCGTTGCAAAGAATGATTATGCAGCCCTGACACCCTTACCCACACCTGAGTTAATACCGTGGTGCTTCCTCTGTGCATAGGCTAACTGCTTGTAGAAAGTTGCAATTTGAGGAATGACCTTACAAACTAGGAGGCTCAGTGGACTTAGGGCTGGGGCAAGGTGCAGGGGACAAGAGAGTGACAGGGGGGACAAGGAGATGGGAAGGTTTTATTTGTTTATGAATGATGTTAGAGAGAACAGCAGGTTAGTGAGAACAGAGTCATTTGCAGATGCAGATCTCTTAGTATGAAATGTTATTCATCTCTTAAGATATTGCATGCTGCTGCTCTTAAGTAAGAGAACAAACCAGTCTGTTTTGCCATGGACTACTTAGGGAAAAATAAGGAGTCTTTCTCCCTTCAGTCTCTGAGTGTTGCAATATTCAGTGCTCACACAGTGTAAGCTTTCCTGCCTTGCTGTTTAAACTCACATTGGTGGGCTGCATTGGTCCCAAAGGGAAGCAATAGAATTAATTTCAGCAAGGCAGACACACAGACAGTTCTCGAGGAGTGAGAATGACCTTTTCGGTATCTCCATCATCAATACTTTATTTCAACACGTTTTCATCACAGCTGAAAGCCTATATTCCCAGGAGGAATCAGCTATTTGAGTCAGCAGCTGCTTTCGTAAGTTGAGCTTTCTTTGTCAAGATCTAACTAAATGTCAGTGTTAGCTGGCCAGGTGTTAGGACAAGAAGGTGCAAAGAAGAAGTTGTGATTCCTCTGATTATAATGTTGCCTTTCTGTCACTCATGGCACAGGTAATACTCTAGTCAGGCACTTATGGAAATATTCTCAATACCCCAAGTTTTATCTTCAATGTCAATGTAACATTTGTCTCGTGGGTTGAAGATAGTGGTTTGGCACATGCTATCTCAAGAGATATAAGTGATACAAAATGACTCTGTTAAGATGTGTGCAAACAAGCAAGAATTAAGCAGCAATTTCTAAGGAAATGAAAAGCCAGGGAAAAAGAAAGATGGGGATTGCTACACGTATGCAGAAGTGGCAATCATTAGAATGTTTTGACCTTTTCTGCAAAGCGCCAGCAGCTCTTTATTAAACATACACAGAGGATAACAAGTAATTAGAATTAAATCACAGATGCCAGGAAACTATCTTCATTGCTGATAACCCTGGTCACTAACAGTGGAACACTTTCAGTTTGATTGATTGCAGCTCCAAATTTTGGAATACATAGCAACTTGAGATGGGGAGGAAGGTTAGATATTTTATTAGTCTTACTACATCACTTTTTATTGGATTGAAGCCTGTGACATTGTGTCTCAGACGGAAAATAAAACCTGAAAAAGATATGAAGAGACAGCCTAAAATCCATTGCAGTATGAAAAGTAAAACTTCCAGTAGCAGAGCGCAGTAGCGCAAAAGCAATTGGTTTCTCTGCTGTCAGATCTTTCCACTGTGAGAGATTTCCCTACTGTGTTTAAAGACATAAGAAAATGGATTTCTTTTGTCACTTCTTCACTATCCCCTAGTTAGAGGTGATTAGATTGAGCTGTTGGTGGATGGTCTTTTAGACACTCACTGTAATGGGGGAGCAGCTTCCAGGCTATACTAATCTCAGATTTTAAATCTCAGTTCTCCACTTCACACCTGCAGCTGTATGAGCTTCTCGCTGCATCCGGGATCAGTGTCCTCTGAAGCTTTCTGGCTTCTGTAAGTGCTACAACTTGCAGAGCTGTAGAAGGAACAGCACCAAAGAGAAACTGGGCCTACCTTGATTTCTTTCTTGGGGGAACAAAGAATTTAAACCTCATGAGGATTAGGAAGTGTTCTTAGAGGGCTTGTCTAGTTTGCATTCTAAGAGGACTACTTCAAAGCAGTGTTTATATGGAGTGCATAACAGGCTTGTCTTTGGCTCATCTTTTGTAAGTTTTAGTTGCTTTGAAGAAAGTTCCCTATTTCAGTGGAGGAAACCTTTAAAAGCCAAGGAAGTGTGGGTTTAAATCTTTTCTGTCTTGATTGTTCTATATGGTCTGCCTCAAATCTGGGTCTGTATGTGTCCCTTGGACATGTGCTGATAGTACTACAGAAAGCATTTCTGTGATCAGTGTTAGGCAAAACTTGTTCCTTCAGCAAAGGCTCCAGTTTTAAAGGTTCAGGTGGAAACACCTCTGTTAAGATCACAGAAGCACAGGAGCATTTCCTTAAAAACCTTATTTTAACAGAATACCAAAACTGCACCTACCCCTTTTGCAGGAAATGGTCCCATTAAGACATCGTACTAAAAATTCCTAGCTAGAGGTGGCCTCCTTGGTAGCATTAGACTTTGTCAGTGCTGGATGACAAAATAATAGTTGCTGAATTGCCTGTTTTACACATATTTGACCTTGGCTACTGCTGCTTCTTTGGCACAACTGAGAATATTGAGTATTTTGACTAATGTACTTGAACGCAGAAATTAATAATCCCATTTTATTGTACCTACAGGCAATGAAAGACCTAGAGATTCCTTTGCTATTAGTTTGTTTCACATTATACTCCTGGGTAGACCTGTGGTCCCTATAACAGTTACCGAGAGAAATGATGGGAAATGCAGCTGTAAGGCTTCAACCTCTTAGCAGTGCTTGCTTCTTTTTGCTTGGAAATAGAATTATGTTATGCATCATCTTATTTCCAGAAAAGTGGTGAAAGGTCAGCTGCTCAGTCTTGGAGAACTGCATGGGTTTGGGAAGTCTTAAATTTTATATATATGTAAATATAGCATTCAGCATGGTATATTACCTGGTACCTTCCTCTTTTCCCCCTACAGCTTTTCTTTATAGTTTCTTTACACAGTTTTATTGGTGCTCTGAAGGTTGTCTCTCATGTGCCATTTCATAAAAGAGAGCTAAACTAAGATAGTAGATATTGCAGCCTCAAGCTTCGTTGCATTAAAAAACTGGAACCACTGAGGGCAAAATCCTAAAATAAGAACATTCAGGCCCAGTTAATACTTGCTTTGCAATTCTGTGTAAGATCCTGATTCCTTTGAATTTGTCCTCTGCAATGTCTAAAAGCTTCCAAAATCAGTTGAAGAGAGAAGCTATATTGGTTTGTACCAGAATACTGTGGGTTATACCTCATCAGCTGTTGGACATTTTGCATACTTCCACGTCCGAAGAATAGCTCACCTAATTAATGCAGCCCCTTAGGACTTACCAAGAGTATCTGGCAGGTACCAGCTGTTGTTGATACAGAATATGAGATCAACATACCTTCACTCTCGGCAGGTACCACATCCTTTAAATGAGACAGATGCAAATGAAAGGATTGGAAAACATCAATCCAGAATGCCCAATACAGAAAGGATCTTTTTGGTTGCAAGGGTTTATTTGTATGTGTATGTTCTGAAATGTCTTATGTTCTTCTTCTGCCATCCTGCTTGCAGAAGTAGAATCACTTCTTTCTCTGTGTGATAGAGCAGGCTGCCTGACAACACAGAGGGCTGGGGCTCTACTTGAACAGTATTTTCCACAATCCAGGATAATGAGGGATGGAGGCATATTAGAAGCCTCAGGATGCTCCCCAGCCTTAATGAATGAACAAAGTCCAAAGTGGTCAGTTCAGCACCCATGTCTCTGGATCTGGAAGGCAGAGGAATTGCTGACTGTCAGGATGTCTGAATTTATCTCACAGTACATCCAGTATTTTAACTAGTACATGAAATTTCTTGTAGTTGAAAAGCTGCTGTCAGTTCAGAGTCCTGCACTTAGATCTTTCTACAGTGCTGGTAATGTTTAACAGAAGCTTTGTTATTGATAGCACTTAAGGAGACAGGAAATAAAGAATCACTACTCTTCAGCAGGAAAACTTACTAGCACTCACAAAGCTCCATTGAAATCCTTTCGCCTTTATTCATGAAAAAGGTCAACAAATAAAACCATAAAGTGACTTTTTTTTCATCTGTCCCAAACAGAGCTATAGGCATTAAGGCTTCATTATTGAGTTTGGGAATGCAACTTAAACATCACCAGACAGAAGGCATGTATGGAGACACATTTATGTTTAAATATTCTGGACTGTGGGCAGAGTACAAAATTGGCAGAGTTTCTGATTTTCTATAAAAGGACTAATAAAACAGAAACTCAACCACTACATTTTATAAGACAGTAATTTGAACACATTTACTGTATCAGGAAACAACATTTCTGTGAAGCTGGTGTTACCAGCATCTGAAGTCTCAGCTCTTCATCTTCCACACCTGCTAAGCACTCTGACAGCTGGCTTGCATGAATAAATTATTCACAATTCACTTGCTCTTTGAAGAATGATTACATCAGTCAATAGATTTACTTAGGACAGAAAACAGAAACCAAACGTTCTGCTCAAAAGAGCTTGGGCACCCTATCAAATGCACTCCTTCCTGTTTTGCCTTAAGCAAAAAGTATTCAGGTATCCTCATGTTGTCACCGTGCTGAGTTAACGCTACTCCTCAGAGCTAAAGTAACTGAGAAACTTCAGTTGCTTCAGAGCAAAGGAACTGTCCACGCTTCCAACCCATCTCTTCCAACAGCATATTTCTCAATGACAGAAATGTTCATCTTCTCTTTACATAGATGACACTCTAACTGATATCAGAATGATTCTGTTAGGAAACCATGTCCAAGGGAGATCTTTTTTGGCTTTATGTGAACATCCTGCACGTAAGTCTGGATAGCTTATCAGAGAAGGGCAAGTTGCAGCTTTCCATCAGCTATATCAGAATGTATCTCTGAGCCCTTTGTCACTTCTTAGCAAGGTGTACACAGGTTATTTTATAATTGTGCCTTGTTCATGTTCCTTGTGAGTTTATTGCGAGTTTTCTCATCTGTTGTTATCAATATTGTATTTGTGGGGTTTTGCCCAAAATATTATTGAGCTGTCATTATTTAGAGCTATCCACAGCAGCTCCAAGATCTCTTTCCAGAGTAGATCTAAAACACTGATTTGATTTTTGGATGGGTATTTCCCCGTGCACCTTACAATTGAATCTCATCTGACATATTGTTTCCTCAGTCAATATCATGAAATACTTCTATATTTCACTGTCAATTTTTTGTTTTTAATATTTTCTTATCAACAGCCTTTTTCATCTTGCTGTCGATCCATTCCTCCAGATGACTAAGTATATTGGGCAGCACACGTTCTGGCACAGATTCTTGGGGAACTTCCCTGGGACAACTCTCCATTGTGACAGCCTGAGCATTTATTCCTGCCTTTTATTGCTTACAATTAACCCACTGTTAATCCGTGAGTCAACAAAATCTTTTACTCCATGGCACATAGTTCCTTTAGGAGTGTGTATTATGCAAAGGAGTTCTTGAAGTTTTCAAACAAAAATGGTACATTATATGAAATGTATCCCCCCCTTTAAAGTCCTTTTCATTAATACAGTGTATGTTTACTCTGAATCTATAATATAACATCTTGAAACGATCTTCTTTCTATCTGAAAATACTTTATCCTTTTGGCTGCCAGTTTTAATTAATCTTTAAAACGTCATCATTTTAACATAATTCCCCCTTTGAAAATAAAAGCACTACCACAGAGATTTTTTGCAGCCCTTTAAATTCCTTTAAGGATATTGAACTTGCGTACATTGGGGTCACTGTTGGTAACCAATACAGAGTAGTTGTTCAGTAGAGACATTTTGAAGCAGAGCTTGCACACTGCTCAGGGCCAAGTCAAATGGTGCTTTGTCCCTTTGGGATTCTTTGACTATCTGTTCCAAGAAACAGTCAGTAAATCTGTTAATCATAGAATCGTTTAGGTTGGAAAAGACCTTTAAGATCATCAAGTCCAACCATTAACCTAACCCTGCTAAGTCCACCACTAAACCATGTCCCTAAGCCCCTCATCCACACATCTTTTAAATACCTCCAGGGATGGTGACTCCACCACCTCCCTGGGCAGCCCGCTCCAGTCTCTGACAACGCCTTCAGTGAAGAAATTTTTCCTAATATTCAGTCTAAACTTCCCCTGACACAACTTGAGGTAATTTCCTCTTGTCCTATCACTTGTCACTTGAGAGAAGAGACCAGCACACACCTCTATACAACCTCCTGTCAGGTAGTTGTAGAGAGCGATAAGGTCTCCCCTCAGCCTCCTCTTCTCCAGACTGAACAACCACAGGCTCCCTCAGCTGCTCCTCATAAGACTTGTGCTCCAGACCCCTCACCAGCTTCGTTGCCCTTCTCTGGACACACTCCAGCACCTCAATGTCCTTCTTGTAGTGAGGGGCCCAAAACTGAACACAGTATTCCAGGTGCGGCCTCACCAGTGCTGAGTACAGGGGGACAACCACTTCCCTACTCCTGCTGGCCACACTGTTTCTGATACAGGCCAGGATGCCGTTGGCCTTCTTGGCCACCTGGGCACACTGCTGGCTCATCTTCAGCCGGCTGTCAATTAACACCCCCAGGTCCTTTTCTGCGGGGCAGCTTTCCAGCCACTCGTCCCCAAGCCTGTAGCGTTGCATGGGGTTGTTGTGACCCAAGTGTAGAACCCGGCACTTGGCCTTGTTGAACCTCATCCAATTGGCCTCGGCCCATCGATCCAGCCTGTCCAGATCCCTCTGCAGAGCCTTCCTACCCTCAAGCAGACCAACACTCCCGCCCAACTTGGTGTCGTCTGCAAATGTACTGAGGGTGCACTCAATCCCCTCATTCAGATCATCGATAAAGATATTACACAAGACTGGCTGCAGGACCAAGTCCTGAGGAACACCACTTGTGACCGGCCACCGACTGGATTTCACTCCATTCACCATGACTCTCTGGGACCGGCCATGCAGCCAGTTCTTTTGCCCGGCAAAGAGTGTGCCCATCCAAGCCATGAGCAGCCAGTTTCTCCAGGAGGATGCTGTGGGAAATGGTGTCAAAGGCTTTACTAAAGTCTGTGTAGACTATACCCACAGCATTTCCCTCATCCACTCAGCGGGCTGTTAAATACAGCCTCGGGTCACAACCTGGTGGGGCAATTGAAATTCCCGTATTTCTGGAGTTTTCTGCCCTTGCAGTCTGTCAAATATTACAAATGGAGTTTAGTCATTCCAGGTACTGTCACCATTTTGTATAACTTTAGTGCAGTACTTTTCCTGTGTAGGCATGAAATAATTTGTGATACAATTAACTCCTAGCTTTCTTTAACATGTATCACTACTTCTTCATCCATGGTACTTCTTTGTCATTGCAACATCAAGTTAATGGTAAGAAAAGGAAAATCCTTCAAAGTGTGCCAGATCTGCTGCAATTTTTAGTGTAGATTAGATAAATAAGAACTGGTCCTCAATTTACATGTAGATAACTAGTTACACTTAGTTTCTGGTTTTTTCTGAGGCAAACCTCCAAGTCTTTTGAGGCTTAATGTTCTAGTATCAAAACATTCAAACTGCCTGATTCCTAAGGAGTGTGTTGTAAATAGCCTGAAGTGAATTATTTGTTATTTGTTATTTGTTGGTTTTGTTTGGTTGGTTTTTAAAAATAATATGGGAGAGATAATAACATGCCTCTGTGGCTGGACATACTGGAAATATGCAAGCTGTAATCCACCCCTCTCCCTTTTTCAGACAGATTCAGGGGCCAGTGTACCCTGCCCATATGGTCATGGAAATTGGAGAGCTGGTTATGGCTGTAAACAAAATGTCAGTAACATAATTCACCATCCGTTATAAATCCAAAGTAAAAAAGCTGAACAAAGTTTTGCTTGGTATGGATGATTTGTATGCAAGTTCTTTGTAGATAATGCCTGAAGTTTGATGTGGATGAATAATGCAGATGAGAATTTCATGCATGCAAAGTTTGTGTTTCTCTTGCTGCATTATAAACATACTGCTGTTTCTGATTAGGTTAGAATTGAAACCTAAATAGCTCCTGCTTTGACCTATCGTGAACATTTATTTGCATGATTCAAACAACTGAAAAAACCAAGGTTGGGATTTTTCATAAGTTCTCAATGTTGGATAAGCTCAGCTCAATACCAGAGTCAATGATGAAACCTCAATTATTTTCAGTAACAGTGCACTAAACATTACCATGTTGAAAAACAAACCCCAGAAGCCTTTTCCTCATGGGAAAATTGTGAAATACATTTGTACATAAGTGCCAAATGCAGACTTAGTGTTTAGAGGGTCACCATTTGCTGTTTAAAGGAAACCGTCCTTATTTACATGACAGCTGAACTTCGTCCAAGTGTCTCATTAAAGATGGCTGCTTTCACTTAAGTGGCCAGGTTGCTGAGAAGTGTTATTATTCATTTATGACACTAGCTAGGTGAAAGCTTTGTGCAAAAGAGTGTTTTAAACAAATGAACACAAGTGTCAGAAAGCCATTTATTAAAAATCACTTCAGTGATAAAGAGAATCCTGCTGTTAATCATTATATTTAAATAGGATTTGTGTTTGTTCTCTTTATTGCATAACTTATAACCAGTTAGACTGAGTATATGGAGAGCTTAATTTTAAATTGCCAGATTGTATTACTTTCAGTATGGATTTAAGAGAAAATAGAGGAAGGACAGAGCAGCTTTTCCATCCCTCTGTTCTGCCCATACCAGCATCACTCAAACCATTCCTGTTAGCTACTTGTCTAAAAACCTTCAAGGCTGGAGGTTGCACAGCCTCCGCAGGGCCATCTGTTCCGTGAATTATGTATCCTTACTGTTTGGATGGGTTTCCCTGCCTGATGTGCCTGTGACGTTTCAGCTGCTCAGGGCCATGCAGACAGCCACACTGAATTATGTTCATGATCCCAGCTGTATTTTGCCCTATTGCAACAGTGGCTGACTCCAGATGCTTCAGAAGATAGCAAGGGAGAAGATGTGGAGATCTGAGGTGATTTGCCTGGTCTGGATTACCTAATACGTAAATAAGGGCACCATAGACCCTAATGCATGAAATGTAATCTCTCTTCCAAAATCTGTTAGCATTGTAAATTGAATTTGAGCAGCCTGATCTAGTAGAAGATACCCCTGCCCATGGCAGAGGTGTTGGAACTAAATGATCTTTAAGGTCCCTTCCAACCCAAAGCATTCTATGATTCTATGAGTATTCTTGCTAGCTTTATACACTTTTGACTATGCTATTTTTTTTCCCTCTTACCATGCTGTGGCAGTGAGTGTCATGGTTTGTTTATGCATTATATGAAAAATTATTTCCTTTTATCAGACTTAAATTTCTTGTCTTTCAGTTTCATTCACTGTGCCCTGTCTTGTGTATTGAGCAATATGGAGGACAAAAGCTCTCAACAGGTCTTCTCTGGAGTATTCATTACTTTTTTGCTTATATCCCTTCTTGCTGATGTTCTTTTAGAGGTGAACAATCCATTTCTTTTCAGTTCTTCTCAAATGACATTTTCCTCATCCTTCCCAGAAGCCCTAGTAATTTTGCAATAATGTTTTTTGGCGATCGTGCCGCTGTTATTGCACACAGTATTTGAAGGAAACCCACAATGCTGCTTATTTATACAATGGAATTCTAATAATTTCCCTGCTGTTTTTCAGCCCAATTCATATTCATGTTAGCAACTTGTTTACTTTTTTTTTGACTGCAGCCACACTTGGAATTGAAATGATAATTGAGTTATTTTGCTTTAAACTGAATGTGCTTGAGGTGAATTGGAGGTTTCATTTCCATTGTTGAACTCAAAGCTGAGTGTTTTATTAAGTTTTTATGCTGATGATGAAAGATACATTCATGACCATATGGCTTATTTTGTTTTGTACTGATCTGTTGGACAGTTAAATACCACAATGCTACTTTTTAATGAACTCTAATTAAGAGCTTGGGCCAGACTGTTGTGAAATTGTATGTAGAATTGAACTCCTCTAGTGTTTTCCATGTTTTATCGCATATAGCTGTTTGCTTCATGCCCTTTCAAAGCTTTTTTCCCAGATAACTTTTCTCAATATGGACAGCTGAAAAAGCTAAATAAAGACTATTCAAGTCAAGTAGAAGGCAGTGTGTGCTGCTAGTTTGCCCTTGCAAAATAATTGTGTGTACCTTGATGAAGTAGGCTTTGAAAGGTACTCTTGAATTCTTTGAGATATGATTGTTTTGAAGTTTTATTCACTGGAGACATGAATTTTTTAATTTATTTTCTATGCTAGACACAAGGGCTATAGATGTCACTGCAACTTGAATAATTAAAATATTCTAGTTTGCACACCCTAATAAATGATGCAATTTAAAGCGTTGTGTGCTTGCTTAAATGAGCTTACAGGTCAGGTGTCACCTTTTGCATTAACTTCTCAGCAAGTGAACTCAAATTTGCTAGACAGAGCAAGCAAAAGGTTTTGAAAACAAGATTCTGCAGCTTTTCTTATTCAACTGCACATGTCTTATGAATGGTTGCCACAAACTAATGCTCTTTAGGGAGCTGAGAATTATTTTTGTTTGTATGTTTCCTGTGATTTCTTCATTCTAACTACTTTACTCAATAGCATTCACTTAGATGTATAGGAAAACTCAAAATATCATGTTTTAAAAATTGATGTGACTTGAAAAATATTTTTTGTGCACTTGCAAGTTATTTCTCCCAGTTCTGGTGAACTGCAAATTAATTTTCAGCTGAAGGCTTTAATGTCCAAGAATCATTTATATTGACTGCCACAAGAATATTTTTGTTAATTGAATGTGGTCTAAGAGCATTACGTGGCATGTTTTTGCAGACATTGATGAATGTGGAACTGGAAGGCATAGCTGTGCCAATGACACTGTTTGCTTTAACTTGGATGGTGGGTATGACTGTCGATGTCCCCATGGCAAGAACTGCACAGGAGACTGTATCCATGAAGACAAAATCAAGCACAACGGTCAGATTTGGGTGCTAGAAAATGACAGATGCTCTGTCTGCTCGTGCCAGGTGAGTAGAAATAGAACTAGCTGCTTCTGCAAGATGATGGTAGGGATGAAGGGAAGAGTGTCGTGATTCAAGTGAAATTCCTATTTTAACTGCTTTCTCAGGTGTGCGTGTGGTGCTACAGAAAAATGGAATTATATAGGATTTTGGGGAGAGCTTCTCTCTCCAATCTGCACAAACAGAACTTCCATGGGAGGTTTATTGTGTGATAATGGGAGAAAGATGATAGTACTATTTTCTCAGCAGAGATGCCACATGTGTTTTCTGGGTGGGAGTAACGGCATTTTCATGCAAAGAAACTGCCTGTCTAGACACATATTGGCACTGGTGACTGACGCCAGTATCTCTAGCAGATGGCTATAAACAGAGGTAGGTTCTCCATCTGCAGAGTAATTCAGCTTAGCTTTCTCAAATGTTTGCTGTGGGAACCTTGATCCCAAGCTAAATGGTGATGGAGAATGAAGGCCCAATACAATGCTGACAAAGTCCTGAGCATTTCAGCAGCTCAAGTTTCATGGGCATAAATTTAATTTCAGACTACCTATCATCTTCCTTATGTGAATAATTACAGAAAGTTTAAAGCAAGACTTGACTAGCATCTGCATGAGAATAACATAAACTTAGTGCCATCCATTAAAATTTGACCCTTGGGAAAGACACCTTTGGGTTTCATCAACTTAGCTGAGAGCTGTCTGAAGGGTGGTTGTATGAAGGATATATGTAAGACAACAGGAGAACTTTCTGGTAGTTACTGAGTGTGTGTTGTGGTTTCTGCCTCTGTTTTAATTGCATTTTGACAAAGATATCGTATAGTGGAGAAACTCATGAGCTGCTAGTGGATTAGAATCATGTCAAAAAATCAGATTTTGGTACAAGTACTGCTGGAGTTGGCCACATTTCTGCCATTGCTCAATGCCTGTCTTCCAACAACAGAGTGGATTTGTAATGTGCCGGCGAATGGTCTGTGACTGTGAAAATCCCACCGTTGACCTATTTTGCTGTCCTGAATGTGACCCAAGGCTCAGCAGTCAATGTTTACATCAGAGCGGGGAGCTTTCCTACAACAGTGGTGACTCCTGGATACAGAACTGTCAGCAGTGTCGCTGTTTGGTAAGGCTCCTGATTACAGCGGCAGAGACAGGAGGGAAAAAGGATATGAGATATTCTGATCTGTGAATTGTTAATTTTCATGCATTAGCATCCATTTAATTTCCTCTGGAGTATGTGTATAATTGAAATCTGGTTTTCATGGATATTTGTCAGTATTGTCAAGTTCAAAAATGCATTTTGACACAATAGACATTTAATCATGAAGATAGTTTTAGCAAAGGGCGGAGGTCATTTGGATATGGCACCTACAAAGCAACACTCATGTGTTCACTCATTCAAAGACCGATGTAGCTGTATAAGGAAATTCTAAATATGTATTTAGTATCACGGTTGATAATTTCAAAGATGCCAGTAGACTAAGATTTGTTTATTCATTCAGAAATTCTGAGTAACAGAAAAAATAATAAGACTTGATGCATTTTTCCAAATAGTGAAATGAGTTTTGAAGAAAAATATCTTTTAAAGCTTGCGTTTTTTTCCTAGGCATGTATTTCAGAGTCTGAGCAAAAACTGTTCTGCATGATGCTGCTCAGGAAGTTTCCATGACAGAAAAAATCCCAAGATAAAAACAGCTATCTTTTGTCACAGATTATCTCCAAATGTAAAGCCTAGTCCATCTAGCAGCTTTCCCTTGTCAGGGTATCATGAATAACAGCCAGAAACCAATTTCTGTGGACATTGTGCTTTCAGTGTTACCACTGCTAAAATCCAATGAAATAGATTCCCAAGTGCTTCATTAAATGTCTTAAAAACAAAACAAAACAACCTACAGTTTGGGATCTCAATAGATGTTTCGTTTTTTTGAAGATGCTACCTCTGTAACTAAAGCCTGCTTTCTTTCAGTTGTTTGGGATTTTTTTGGGGTGACAACATATTGTCTACTCCTTGTACTGTCCATCACTACAAAAAATAAATTGAAATATCAAAATCAGTGACTGGTTTTAAGATTGCTTTCATTCTTGCCATCATGTGATTCAAAAAGAGGAAAATTGACCCAGGTGAAAATTTTGTAAAATAGTAGCTTCACAATACTTTCTGCAACAAGACGAGTAAATTTGAAGCTATGGCAAATCCCTGGGAATGTTTTTCAGCTTCTGCTCTGGAGATACTGAACTCATCATTCTCAAAGCCTTAGATAGAGTGTTTGTGAATAAACTACTTTCCGAGGACCAAATGCTATTCTCTTTGCCCCCCTTAAATCCAGACTACTCAATCTGTGTTTCAAATGAGCTGAGTAGGTTGGAGGTCAGAGATGGACCTGCTCCCAAAGAAATCTGAAACTTTGGCCCTTGTCCAGAGTTGAAAGGAAGCTGACCCCAACTTCTAGTTACTGACGTGAATAATTAGACATCTTCAGATTTGTGTACAGGCATACAGCAACTTCCCCTAAGAATATTCTGGCCCAGTGCTGGTCTCTGCTTTGACCTTTTCATACCCTGACCATACTGAACCATCATGCAGAAAGTGTGATTAAGTTTGGAAGTTCAGGTATTCTGATCGCAACATCCAAAATGGATGGGAATTGGGTGGAGGTCAGCTCTCACTGAAAATGCACTGGTGTTCCCTGCTGCATTGGGCTGCTGATAGCTTGACATCCTTAGTCCAGCCAATGCTTTTGTGAAAGTGGTAAAGATAAGCTCTAGCCCATCCAGACCTGAACATTTGAGGGCTTTCTATGCAAACCAACAGTCCAAATAGAAGTAAGAACTAGGGGAAACAGGAGATTTCGAAGCGCTTTTGCAGTGCAATCATGTTATGGCTTCTATCACTTGCAGAAGTAGGACTTCACAAGGACAGACCATGTTCTGTATTTCATGACATTTATGGAGAATTTTCAGCTGCAGCTTGATGCAGAGTGTATTGAAATAAGTTAAATTTAATACACTTCCTGAATAGCATGCAGAAAAAAGCACCCAACTTGCTGTGTCTCCCACAGCAATGAATATCAGTGTTCTCTGTGCTGACTTCTGAATAGGACCAGATGGATAAAATTAACCAGCTAAGAAACATAATGATGAGTCAGATGAATAGGTAATGAAACAAAATAAGAGCTAATAATCTTCTCTTGTTCTCGTAATATTTGTAAACAGCAAGGCGAAGTTGACTGCTGGCCCTTGCCGTGCCCGGAGGTGGATTGTGAATTCAGTGTCCTCCCCGAGAATGAGTGCTGCCTGCGCTGTGTCACTGACCCCTGCCAAGCGGACACCATTCGCAATGACATCACTAAAACCTGTCTGGATGAAACCAACATCGTTCGTTTCACTGGATCTTCTTGGATTAAGCATGGCACAGAGTGCACCCTCTGCCAGTGCAAGGTAAAGAGCATAAAATTTAAGCCGAGATGCCTCTTTCCCAGCTTGTTCTGTGGCATATAAATATTAATGCACTGAGTCTGGTCAGCGGGTAGTTGGTGTCTACACTGTTTTAAAGCAGTGGAGATTACAGTAAAGTGTTCAGCTTCGTTAACTTCGCTCTTGCATGTGCTAGAGGGATGGTTTGATGTGCTAGCAGGTCAGTAGCAGGACAACAGCGTGTTGTGCACAAGTTAGTGGGCTTGACTTTTCCACCAGGATAGCTCAATTCAAGTTTGATCGCAGTTTTTACTATATAGCTCCATGCTATCTTGGAAATGTATGCAGTAATAAATAGGTATGTAAGATTAGACTTCACACAAGAAATTTGTTCTGTGTGATACTATAGCGTTATCAGAAGTCATTGAATTATTTTTTGAGAATAGTAATTGTTTTGAGAGTAAAAGGACCAGTTACATGGTTACATAGCTTTCTTGTTTTAAAATTAATAGTAGAATCAACATAATGTTTAGAAAATTTAATAGTTTTTGTAGTCAAGGAAGTTCATTGTCTGAGGAGAAAAATGGCTATGGGCTTATGTGAATTCTGGCATCTCTTTTTAAGGTTGCAGAAGAAAAGGAGGTTAAAACAAGTTTTTCCATTCAAAATAAGCCTGTAAGATGAATTGTATTTTCCACCATCCAATGCTGAAGAATGACAAAGAGTGTTTCCACAGTAGCCAAGGAGAGAGAGACAGCAGGATTCATTCATAGATCTTTAATTATTACTGAAATTCACAATTGATTTTGGTCTTTATTCTGTGTCCTTCCCAAGCAGGGTACTTCCCAAACTCTAGTACATGGTACAATTAACTACTTTAAAAAGGTGCTCATAAAAAATAATTTAACTTCAACACCTCCTCCTGGGAGAGATGGGGAGTAACTGTGCATTTAGCAGAAGCTGTCAAGCACCACCTTCTTCCTCCACTTTGCCTGACACAGTACTGTGTGCAACAGCAGTTCCTGCTGTCGAGGCATAGTCCTGTCATGAGCAAAGTAGTATGCGCCAAGTAAGTGTGGGCATTTGTCTTGATGTCAGAACATGTCGGTGATTAAAAAAAAATGCTGTGATCTGATGGAGTGGCTAATGGTTAGAGAGCCAGCTGCTGCCCAAAGGATGTTGAAACAAGCTTACATGCAGAAACCCGTACTTCTGGAGTCCATAGCTGGTGACATACACCAACTCCAATGTTAGAAGTTACTTTTTGCTTGGGCAAGTTGCTGAGGTTTATGTGCCTCGGTTTCCCCACCTGTAAAACAAATAGTTATGTCTGATTCTTCTCTAAAGCATATTTGAGATTCGGTGATGGGAAATGTGTTCTCATTGTTGTACTGGTAATCAATGGCGATACAGAAGCAATGTATCAGTTCTGCTGATGGCCACCTGTGTGCTGCTTCCATCTGCCCTTTTCTCTTAAGGAAAGACTGAACCTTAAGCGTCAACTAATTTGTATTCAGTGTAAACACATACATAGACTAGTAAAATCCATTGGTGCATTGTGAACATATATAAGCTTAAAACAGGTACTCTGCCAAACCCCGTAGATTTTATACGGCTCAGGTGTGAATCTGTGTAACAGTGAAGATGTACCACTTTGTCCCTCAGCAAGCCAAATCTTCCTCAATTCTCTCTACAGAGCAGTTTTCTTTTTGAAATACCCTGCCTGCTCATATTGGCAGCATTTTAATATTGTAGTTCGGAATATAAGCAGCCCACTCCCTCCAGATCAGGTTAATGCTGTGCCCAATTTGTATAGTTCTCCGTCTCATTTGTCCTGTGTCACCCCACTCTTTTCTTGCAGAGCATCACATGGAAGGTCAAAGCTCCAGTCTAAGCCTCTCTAAGCAAGCTATAGCAAAATAGGTTTACACAAATCCTTTAAGAATTCAGAAACCTGGGCATCAGTTAAAGCTGACTTAGCCACAAAACCATTTCAAATCACAAGTAAAGAAGGTGGACAGTAGGATTGTCTAACCTCCTGTAACAGAAGAAGTGAAAGAAAATGTTTGAATGATTCAGACCTCGGTCTTTAATCAGCCCTGGCAGTTTAGTTAACTGAATGTAGTTGGAGTAATTTAAAAATTTATTTGCATTGTTAGAAAAGAAGTAGTAGAGATGCAGAAAACAATTTCTCTAATACTTTAATGATGTCCGTGGACAATCTGTTCCCTTAATTGCTAATATTCTCAGAAGAATGTCTGGACTCTCAGAAAAAACTATGGATTAATGTTTGCTGGTGTTACAGCCAGGATGTATTAACTTGAAGCATTCAGAGCTAAATAAAACCCAGTGTCCCTTCTGCCTGATCTAAATAAAACTCCCAAGCACCCTGTCTTGTTCAACAGCTTTGGGTACTTGAGCAGATGCCTGATACATTTATGTCGGGAGCATTTCTTCCACTGATCCCAGCTTCTTTCAGTTTGATTGTTGTAGCTCTGGGATACAGACCACAGCAAACCAAGCGGTTAGAGGAATCATAATAGCCCGTTCCCTTGGGCAAGGGACAGACATGATGACAATGTCATGAATCCAAACAAAATCTGTAGATGTCTTCTATTTTACAAATCTGTATGTTCAAATCTGATGGGTGTTTGCAAATGGTTGAGCTTGTTAAACTGATTGAGTTTGTACAAAATGCTAATTGTTTCATTTCTTCTTTCCATTTTCCCTTCCTTTAGAATGGCCACATCTGTTGCTCAGTGGACCCACAGTGCCTTCAGGAACTGTGACACCAACAACCATCTCTCACAAGCAGTTTCTGGTTAAATAATTTTCCTTCACAAAAAAGACCTTTAGACCAAAAATTGTACAAATTTAAAACTAAAATTAGATTGGTTTTGTCCATCTAAAGTGCAGATATGTGTTGAACTCAGTTACCTGAATCAGAATGAAATTTATGGGACTCAAAACAAGCTCGGATGTGTAAATCTTTGTATGAGATCGGGCCCAAATCTTCTGGCTATTTGTCTGTCTGACATCATTATGCAGAATATTAGGTTAGTGTAAAGTGACACATTGTAATGCTGTACATAACGATGTCAAGATCCAAAATCAACTAGGAGCTCTTACAGGGTCTTCTGAAGCTTTGAGAGTCCAGCACTTGACCAGATGCAGAGATTTTTACCTAATCATATTTGGATCTGCACAAACGTTTTTGATTGCTCACAGCGGAATTTAGCAGATGTTTGGGTAAAAGGATGAAGCCTTCAGGAATAAAGAACCTAGCAGCTAAGATGTGATATGTACAGTATGTGCGCTGAAAAAAAAAAGATAGAAGTTATTGTAAAAGCAAAACAAAAAAAAAAAAAACAAAAAAGAAAAACCGTGATGCACAGGCATGGCTTCTTAATGTTTTCTGATGGGAAAAGTCATCAATATTTCCTTGTTTTACTGCACTTACTATTATTTCTTGATTGAATTTGTTCAGTATAAGCTCGTTATTGTGCAAATTTAAATAAATATTTCTCTTACCTTAAGTTTCTGTTTGTGTTGTCTTTCCTTCTCAGAGATGTCATTTTCATGCATGTTGTTACTGTGCCTTCTTTGCCAGCATGCCTAGGCAGCTGGGGGGCAATACAGGTGGAGCATCGCCGGTCTAGCTCCTCTACGTGTGGGAGTTTCTGCCCAGCACAACCTTATGCCTATCATTTCTTATTTTTGTTATTCTTCTGGGAATACATAAATAACCTCATACACCTGAGCCACTACAGTGGATTGAACAGAACCATTCATGTGCCTAAAGATCAGACCCTATGTGCCAGCGGGATGCTGTCACCCAGAGTGAGTACAGACCATTTGTGTGTGACTTGCCTCTGTTCAGATTTACAGGGAATGTTCTTCAGATTCCTCCTCTGTCCAGCTGCCCCAGGTTGGTTTGTCTTTCTAGAATCTCCACAGCTGTTTTAGTTGTTTGAGTAAAGTATCTTAATGCATGAGGATCATTTCAATATGCAAACCCTATTTTCACTACTGTACTGTTGGGACAATAAATAAAAGAGGCTAAGTGACCAAAGCTATGTTATTCTGGAAAAGAAATAAAGCAGTGGTTATAAATTATGGGCCGAAAGGCTGAATTTGTAAGGAATGCATCACAAACAGTGGAGGCACAACAGGAGAGGAAGAACTGCCCAAGATGACAGCATCCTTTAAATACCGCTCCAGCAGTCATGTTCTTTTCAAAGGGCCTTGCTTCTCTTCAGCACCTCTCTTACCAGTTCAGTAGATCATCATGCAACCTGGACAGGCAAAACTTCCATTAATATTAACCCTGTGTGTTATTAAATTGCAAGGGAAGTCCATGTATATGTTTTTTACAAAACAGAATTATTTTCCTGCGAACAGATGCTACTTCACAGTGTTTCATGTACAGCAGGACATCAAAGGAATGCCGTGCAAGTGCATGTATCTGGTAGGTATTCCCCTGAGCCCTAGTGTCTGCTGAGTACTGGATGTTTTTGGAGCAGGGAATACAAGAGATGCTAGGCCACTGAATGCAAACAATACAAACAAAACCAAGAAACTAAAAATCTGAAAAAAATGCAAAAAACCTGGAATTGATAGTCTACGTTGGACCATTAAAGCTATGAAGATTTTCAGACCAAATAAACCTTTTTCCTCGCCTAGTCCATAAATAACAGGTACTCAAGGGTTTTATAGCATTGTCCAGTTCCTGGCAAGCTGCAATCCAAGTTTTTGAAGAAGAGTCTTAGCTCCTTGAAAAAGAAGCTGCTTTCTGTACAGTGTTTTCTTGCCTGCTAGTAATCGTCAGGAGGTCATGCTTTCCCCTCAGATGCAGAGGCACATCTCCAGTGGATTTCAGTGGCAGCTGCATGCCTGTTTCTGAGAGAAGGCTTAGCAGAAGGTGTTACTGTTTCAGAATCGCACTTCAGTTTCATTCAAGAATAGGTATAAGACGGACATAGGAAATGCATGATGACCAGGCTTCTTTTTTTTAAAAGAGCTGACATTTTTCAAGGACAGAATCCTCGGGCTCTGTCAGAGGCTGTAGAAAGTGCTGAAGGAAAGCAGTGGAGCTGGTAGAGAGAAGGACAAATATCCACAGAACAGTTGTTCCCTATTTTGGGTCCACGGATAGATAAGTTATGGGTGAGGCAAGTGTCCCTGCCCTTAATCTGGTTCAGTGCATCCACCAGCATCAGATTTAGACCTATAACAGGTAGGAGAACTGGAAGGAAAATTATTTCCAAATTATTTCTCGATCCTTTCTTGAAGGCAGAGTAATACTGGTGTTTAATCCCGGCTTGTAATCAAAACTAAAATGGTGTATAGATGGAAAACAAGCATCTCTTTTTTTTTGTTGCCTACCCTGACCTGAGTGTTGTAGTATCTTTCTGCTATTGTAGGTTCGTGAAGCACAGTGCAATACACTATGAAACAGGGTAAAAAGCCAAGAATTGAGACATAACATAATAGCTAAACCTTGAATCAAATCCTTGGAGAGACAGTCAGCGTTACGTGTTTGTAAAGAGCAGAAGTCATACTGCTGAACAAAGCTGGAATTCTCTGCTAAATAAAAAATGAGAATGGGTTGAGTCAATATTACCTAATTTATCAATGTTCAAGGTTACTAATCAGTTGGGAGTTCTTCTAAAGATCAGCAAACTCCAGTGAGACATCTCGGTGACCCTCGTTTTCATTCCCTTTCACCCCCTCTTCCCCATCTCCCTCCTGTTCAGTCAAGCCAGTAATTAGTGACTCATATTTTTAATTTTCCTTGAAAAGTAAATTTAAATATTATTAAAATTGATGTCTAATTTCCAGGCCTAAATTATCTGTCAGACGATACAGTCCATAAAAAAAAATTATATTTCTGAACGATGCAGGTACGTTGTGCTCTCTTACTGGCCTTTCATTATTGATGCACTGTTTGCAATGTTTGCAGTACCAGAATTCAATAACTTCCATAAAGGAATTGTCACCTTTCTGCAGAGTAATTGCCCTAAGTTAATAGACCTACAGATATAATGGCAGAGATGTCTCCAGTTACAATGCTGAATTCAATGCCGTGGTGAAACAAACTGACAAAAAGCAGAGTGTTGTAAACTGTGGAAAAGGGAGCTAACTGCAGCTGCAAATTTCTGGTCCTCACAAATTTACCACGGGCAAGAAGAGGGGCCTGGCTGTCTCAGTCCTCCTTATGGTGAAGCACATCTTTGCCTTCTGTAAGAGCTCCACTTCTAACAGTGCAGCTGGTGAAATATGGTCATTAAGTCATAGCTGAAATACTAGCCATTGCTTTTTTCTAGGGTGCCTAAAAGGGGATATTTATGCAGGAAGTGCTGTAGAACTGCCCTCCTTCAGTGCCAGCACAGGGGCTTGCCATTAACTGCATTGGGCTACAGCAGATTCACCCTGGGGCGCCTCAGAGAAGCAGAACCTGGAGAGCCGCAGAGCCTGCTGACTTCAAATGCAGGGTGTGTAAGGGGTGGCATCTCCTTCTCCATGGACGTGGTGAGTCTCACCTCCAATGGGTCGCCTGTCTCCCTGCTGTGGGGAAGCGCTCTCTGCTGAGGGGCAGGATGCATGGACCAGACAGCACTTGTGGGTCTCCTCCAAAGTGCATGGCTCCCACTGCAGCACAGTGACGGTGCTCAGCTCACGTGGCCTCTCAACAGGCAAGGACTCCCTTGATTTCTCAGATAAAAATAGCAGCAGCTTTCAAGTAGGGCTCAGCTAGTTATTTTTTAATGGTGAAACTTACAGGCAAATGCAGTTTAACTTGTCCCCAAACCAGTTAATAATTTAAGTTAAAAATCACAAGATAGTTTTTGCCAACTATATAAAGGAAATCCAGGTAAGAAGGCTAGAGCAACTCTGGCATTTCCTGAGTGGGTGACCCATGGAGAAGCGTCTCTTCTGAAGTGCTCTGGTAAAGCCCGCTGCAGCCACGTCTTCTGCCCAAGTCACAGCCGTATTTGCCGAGTCACAGTCCTGGCCATCTCTTCTGTTGCTATTTTAATTTCTAATTAAAAATCTAAAACTTCTTGTTGCTTTAGCATGGTGGCCAAATCTCTGTCCTGGGAGAAAAGAAAAAGCGTACCGCTAGATTTCTGAGTAAGAAGAAGCATTTTAGAGAGGGCCTGAAAAGAAAACGATGGTGCTGCAAATCCCGTTTCTCAGATCTCTGTGCCCTGGCTGTTCATCAGCCATGTGAACGGCCACCAGCGTGTCAGTGTATTTCACTTTTTTGTTTTTTTTCAGTATGGTGCTACTGCAAAATGATAAAAATAAAAAAAATCAATTGTTAAAATCAATTACTCATCTAGGTCTGCACTAATCAGTATTTTCTTATTGCCAGAGTTTACACAGTCTGTAAAATGCTAAATAGGCATTGTTTACTATAACAGGAGATTTGCAACCCTATATTCTACTAATCTGTTCATAGATTACTTCTATAACATGAAACTTTAACTACTACAAAGGATAATAATCTATTGATCACATAGTATTTCATTCATAAGAGAGCCAAACTCAATTACTATGCTTCATCTTAAAATCTGTTTTTCTCAGTAATCTCATTTTACCATTTTTGACTTCAAATGTAACTCCCAGGATGTCATTTATGTTTCAGCAGCATTGCTTGGAACTGTAAAATAAAATTGTTTAAGGGCTTATTTTAGGACTGAGTCATATTTGAAAACCAAAATAACTAGAACTGCATCACCACAGCCAAAGCATCTGTCTAAATAGAACAGCAGAAACAAAGTACTGACTCAAGTGCAATGTCGTGGCAGGGAGGGAGGGCAATTTCATTGAGGAGAGAGGGGAACAAAACAGAAAAAGCTGGCAATCCCACCAATGCTAATTTGGTCTCCTGTCCCTCTTTTCATGACTGCTGATCTGATTAAGAGGGATGCAGCATGGCTACCTTAGTTCTTATAAGAAGCTCCTCAGCTGATGCTGCTTTTGAATATTTCATCTGACTGAGCGAGCCACAGCCCTTTCCTATTTATTTTCTTATTGCCTTTGGTAAAAATTTAAAGAATGCTTAGGACCACCACAATGCAAACAGTTTTTTTCCAAGGTTGGGACTGGCCCACTTCAAAGCCAGGCACTGCACCGCAGCTGGAGCATCCTTCCCCCAAGCAAGCTGTGGGCACCAGTCTGGCGGGTGGGGGGAGCAGCACCCTAGCTAAAGGTGTCTTTGTGCAGTTCTGCTGTTTTATTAGCTATGTGTAGTTGGGTCCTCCATAAGCTGTGACCAGAATGACCCAGCTCAAACTGGTTCCTCTTGCAACCTTTCAGAGCAAAACCTCCCCTTTTGGCTGCCGTGCATGGATTTTGCAAATCAATGGTTTGTCAATGCAGAGGGATACAGGGGTAGAACTGGGACTGTCCCAGGAGCTCCCATATCACCCCAACACATGCAGCCCACAGCCCAGGAAAGCTAAGGTCTGCCTTCAAGTCAGGAACAAAAAGTTCTTACTGTCTGGAAAATATTTTTCCGTGGGAAAAGGCAAGAATCCAGGCCCTTTATTTGATTTCTAAGGCAAAAAATCCTTTGTTCGTCTCATCCACACTGGCCGTGGACAAAAGGTGGGTGCTCACAAACACCCCTCAAAGTGCAATCCTCTCACCGCTTTGGTGTTTTGTGGTCATACATCTCTGTAGGAGTTACCCCAGGCAACTGAGACAGAGCTCCCTCCTGCAGCCAGCTTTCCTTCTGAAGGACCTTTTTGGGGAGATGCCTGTGGATGCTGCTTTGCAGCCAGTGCCTGCATGGCGTGGACCGGGCAGTCCCTCTTCCCCTGCCCAGCCGGGTTGGGCTGGTGACAAATGGATGTTAAAGCCCGGCTAATGCAGATGGTGTGAAAATTTGGCCTTGCAGACACTGCCGATGGCAAGGTGAGGGGGTAATATTGATACTGCTTAAATGATCTTTTTTTAATTAGTCTGTTTTGCCTTTTTAAGTTTTCATTGGGTAATAATTACGTTTGATGGGCCCTGATGCTCCTGTGAAGAACACAGCAGGAGAGAAAGAACTAATTCACTTTCCTCACTTGGTAAACTTGAGAGGCTGCTCAGCTGCTGCTGCCTTCAAAGGCAGGAGAGATGTAACCCACTGAGCCTGTGATCCCACCCAAACCAGCACAACTCAGCAGAAACACACATCACACCTAGACCCTGTCCCTTCGTGCTCCGGGCAGCGTGTGCCCTCCAGACTCAGCAGCAAGAGCACTTGCTTTTAACATCCCTGTCACAACAGATTAACTCATTCACCAGAAAGCTACGGGGTTAGCGTCCTCTGACTGGAAGTAGAGTGGGGAAAGGGAAACGTACTGGGTTTTGCAACTACATTACCCCCTGCTTGGTATTTTATTCAGAAAATGATGTGCTGCTCCCACCTACTTCTCCTCTATGGCCACCAATATCAGTACCTGGCAGATCACTTTCAGTGGTGGTCTGTCTCAGCCTGGCACTGATGTTAACCATCCCTTTACAAAAACACATTCCCACTGTGCATTTTTTATGTTCCTAAGAAGCTGTACAATTAACGTCACTGTATTTGAATAAATTTGGAGTCAAATTCTTACTTTAGTCCCAATTTTCACAGTTCAAACTCATCTGTATTTCCTATTGCTTTGGGACTTGAACCAGACTGAGAAAGATGTTGCTGAAATCCTGATCGTCTTTGTTTTTCTTCTGAATGAGGATTAAAGCAAACCAAGGGACCAGGTTTGGTTTGTTTGTTTTTTTTTTTAACAAAAGCAGCTTCCAAAATCTGCAGCCCAGAAGGTCAATTTGCACCCCCACGTTCACAGGTCTAAATTCTTGAATCACCTTACACCAAAATTTAAAACGGTTCATCAATTCTCAGCAAAGCTATAGATATTCAGACATTTATACAGCCCATTTAAATGATCTTTTTATTTCTTATGCAGCAAGTTTTCGTCATTTGTGCAGCTTTCAAATGGTTTTTGAATGCTTCATGTATTTGAATTGCTTCTTGTGGGTAGTATCCATTTGCACATAAAGCTTCTCAGCTGTTGCCTCTGGCTTTCTTGAGCTATTAGAATTTAGGGTTCATATATGAAATATATCCTTGTGTACACCTGGTCAGCAGAGGCAAATCCTACAGAAAGCTGAATTTGGTGCATAATTGTGAAGCCAAATTTCTGTTTGATTTAGTATTTGAAATAGTTTCTATGTTTTATTGTGTTCTTCAGCTGTGTTCCAGCAGTTTTGCATTAATCAAGTTTGTAAGTACAAACCTGGATTTCTGAACGATCAATCAGTACAAGGTCAACTGTAGTGATTGCCTGCATGGTGTGAATCAAAACTTAAGACACATGGACATTTGTAATAATATAGCGGTGTATAGATTTCACAGAATCACAGAACCACTACAGTTGGAAACGACCTGTAAGATCATCAAGTCCAACCATCAACCAATACCACCAAACTGTAATCAAATGCTTTTCATGTACAAAAATAAATATACAGATCGGTTTCAAGTGAATTAGGTAATAAATTTTTCCCAGGTTTAGTGAGAGCAAGATCAGAGGAAAGCTTAGATGTGAATTTAAAATGTTTTTACTGAGTGCTGTACTGCTCTACACCAGAAAATCCAGAGATGGCACTGACTGAATAGTGCAGATATTGGTCAGCTGTTAGAAAACTTCCTCAGGATAGAAAAAGTGTCCTGGATGAAATACTTCTGGTGCTGAGCTTTAGACTTGTTGCACCACTGATTAAAGCACCTGAACACATGGTTAGATGATGTCGGAGGAGCAGTTTAGGGATGCTGTCACCTCCTCTCTGCTGTGGTACAACTAAATCCTCTGTAGCTCCCCCTTACAGTGGGTTAGGAGCACACACACGACAGATACTGTGCTGTGGCTGAAGGTCTTCAGGAGGTGGTCAACCTGTATTACTGTCACCGCTTGTGTCTGTCTAGCCATACCCTTAGTACTGGTTCAGGCTAAATGCATCTAGTTTTGAAAGAAACCTCCTGTCATGGAGATCTCACAGCAGTAGGAGAGCTGGCAAAGAGGCTGCCAACCATTAGCTTGCTGTCTTAAGGGGAGATGACTTCTGGCCAAGGAGACACCAAACAGACATCAGGGAGTGGATCCAAGGCCCAGGGAAGTCAACAGAGATTATCCCTCGTCTTAGGACCCAGGCCCTGAAGTGTTTATGCACATGCTAAGTGAAAGAGTGCTATTATCCCACGGTTTTTGGTAGAGTTGGAGCACTTGCACATTATATTTGGTACGGTGCAGACGTGGCCTTCTATCACTTTCTCCACAGGGATGAAGTTCAAAGAGGCTAAAAATATATATAAACCTGAAAATTATGTCAACTAGAAATAAAGTTAGTCTATTTCATTTGTCCGAGGCAAGAAGAAAAAAAGTCAAATCTGTTTTAAAGCTACTCTGGTTTCCAAGAGGGAGCTGGGATCGATAACGTCAGGAAGGCCCTAGCTCTGTCCCCTCAGTGTCGCAAAGGAAAGCATCCATTCAATACTGGGCAGCTTTTCAAAGGGTGCACAATTAGGGGCAGTGATGCAAAAAATTGCAGACACAAAGAACCAGAAAGACTTGCAGATGTGTGACTGAAACACCACGGCTGTGAAAAGAGGGGTCCGGTCCATGCAATTGTGCGCCTCCGTGCCCCCAATTACAGATGCAACCTGTTGGCGTATCTTCAATGGCTTAGCAAGAAGATTACTTTCACAGTGGTTCCCTGATAAATGTCTGCTTGCTCATTAACATAGCTGACATTTCCTAACTCTGCTCAGATTTGCAGCCTGAGCTAATCCGCATCCTATTTAGTTCATAGGCTAAAGATCAAACGGAACAAATTTTTGATCCTATTTGTACGACTGAGTATAATTTCCCCCCCTCCTTTATGGTCAGAATAATAGTTTCAAGCTCAGGAAAAAACCCGAAAACCCTGAAGCAGCAGAAAGCTCATTTATATTTATTCTGGGACAAAACTGCTTTTTAACTCTGAATACAATTTTGTCTTCTTAATCACTTTCACCTTTAGTTCTGCACAGTAGCAGTTCCTCAGATTTGTATTTCTTTTATACTTGGCGTATGCCATAGTTTTACATATGTACCCCATTAAAGCAACATACATTTTTTCTAGGTATTTAAGGAAAATAGATATAGAAGCTCACTGGATAATGTGTATTGTTAGAATTGGCAATGTTTTAGACGTGGGACGATGACATAATATGTCAAACCAAAGCCTGTCTTTAAAGAATGCCATTTATCACAGCCTGAATTTGTAAAGTATATATCAGAAAATGTTTAACCTGAAGAAATGAACAGAACTTGAGATTTCTTTTTGCTGAAATATTTGCTTCAACATTGTAAATTTTCAGAGAGCATTAATGAATCAGGGGAATGCTTGATTTCAAAGGCTCCTTGGGACAAGCCAGAATTACTCGCCTAAATAAAAGCTGTACTCAGCCGAGCTGCGTTGCAGCAGCACATCTCAGCCCTCCTCTGGGATGGAGAAGCCTGGAGTGTAAGTCAGTCCCTTCTCTGCTTCCTTCTTCACTTGCCCAGGAAGCAGGTGCCCAGCCATTACCCCGTGCACCCTTCTGGTCCCATCTCTACCTTTTCCCCATGCTTCTTTTTTAATCTGATTTAAAAAGCCATCTATCCTCCTAGCTGAGTGCTGTAGCCTTGAGCCTAGCCATGCTGTCTTTAGCTCGGTCCCTTTTTTGCCCAGGGCACTTGCATTCCTAGAAGTCCAGTTACAGCAAGGCATGGGGTGGGCGAGAGGAAGGACCCACCATCAAAGTGGTCCCCAAGCCCCGCGGTTTGGTCTTTCAAATGTCCTTTAGTGAGTGCCCCTTAGGAGACAGAAAACTGAATGTTACTGACCAAGGGCCCAGTGATAATGGTTGTCAGCACTCACAACCCACACAGATTTAGAGCTAATCAAATAACAGAATGACATGATCATGAACTTGCCCATTCCATTTATGGACTGCTAAATCTTTTTGGAAATACTGTCTTACAGGAAAATAACAAGCATTTAATGAATGATTTAAAACAAAAATTATCCACAGGGGATATAATCTCAGTGTCATTTTTAACTTACTAAGTAGCTTTTATTCACTGGACCACACAGTCTTTTGTTAACATTAATGAAAATTCAAAAATGTCATATTAGTCACTGGAGAGCTCCCATTTTATTCCCCATCTACACTAGAAGCAAATACAGAATTACAAGGGAAGAATTAATAAAAAATTGACACTAAGGGCTGCAAGGACTGATGCAAAGTGCATTTCCTCGTATGCATCAAGAGCGAACAATATAAAAAATTCCATACAATTCATGCTTAATATACTTTGGTTTGATTTTTCAAAAAGGACAACATATTTTACACTAGGCCTAAGTTGTCTCCATAAATTATAAACCATTTGAAGGCATTAGATCAGTGCAGATGAGCAGAAACAGTGACACCCTAGTGGCTTGTATTATCACACACAGAATTACAGAATCATGGTACAGTAGAGTCCCTCCCATGTTCAGGTGATAAAAGGTAGGTAAGGAACGTGGTCCTCCCTTTCTGATCACAAGTGATTTACATCGACATGGAAGAATTAAAGGCAGTGAACCCCGCAGAGGGCATGAACTCATACAGGCAGCACAAGTGAACACGAAAGGAGCTGCTTCTGCACCACATGTAAACCAAAGGAGCTTATTCCCTTCACTTCTGTGTGAGAGACTTCTTGCCTTTCTTTGAGGACCATTAGTGGGATGGAAAAACAAACCGAAAGCTCAGCTTGGGCATTTTTCCTCCTCCCCTTTCCTTTCCCTGCTCTTGCTTTTCTGTTTTCCTGGGGTTTATCTTCTGAGGTTCCTGGCACTGTATGCGCACTGATTTCACTCATTAGGCTTGCATTCTTTCATATTCTCTGACCACTAAAACCAAACAAGGCACTGAGGAATATACAGCATGTCCGGAAAAGCCAATAGGGCTGTTAAAAGACGACTATATAGACTGTGCATTGCATGAATGAGAGGCAATTTAGAACAACCACCTCATGTCTTCATAAGCAAAAGTGGCTCGTTTTCCATGTAGTGGCATGCTTTTGAGCCTCTTTCTTGTCTCCCAATTATATGCTTGTCAAAGATAGAGCCAGAAGGTCACAACCACTTTACTCTCCTCACTATATAAATCAGCCAACCAAAACTACCAGTTCTTAGTGCATCTCAATTATTTATGACCCCAAACCTAGTTGAACAAATACACTTCTAGGCCTGAATCGGAAAGCTAAAAGAGAAAAAACTGGCATCACAAATCAATAAAAGTGGGCAACACTAGACTGGGGAATACAGGGGCCCTAAATAGCGAGAAGTCTTCCTGACATGCCTTCATTGGACCACAAGGCATGAGAGGTGTAAGGCATTCGGCATTGTTTGAAGTGTTCATTTGAAACTGCACTGTCCTCATATGTTTTTTAATATGCTGTTTGGGTCTACAACTGAGACACATGCAAACGTGCATACATCCCAAACAAACAGACTGGGTTTAACTTGCGTCAGACTAGATGTGCTAGACAGCTCAGCACCTAGCCTCTGCTGAAGCCTTGATGGGCACAAAACCAAACATCTCATCAGCTATGTCTGACCAGATCTATGTGCTCAGAAAATGTCTTTGCTCAGTTCCCAAAAGCAAGGGCTGGAGTCAGTCCTCCCTGTTAGAGGTTTGCTGAATCCAGCATCCTGAGAGGGGGGAGCCTGCCACAGCTCCCTGCCCCCAGACCATGCTTCCAGGTACCCACTCCCAGACACAGCCCCCCCTGGCCCCCAGGCCACGTGCCCCACTCACCAGCTGGTCTGGCTTGGGGCTAGCCAGGGCCATGCACAGTCTGCTCTCGTCACGCCCCGTGCTGGCACCATGAGCACCTGGGCATTCCACCCCGGTCTACCCCTGGCACTCAGCCCCCCATACACACAGGCACACAGCCCAGAGAGCCCTGCACCCTGGGAAATCAATAGATATGGAGTTTAGTCAGCAGTCGGGACTGACTGCATCCTGGCCAGTACCTCTTTGCACAGGACCAGCTCCTTTTCTCCCCTTCTCCCTCTGTTTTCCCACACTTTTTCCTCCTCAAACGACTGTGATCCTCCCCTTTGCTTACCTCCCCTAAACATCCCATAATAAGTCCTGTGCAGTCCCAAAATGCTCTTCCCTGCACCCCAGAGCAAGCCCTGTACCCTTGGGCAGTGCCCCCAGTCTGTGGGGTGACCCAGAGAGTCTCCCTGCTGACTCCTGGTGCTGGGTGTCCCCCAGCCCATGGGGCTGGGAAAGCCCAGGGATGAGCGGGGTCTCCTGTCCCCGACTGGGCCATTGGGGTCCCCCCTGCCATCATGCCTTCAGGGCTGTGGGGATGAGCCTTTCATGGGCTGGTGGCTCCTGTGAGGCCCCAGGAGGAGCTGGGCAGGGGGGTATTGGGGTTCCTGCAGCTGTGGTGTTCTTTGGCAGTGGTGTGTGTGTGTGTGTACAACTTTTGTCATGTAACCCAACACTCCCTACCATCCCCTATCCAAGAGCACGCTGGGTGACTGTTGGCTCAGAAGGACCTCCAGTTGGATCTCATATGGTTATATCATGGCTATATCCTGTAGGGCATTCTGGAGCAAAGAGCTCTTGTTGGAAGTCAGTTGTAATAAACTCTATATTGATGGGGAATGGCACTGAAAATCAGCCAGAGAAGTCATTCTTATGCACATCTCATTGATGTAATGAGTATTTAAAGCAGAATGGAAATGCTTCAGTAGAACGAAGATGGTGTCAGGTCCTGTGAAGCTTTCCAGGACAGAACAGGTTGTAGCTAAACAGTTATACTCTCCTGGACAGCAAAACAGAGTGGAAGGGCTATTCATCAATGCAGTGAGTGTTTTGGACACAGTATTTCAGGTAAAAAACAGAGCAGGTCTATCCGCCTTTTCCTGGGAAAGCCCTCACTCCTGCTTGGCTTTGGCAGGAGGACCTACCGCCAAAAAAGACAACCCAACTGTGCAATCCTGCTAAGAAGAGGCACCTCAGCCCCCGCTCCCACCTGCGAACCGCTGCGGAGATGGGTGGATATTCCCAGGGAGGTACAGACGTGGGGAGTCCCCACCTGCCTTCATGGGGTACAGACCAAATCTGGACCTGCGATGTCCAGCACAAAAAGACACAGGGTTTGAAGGGACTGTGGACCTTCTGACGACATTGCAGGGGAGGGAAGCTCTTTGCATGATGTGCCCAGGAGGCACCCACAGACCCTGGTTAGGCAGCACAGGCCCCGGCACGGGGTACACAGTCCTGACGGAAAACCTCTGTGGCACAGAAAAGAGGGTTGCACACACTCCACAGGCTCAGCTTAGTGCTGGACAAGGGCTGGACTCTGTCTTTTATGTTGTCCTTACATTTGATACCTGTATAGATGATCAGGCTTGTTTCTTGTGCTTTCGTTATGAGGGTTGTTTCTGTTAATTGCTGGGCTTGGCTTTCGCTTGTTTTATCCCCTCTCATTATGATTGCAGAGTCAGGTTCACTCTGTGTTTCTGTTCACTGTTTGGTGGAATATTGAGGAACGTTCCCACTTCTGAACTGGCTGACTTTGAAACAAACCCCAGAAAGCTGCTTGTCAGGAACAGCACCGCGGTCTCCTCTGTGCTCCTAACAAAGCCGCTCACCGCCTGCAGCGCGTGAGACGAACAAGGTCTGTGTGCCTGGGGCGTCCAGCTCCTCCTGGGCTTGTGCCTTTCGCTGTGGCCGTCCTGCTGGTGTTTTGTCCATCTCACTGGTAATGCTTTCTGAAATCGAAATAGGCCTATTTATCCACTTGCTTATCTAAATGCAGACAGGCAGAGTGGCTATTTAAAGTAATGGCAGTCAGCAGAACAGATGCTTAGGACCTGAGTGCTGGTTTATCGTTCAAAGACCTCCTATGGTATACTGCAGCCCTCTGGAACTTTTTGGCTTATTAAGAAAGTTTTGAACTACTGTGTCTCTCTAGCAGGGATAAAATAATACAAACTTGCCACTGATGCCAAATATTGTAGTCAGCAGCATGTCTATCTCGTTCCCACTAATGTTTCTGGATCTTCAGACTTCTCTGTTTTGGCTTTTGTAGGTAAGTGACTTGGAGCAGAAAGAATGTAATATCTTATGTTGTTGTGTATTGAAATCTTAATTTCTTGCAAGTACCTACAGGCACTCTTGACTTTACCTCGTAATTTCTTAATTATAAGATATGGAATTTTCCACTTATTTTCTCTTGTATACTATTTTCTAGATGAGAGATCTTTCCGGGTGCTTAGATGGATAATTTCAAGGACACAGAATGGATTTGGATGCACACATTTCCTTGAAATCAGCAGCAACTGTGTTTCTAATTTAATGGGGTGATTCTGAAAAATCACAGACGTACAGCTTATTTTTAACAAAGGAATTATTTCCTTTCAGTGAACAAATCATCTGTAACATGGAAAGCTGCAGCATGTAAGCCAGTTCCTAGCTACATCAATTTTCACCAGAAGCAAATCTAGCAGTGTGTGTTCTATATTGCTTTGGTTAATAATGTGAATTAAGTTGCATTTGGTAAATAGAAAGATGCGTGTTGCAAAAATTTTCCAACATCTCACTTAGAGTGTAATAAACTGTGTGTTGTTTGCTAGCTTTGGGGCTCCTCTAAGTTTCTGATCGTATGGTATAAGAAAAAAATCGATATCTCATTTCTCACATCAGCCAGATGGATAGGCCAGGGAAGGGCTTCAGCCAAGGCTTTGTGCCATTCTGACAGGAAAAAAACATGTTTTCCCTATTTCAAGCCCTACTGTTTACAAGCAGCTACCAACAGCTTTGCACTACTTTCTCCAGGTAAGATCTATCACGGTAAAGCTTTAAAGTCTTGCTGGCTCTGCTGTATTTCTTACCCCCCACCTCAGTTGCCAAGTACAGTTATAAATTCTTAAAGTGGTTTTTACTTCTGTGTGTGCTCGCTAAGTGTTGAGATTAGCCAAGGAATAAAGGAGATGTTCTGAATTTACGGTCAGCCTGACTTATGCTGATCCTCACAAAAAAAGGTGTCCTGAGCTTTTGGCTTGCAAAAAAAATAGCAACTACACTTCTGTACCCTCTGATGAAATTAGATTCCTTGTATGGCTGTATGGCACAGCTCTTTATATCCGTTGCAGAACAAGTTGGTGGCGAACCAACTAGCAGTAGAATTAGTGTGGTTTTCTGCTCTGTGGATGTCATGAAACACATTAAAATAACAGGTAATTTTTAATACCAGGATTAAGGAAAATAGCAATATTGGTATAAAAAAAATTTTCAAAGGTAGAAGAGAGCTGAAAAAACTTATATTTTGCAATGCGTTCAGTAATAAAATTAAAAACATCATTAATAAAAGCATTGATTTTCTACTTTTACGCACCATATATCATAATCACATCCAAAAAAGAGTATTAAATGATAATTGGACCTTGTGATTGCCAAGTGAATCACTTATTGTACAGCAATGCCAGATAAGAATTATCCATTTAGCTCTGGTTGGCCAACCCACTCACAGTGCTTATTACACATTATTTTTTTCCATAGAGAGAAACTGCTTGGCAAAAAGAAACTGCATTCATTTGCCTGATTCATGCCCTCTTGTAAAACCTCTGTATTAATAGGGGCTGAGTGTACAAAGAGTCCTCCATGACAGTTTCTTCATAGCTATGTCACTGCCTATGAGATGGTTGCAAAGTTGGCTTCAAGAAAGCTAGTGTTAGCATTTAGTGCATCTAAAGCACTATCAGTACGCCCTAATTCCCCTGTAATACAAGAAATTCAAAATTCAAATGCAGGTACTCCATTTTCCACATGTCACCATCAGGATTGCTACAGAGGCAGCTCAACTCACAAAGGGAATTTGCGTGCAAATGCAGGCCCTTCATATACTGGTGGAAAGCAGCAGAATACAAACGAGATCTGTGCAACATTTTTATATTAAATCCTCTTAAAGTTCAGACCAGACCAAATTCTATGATGAACTCAAGAGCTCAGCCTGGGTCTTCCCTCTTCTTTGCCACACCCAGTTCCTTCAGACCTTGGGGTCTCTGTGGAAGCCAGTCCTTGTGCAGACCCAGGGTGACAATGGCCACCCCTGGGCTGAGTTTGGTTACTCTGGGGCCTCGTCGACACAATCCTACACCAATGTGTTTTATCACAGCACCACACTATAGGCTCACTTCATTTCCCCTTGAGTTTTCAGGTTTAAAATTTTAATCTGAAACCAGGAGGCTCCAACTTAAGGCAATGTTCATGTGAGTCTCAGAGAATGAAACCAGGAGCAAATAATGACACAGTCCTCCCTGATGCTTGGACAAAACTATGAAACGTAGTGGGACTGCATAAAGCTGCTTAAATGAATGAGAGGAAGCAATGGAAGCCAACTTTTGGTTTCCAAAATTAAATATAGTGAGGTATGGACCCACTTCCCTTTCATTTGTAACTTCTGAAGTGCAACTGATTCAGATGAAAGTTTCTGTTTTGGCTGGTATCAATTGAAAGCTCAGAATCAATGACATCACATATCAACATAGGCAAAGACAGAATATAATGCTCCCTACTGTACCTTTTGAAGCTTACTTCTGTTAAAAGCAGACTGTACTGTTCTCTGGAAATGGAATTTAAAGATCATTTTGTCAGAGACATCACAAAGTGCAAAGAAACAACATTTGCACAACTACTTTTAGCTGGTCTAACTTCAAGACAAAAATTGGAGTTAAGGAAGGAGCACAAACCATGACATAAAAACAATGCTTCCTCCTTTTCTGGCCGGTTGCATGCTCAGATTGTACTTAAAATTCTCAGGGGATGTACAGATTGAGATGAAATATTGGTTTAGTGTAATGGCACTATGGAGATATTTTTGTAAAGCATAAATCAGTGCCTGAGCACCAAACCATGGGAATCCAGCATTCAATTCATATATTATCACGAATTATAATTTTTTACTTGATGATACATCATCACTCATGCAAGTAGCTATTTTTTCCACCCGTAACCACACAACTTGTGCACAAGGCAATGACTGCTGAAAACTGCCAAGCGTAAATAAGAAAAAGGATATTTTTGTTATTGGTAATTCTGTGCCCAGTTGAGAAACTGTTCCTTCATCTCAGTCCCTTGCCTTTAGCCATGTTCACCAAAGCCTCCTGCATTACAATAAAATCTTGCCAATCCTCCTGCATTGGTGACCGAGAGCCTGCTGGCTTCAGCCAGACCTGCGGGACCTCGCTGCCCAGAGGGGTGGTGTGGTGACCACTCACCTGCCCATCACTCCTCAGATCTCACTGATACTTGCTGTAGTCTTCTGGCCACCGCTTATGCTGGCAATATCAGCCACATCTACTACCCACTGCTAGTAGTTTGCTGTGGGGAAGTTTGCACAGCTCTCTCTTGGTAGCGTGCGCAGATAACAATGGCTAAAGTGGTAGTGAGGTGAGTGTGCACCGCGGGTGTGAACACAATGCACAAAACTGTGCATTCTGGAAAGATGGTTGCCCAAAACTGGTAATACCATGAAGAAAGTAGGAATGGTGAAGTTTACCTGAGACAACCATGAGCCGAATTAAACAGTAGACAGGGGATTACCGGGAGATTAGAATAGAAAGAGTCAGCCTGGAAAGAAGTCTCAAGGAAGTGTGAGAAGTTGTGACTGGAGACAAAACCCAGGACTGGGACGAGGGAAAAGATAGCCACTAAAGCCAGGGCGGGCACTGCCAGCAGCAGCCCACCACTGCCAGGCGGTGTGAGCAGCCTGCGTGCAGCCAGCATGCTGATGCTGATGGGGTGCAGCTCTACGGCGTGTGGGGAGGCTTGTGGGCTGTATTCTCACTGATTAGTGGGTAGGGTGCTCATAAAGCCCCTCATTTCCCCAAAGAGAGGTGCATGAGTTGTGGAACCAGCACCCCAGAGGAGGGGAATGCACCTAACCATGTGTGTGTGTGCATGCTTAGAAGTTTTGGGGATTACTCATGGAAAGTGCACTTAGAAATTTCTGGGTGTTTATCAACATTTTCTAAGTGTCTTGAATTGCAGTTTATCTGCTATGTGACCCATACCAATCCTAAACGTGTAGTTGAATGCTTGCCAGTCAGTTAGGTGCTGCTAATAATCAGATAAATGGCTCCAATCCCCTCTGGCATAACTTGGAAAGCTGAGCTCTCCCCCTGTGGAGCACGGTCCTCATCCGTCTCCCATGCCCTGACCTCACAAACCACAGTGTCATAGGGTAGGATTGGAGAAGATGAGCTCGCAATCCAACCTTCAGACCCCAGCAGCACCCAACTCCTGCTCTTCCCTCATGTCGACAGTGAGAGCAATTAACCTGGTGCTGCCTGAGATTGAGGTGCATTTGGCCAGCTCCAGCATAGACGGCTAACTGGTTCTGAACCTCAGGAGTATCCTGGTGGACCTGGTGGATCCTGTCATGCAGGTGGAGCTCACGGGAGGAGGCTTCCTAAGGTGGCTTGGGGAGGATAATCCTGAACTGGACTACGACAAGAGTATGGCTTGCACCAACCAGGCTGTCTATATCTCCAAAGCTAAGAATGACCACATATGCAATAAAACACTGGAATGAGGCGCTGGTTAACTGAACAGCATCTTAGCATTGGGCTAGGGAAGCTGGGGCCAGACCTTTTCCAGTAGGGAGGAAGTCCTCCTTTTGCCAATGTCCATGTGCTCTGTTTCTATCCCATGGTATACTCCTTTTCACTAAATCATATGGCAAGCAGGACTTCATGATGAACAGTAGCATTCTGGTACCATCAGCAGTATTTGACAGTGGGAGCAGTCTCCCACGAGTTGGTGGCTGTATCTGTGAAGTAAACATTTGTTGCACAGAAATCTATCACAACCTGTCTAGCAGCAGGTAGGAAACCTTTAGTCACAAGCACATCACTGAAGCATTCTTTGGTCATTTAAAATGCTTACCTTCAGCGTTCTTGTTGACTAACATGTATCCACTGGGTATACAGGCTTTGTTATATTTGCAACTATAGTAAAGGCATTATTAGAGATACTGCTGTATCTTTACTGAGAGACAAGAAAAATGTGAGACATATACTGAAGACATGTGCAAAAGTGTGATTATTTCACTGAATCACCGAGTTGCAGAATGCTTGAGGTTTGAAGGGAACTCCTGAGGTCATCCAGTCCAAACCCCCTGCTCAAGCAGAGCCACATAGAGCCAGTTGCCCAGGACCATATCCAGATGGCTTTTCAATTCCTCAAAAGAACGAGACTCCACAACCTGTCAGGGCAACCTGTTTTGCAGTGAAAAAGTGTTTCCTGATGTTCAGAGGGAACATCCTGTGTTTCAGTTTGTGCTGCTTGTCTCTTGTCATGACACTAAAAAGAGCCTGGCTCCATTTTCTTTGCACCTTCCCTGCAGATATTATACACCCCAACACGCACACACATAAATGCAGAGCTAACTATTAAAATGTACAGATTTATTAAAAAGAGTAAAGTCAGTGGGATGTAATGACCATCTAAAAGAGTGAATTATTCCAGGGGATGCTTAAAGCAAATGGAAGCCTCCTAGGAGGTGCACTCCCCTTTCTCAGCTCCTCTTTCTTAGGGTCTGTTGAGAATCCTGAAAATTTAGTCTACAGATCGTAAGTGGTCACTGCCCAAGATTAGTTTAATACTGAAGTTAGACTGTGCCAATGTGTGGAAACTGTGCTTTTGAGCTATGACCTGCAGTGGTCAGGCTTCATTTCCTCTCCGACTTGAAGGCTTTACCTCACCCAAAGGTCATTTCCCCCTTAGAGTCTTAGCCTTGACGTATTCCTGTAGGCTACCAGATGTTACAGCCCTGATAGAAAAGAGGGAGAAAGGCTGAGTGTTGGAAAAATTATTTTTGCCATTATAAGAACAAGTACCTGTAAAGCACCTCAGTTCCAGATCTTTTCAGCTAAAGTTCAAATGGTGTTGCACACATTTGAATCTGTATTCTGCTGCCTACACATATATTCCTGTTTTCAAGAGTTGAGCACCGACATCCATCAAGACTTGTTATGCAGTCCAGTTCAATAACAGATTTTTACTACTGTAACTCAGTCTTTTTCCTCCTTTTCCAGCATTGATTACATCCCTGTAGAAGCGCTCTAACAAGTCCAAGAAAGCCATTTTAAAACATGAAAGAAGATACAGACCTGACCCTTCTTCCCCTGAATACTCTGTGCCCCCCACTGCTGTTGGCATACAAGGAATGGATGTTTGAACAGATTGCTCCCTGTGTCAGCTTTTGACACTCAGCTGCTAATATGCTCTTGATAGCATGTTGCTATCTGGTATTTGATCTTACCACATGCCCTACTTGGGTCACATCTGATGTCTCTGTAAGAAGTGTATATACATGGATCCAGGTGCCTGCTGACATATTTCTATTTAACCCTGGTAAGCCCTGCCATCGCGCAAGAACTCAGTATTGTCTCTCTGTGAGATAAAGACTGCTGGAGGAACTGACTCCTGGCAGTCATCAAATATGACTGGTAACAGCTCTAGGATAATTAGATCCAGAAAAGAAAAAGATGAGTTTCAGTGCTACCAGGGATAACCATCCTCATCACCAGCAGAAACCTCCCAGTTAGAGCAAACCAGAGGCAAGAGCTCACAACACTACAGGCAGTTTGAAACTCTTCAAGCACTGTTGCGCACCGTCAGTCACACCCCAGGAAATGCCTTGCGTCCTTCATAGAAAGATCACCCCTCAAGTCACTCCTACCAGCAACCTCTTTGCACTTTCTCCACAGCTGCAGCCATCATCTCCCTTGCTGGGAAATACAAGAGGAAGCTCTTTTTGAATTAGGTAAGAGAAAAAATTATCTAAATTTCCCAGTGTGACTGAAGTTCCCAGGTTCTGCTGAAACCAAGACATGCAGTATACCTGGGTGCCTCCGTGGAGCTAATTCTTGGGAGCACCCTCCCACCCCTGCAGCTGCTGAGAAACTTTCTACAGTGGAATTAATTCTGTTGCATGGCTTCAGGAGAATAAAGTTTCTGGTGCCCAAGTAGAAGGGAGGTGCTCCTGTGCAACAGGACTTACCTCCACCACCCATGGGGAGCCAGGGAAAGTGAGTGCACCGTCGCTTCCAGGGTGAATTCAGGGACATTGTTTAAGGCCAGCATCCTTTTGAGTCTGATGGCTTGTGCAGAAAGTTAAGCACAGCTTAGCAAGCAGGCACAGTCTAAAAACGTCTCTTTAGAAGTCATGCAAAAAAAGCCAGAGAAAGTGGGCTTAAACCTGTACGATGAAATTAGTATCTGCAAGCCTTTTTGCACCACCTTGACTGGCCTATTTCATCCCTGCATGCAAAGCCAGGCTCTCAGGCCATACCTGGAACAGGGACGGAGAAAATTGAACTTTTTCGGTAAATCCTTACACTGTGCTGGAGCTGCAAAACAGACCGCTGGCACCAGGGCCCAACTGCAGATCATTCCAGGAGGGGAACACTAATTTCTTTCAAGGTTAAACTGCAGATCCGCTCCCCGTTCAAAGTCCTTCCTTCTACCAACAAAAGAACATTGCCAAAATAACTTTAAGACAATGTGGTGTAAGTGAGATAAGGCCCTGGGAATATCAGGTTTCTACAAACTGTCAGAATAGAGAACATGACTTTCTTATATTGCAGTTATCTAGGAGGCTGACAAATTTTAGTTTCCTCCCTTTCAGATTGTTTCAGGCATTTTTTTTCTGCAGAGTTACAACTCTGATTGATTGAAAATACTTTATGCCATCTGGTAAATCTCCCATGCTGTGAGGAAACAATATCCAGGCTCTTCTGCCAACAAGAATATCCAGTTCAGATTATTAAAACTCAAGGCATCATTAAATTCATCTGCAAAAGGATGCAGTCAGCAGGACAAAATTCTAGCAGTCTTACATCCCCTAATATTGTTGTTCAAAGTGAAGGTTTGGTACAAACTACTAGGAGGAAGGAATGCTTAAGTCTGGATGATAAAACTGCCAGCAGATATATGTGTTTAAAAGATACAGGTCTTGGGTGAAGACAAGAGTCAAGAGCTAGTCCTATCTAGCCGGAAGGGGCCAAAGTTATCCTTGCACAGATGGGACAATCTTTCATTACAGTCAAGGGGACCTCACCCACACAAAACTGAATTTGATTAAGAGGAAGTAGCACACAAGCAAAGACATTTGAAGGAATGGGTCACAATTTTCCTGTCTCACAGCTGTGCAGAGAAGGTGTCAAATATTATTTTTTTTTTGTGAGTGGGGTCTTACACAGGTGAAACAAAAGTTTCAGATCATATGCACAGGTGTTGTAGCCAATGATAAAAGGGGAGTGAGGGCGTGAAAGTTATTACACTGCTTTACTTGCAAAAGGCCTATTAGTGCTTATTTGGAAAATTAAAAGTCTGTGGCACTCCATTTTGATAAGTGAAAATCCTAAACAGTTTGTGAGGAGCTGCAGGTTTGCTGACCTTGTGTTAAAATGAGGCAGATGATTAGCAGTTCTCAAGTCTGGAGAGTGGTAGGGGTCCATACATCCAGCAGCTGACCTGCAGAGGTGATGCACAGTCCACCACATACCATGCCTTTATGGTGCTTTGGGTGCAAGGACACCTTGGATTCTGGGAGAAACATCAAGGTTTCCGTAAGGTACAAACATCCTAAATGTTTAAAAGGCTTCTGATAGCAGCATGTTGTTTGGCTTTCAGATGGCTGACTGGATTCTGGAGTCCACACCTTTGACTTCCACTTCAGCTTTCCTCCAAATATTCCCTCCACATTTACTAGCAAAATTGGATGCATCTCCTACTTTGTTCAAGGGACTTGCTGCAGCTGCCAAATTGTCTTAGCTAAAGAGGAGAGATGTTTACTGTTGCAAGGAACACAGAAGTGCTAGTGACGACAGAAGACACATGAAGGACACGGTAAGGGGAACAAGCTATCTGAGTTGGAGACACACAAACCTACCCTGTTCTGATCCAGAGCTGTAACTGCTTACTACCGAGTGTCTGCAAACTTTTAGCTCTGAGCTTCCTCCTTTTAGCATTCAAATGACACTTCAATATCTTCTGCTATCTTTGTCCTAGGGTTTGCACCAAGGTGTTTCTTTTCTAGCATAAAAGGTGCATTGTAAGACTTCAAGAGTGACATGTAGGCAGCGCTTTGAGATCCAGGATGAGGTAAAAGGGAGATTATTCTCTTGCTTTGAAGTCTAAGCCTTGGACAAGCCTCACCAAATAGGAGGTGCCTTTTTTACTGAACTCTACCTAGACTGGCACAGTCAGTCAAAGGTCATCAAGACATCTAGAACATGATGATTCTAATAATTTTGTGGCCTCCCTCTAAATTTGGGTATGGATAACTAAAGGTGACAATGTTTACATGTGCACACATGAATTCTTTGCACAGATGCTCAGGAAGACCATGATAATTCAGCCATGTTACATTTGGTGCAGTGAGGAAGACTGTCCTCTGGGTTAACAGTGGGGCTTATGGGGAGGCTTGAGCAGCCTCAACTGTTGTGTTAGGAGTTTCCGCATGTGTGTTTTGGAATCATCCAAAACACACCCAGCAACAAGAACTCACCAAAGGGCCCCGTGCTGGGGGATGCTGCATCTCACCCATGCTGAAGTATGCTGACACTGGCATGAGACAGAGGTTTCACAGATGAAATGCGCAGACAAAAGAAACTTTTCTTTCTGTGCCTCATAAACTAATGGAATGGAAGATGGTGTGGCCCTGCTCCACCTTCTTACCCCCTCACCAGCCTGGAGCCGAGGCATAGGGTGATGCCACCTCTCCTGGTGCCAGGTGCTCACTGTTGGGAGAGATGTCTCACTGCTTTGTGACCAACCCTCCCTGCTTGCAGAGAGCCCCGGCTTTCTCCTCCCACCTCTGGAGACTGCTTAAAAATGAGACTACACTGACCAACTTTAATTTACAGCAGCAGGAGGTCTGTTAGCGGTGGCTTACATATGCTTTCAGCAGCAGATGCCAGGCAGCCCCAGCCCAGGGATTTTCATGTCCCCAGCTATCTCCATAGCTGCCCAGGCATGTGGCCAGTGCTGAGCGGCACGACACATTGAGGGAGCATAGCATTTCTCCCACAGCCTGCCTTTCACCATTCCCTGTGTGTGCACAGGTTGACCTTGATTGGCAAAACACCCCAGCCTGGCTGTCCGCAGGCTGAGACATAGCACGGCACTTGTCACGTTCTGCTCACAAGCACTCTCACCGGGCTAATGTTTCTCCTCATCTTGTCCCTAAAAATAGTATTTATCACACTGACACTGTCAGGGCCCTTTCACATCTTAGATGAGACTGTATATCAGGATGCTACGTGCAGAATCCCGTTACAAATAGGTTGTTGTTTTACAGGTCTCCCTGTTTCAATGTTCAAGCAAAAATTAATGCACTCACAGCGTACATGACAGGAACAAGTTGGAAGAATATTTTTCACTGCTTGTCTTTTGAACTTCCAGCACTGCTTCTCAGTGACACTTGATACAGCTGAAGGAAAAGCACAATGTGGCGTAAATTCCGAAGTTGCCATCACATAGACACTGGCAGTCCTTGCATTTACTATGACAAGGAATTTAAGTACATCCTTTTTGCAAAGTATCGTTTGCAAAGAAACAATAGGATGTCAACATTTTTTGGGGATAAAAGAGCAGCTTTGTAACTTCTTTGCGTGTTACTTGCTGCAATCTGGAGCACTGTTGAGGACAGTTTTCCAGGCTTTCAATGTCTGAACCCAGACTGAGATCAACAAACTCAGGAAGGCAGTTGAGGAAGAAGTGAGGTATTTCCACTTCTCATTATGGTCACCCTGCAGGCATTTTCATGGCAGGAGACAACGGGTGTCTGATGCTAGCAAAACCGCCTTCTGATTTCAAAAGCTTTGTTTCTCCAGATGGAATATATGCCAGGGTGAAATACGCCTAATCCTGTTCCTGGGATGTTTCATGCAGTGTCTGTGTGTGTGCGTGAATCTCATGAAGCAAATAAAACATTTGACAGCAACAAACTAGAAAGGCCAAAGTCCTAATAAAATAGACAAGCAGTGGGATACTTGACTTCTGTGAACTTGGGCAAGTGATTTCATGTCTTAGCATTTTAATTTTCCTTTCCATCTTTTGCACATCTTTTGTATTGCAAATTCTTCAAGCAGTTCCTTTCCAATGTTTATAGTCTTACCTGTCTAAGGCATTTACATGCTACTGTGGTACAAGTAGGAACAAGAGCAATACGATGAGTGGGTAGTTTGAGTACTGTACATTTTTCCAGCAGACCACAGAAGATGGAGCAGAGAGGTTTCTAGGAAAGGTCTTGTCAACTGCCTGGTTCACTTCTCCAAAGAGCTGGTGGATTTTTTTGTGATGTAAAATTGGAGCCATCAAAACACCAGGAGGGACATTTGGGCTATCCATGTTTATTCCTTTATGTGCCGTTTGCAAGGCACTAGAATACACCCAAATGAACTATATGCCTTTAAAGTCTAGTCAGACCAGTATTACACTGTATCTTTTTAACACTCTTTAGAGCAACTGGGCTTCCTGTTCAGATGCAGTGACCTAAAATAGTTGTATAGCTCATGTGGACCTGAGCTTTGGATGGCCCTACATGAATTTCACAGATCTGTTGGCACAGACTGGTTGCTAACTAAGGACCCATCACTGTGCTCTCTTATGTGATATAGGTATCACCTGGGCTTGAAAACTGAAAAAAACCCCCACTATCTTCGGTGCAACAACACACATTTCCATGGATTTTTCATTAAATACTGCACACTAAGCCTACCCATAGTTGATAGGTTCAACAAATGATTATTTTGGTGCTCGTAGGCAGCCTTGCTGTGAAAATGGAGCAGGAGGATGCTGTTGACTTCAGCTGCATCTGGCTGCATTTATATAAATAAAAAAATTTTTGGACCTTGGAATCAATTATTTTTTTCTTTTTCCTTTTTGAATGAACGATACCTGAAGTCTGTCCAGGACCCTGTAGGAAAGAGTTTGATCTCTGCCCCCTTTGGGAATATATCTGAGGAGTAGCTTTCCTGTAGAGCTGGTGGGATTTGTGCAGGTCAGTAGTGATAGAAAGGGTGGAAAGAGAGTAAAGAGATGGCACACATGAAGGGAAAATGGCTATATTGTCTGCTCACAATTTAATTTTAACCTTGCACAGATTCTGGAAAACATTCCATTTTTGTATAGTTTCGTGAAGCAAAAGTAGAATTTTTTCCTTTTCCAGTAACCATGGAAACATAGAAACAATGATTATGGGAAATTATCTGTCCTTGTGGGATCAGGTTTGTGTTATTGCTGGATGACACAGAAGTTAAGCCACACATGCATCCTTAGCAGTGTTACCTGGCAAGGTTGCCGCAGCCAACAGGGAATGAGCCTCACAAAGGTCCTCAAACATCTGGAGCTGCTGGAGCTACTGCAGTTCTGGAATTAATTAACTCTAGCTGCTGTTGGCTCAAGCTATACCTGCTTTCATCAAATGATTTTACGAATTATTAAATACTGAAACTGTGACCATGTCCGAGTATATGTTTCATTGTCCAAAAGACTTAGTAGCCACCAGCACATCGACTCCTTTTATGTCCCCTTAAACCTGTCAAGGAAAGGTCGGCAAGGCATGCAGTGTCTCAGAAGCAGTCATCATCGACATTTATCTCTATTTAAAGGGAGGGAGAGTCCATCAATACTATTTTTAAAAGCTATTTTTGAATAAGATAGTCTTTTATTACCTAGTTCCTTTGCCTTTGTACTTCTATCCTTTAAAATTACACAGGCTCTTCAGATAAGCTACTGTTTTAAGAAACAGATGTGGATTAAATAGTATTGATTTGTTTGATCTTTGTACATTCATCCTCTCCTCCACTGCTTAAACCTCCTGCTTTTCTGCAAAGTTGTCAGTCTCCTTTTCACATTTCTTTAAGTAATCCTCCACCTTCCCAGACAAGAACTTGAACGGGGCCAGCTTTCTTCCCATTGCCTCTGCTAGACTTGCTTGGAGGGAAGGGCTCCTTAGTTGCACTAGGAACACCTTAATTAAAAGAAAACAAACCCCTGACAAGCCTAGCCTTCATCCACATTACATGCCAGCATTTGTTTCTAATCTGCTTTTTCTTCTGGAGATTAGGTCTAACACTCTTGTGTGTGCAGGCTTAGACAAGGCCAGTAATGGAAAGTCAGTATGAACGGAAGTCCGAGAAGAAAGAAGTATTTTTTTCATTAATCTAAATGATTTTTCAGTTAATAAAGATCACAGTATGATTGTATAGATTAATGACTCAGGCAATGCATAAGTTCAGCTATTCAATTTGTTTCCTACTGACCACTCCATATAGGTTTTCCAAAAATGTAATAATCCATTCTATTAATGGGTGCTACTGGTTCTTCTAGATAAAATATAATAAAGTGTGACTCTTTCATGAGTAATCTTAAACATTCACTCAGGGTAATTGATTACATGAGCCAAGGATTGCAAATTGAAGAGATAATTGACTTCTTCAATATGCAAATACAGTACCAGGCAATAAACAGATACCAGTTACATCAGTATGAAATATAATTACAATTAACTTCAGCATCACAAAGAAACTGTCTTGATTTTTTTCAATGCTTGCATGCCATTTTCTGCTTTCAGTTACACCTGTGTAGCATCTAGTGAGAGCTGGTGTGGATTCACTCCCACAGGGCAGAGTGTTCCTGAACAGAGCCATGTTCACATCTTGATACATTTGGCTTCACACTGTGTCAATGGTTATGGTTTGCACATAGTTTGCTCATTCCCACTTAACTACTACTGGGAATCTCTTTTGGATATTTCTACCAGTGGCAACATTTATACAGCAATACTGAGAAAGTTTTGGAACAAGTTGCCCAGGGAGGTTGTGCACTCTCCATCCATGGATATTTTCAAGACCTGCAAAGATAAAGCCCTGAGCAACCTGGTTTGAGCTCAGAGCTGACCCTGCTTTGTGCAAGAGCTTTGCTAGAGACCCCTTCCCATCTGAATTATCCTATGAACCTATGAAAGTGAAGGGGAGGTAAGCAGAGAGGAAAGGAAGAGCCTGAATGGAAACTGCATTTTGAGGATGTTGCCGATCAAAGAGATTTAAATAGTGGGAAATGATGGGAAAGGATCCCATGGGAAAAAGAAACAATGAAAATATGTGTTGATAACTGAGGAAATGTTCTGATTCATCTCAAACTGCTTCTCTGAAAAATGGCATAAAGGGAGGGAGCAAACAAGTAGCCAATATTGACTTTTTAGAAAAAAATATTGCATTTCAATTTTGACTATTATGACTCCTTTCTGCTTGTCTTTCTCATTTCCCTGACAATAGGTAGGAATTGTACCACAGCCAGCCACAGCATCAGTACTTGTCTGTCTGAAGAAAAGGAAGGAGCCTGCTCATTCTTAAAATCCCCATCCTTGACGCTATGCGCGGCAGGACACACTGGGGCTCTGTGCATGAGTAGGCTGAAAGCCCCTTTTCCCCAGGAACTGAAAAGCTAAAATGAAGGCAAACTTGAGGAAAACATCTATTATTTTCATGTGGCCCCTATCTCCTTCAAATGTGGCTGAGAGCAAGGTAGGTTACTTGCAACAGGAGAGACAGGGCTCTGGTTGTTTTAAACAAGTTAGAATTATGCATCTTCTTGAATAAATACAAGTCATAAAACTAACCTTCTCTGTAAACATTCCTTTGTAATGCTCCATGGAGGGACCTGGTTAGAAGGACACAAAACCTTTCTGGATGTACCATACAGTATTGCAATGAACCATTTTCGCAGTAGATCTGTCCCTAGGTTGTGACAGAACCTTAGGAAAGGTACCTGTTGCTGCTTTGGCAGAATATCCTTGGCCTGTGTACAGACGGTACTGCATCAATAACAGCAATTGTGGGCCTTTGGTGGGTGATTTGCAGTTTAGGTCACTAACAATAAAAATTTATAGGATATAAACCAGAAGAATGGAACAGACTTTAGGGGAAAAAAAAAAAGGAAAAAAGGAAGAGAAGAAGGAATTCAATATGCAGAGAAGTGCTCCAGATGTCACAAAGCAGCATGAGACCCAGGTCTATAACCTGCCTGCAGGAATCAGATAAGCTGCTCTTCCACAGACCCCAATCGCCAGACATCAAAGGAAAAGCATGAGATTAGAAGTATCTCTGTGGCTGTGCTGCTGCTGTAACATATTTCTGAAAGGATTTGATGCTACTTCACTCCTCTATGCAAAGCAGCTGGATTCATGCTTTTCCTCTCTCCAATAAGGAGTTTGCTGTGGAGAGTACCAGCCTCATGGGGTTTGTCCTTCATAAGTTTCTTCCCTACTTCCCATTCCGAAAACTACCTCCTTCCCCCAAACAGTGATAGAGGAAGTGTTAGGAGGGAAATAAGATAGTGTTAAAACCTAGTCACCCAGAAGAGCTACTCACCCAGAAGTCATCTGGAAGCTGAGAGTTGTTCGTGAGCATTTGGGAACAAGGACTTGCTGCTTCTGTTTGAGTATCTGAAGGGGGTGGAAAGGATTTATAGTGATTTGCTGTCTTTCCATTTGTACTCTCATGTTCCTATGAAACAGGATTTCCATTTATATTCATTTGCTTCTGAATGGTCACACAAGGCATTCTTCCTCACCTCAAGGCCATGGAACTCACAAACCAGACTTCCTCTGTTTGCCTGTCCTTGGCTGTCCTACTTGGAGTTTGTATGTTAGGCATCTCAGTGACACGCCACATCACATTCAGGGAGCCCAGGCTCCCCACAGGACAGTTCTGAGTGCACAGGGAAATGAACAACCCCTTTGTCATTTGCGAGTTAGAATGGATGGACGGGAGAGAGACGGTATGTTAGAAGAGCTGGTCTGTCTGGTCTTTGCAGTGGCTTGTCTGTTGATAAAAGGACTGCAACTGTTTGGTAATAAATACAGCTTGAATCTTTGCATGTCACTGTCCATAATACCAAGCACAGGGTCACTCTAACATCTGATAAATTTGTCCTTTGTCTATATCCTGCACCAGACAGCTACAAGTGAATCACCTTTATGTTCTTATTCACATAATTCACATACTTCACGTAATTCACATGGTCTGTCTAATTTTTATGGTTCTTGCAATCTGCTCAAAGTTTAAGCTGGGTACTTTTAAATGCAACCTAAAAAGCTGAAACACTCTGCTTGCAGGACCGTGACTACTTCAGCTCTATGGCCCGAGATAAAAAGTCTTCTCCCACTGACCCCCTCCTAGGAAGTTGTTAAAATTAAGGGCAGTGTATTAAAAATCTGTTACATCTTTTACTAGTGAGTCATGACCTGTTCACCTGTGGGAAAACGAGCTTGTCAGTCTAGTAAGTATCTGAATTGCTGCCTTTCCAGCTTTTGAGAGGTGTTTGCTCTTTGTTTCCAGGTGGTTGTCATGATGGAGGCTATTCACTACAGGAAAAGCAGTAATTTAACACATACTGTAACACGGTGCAGTAGCCCAGAGTATGATGATACTAGCTGGAGAGGACAGAAATCTTTTAAAACAGAACAAATTTACTTCCTGCATAAATCAGATTAAAACATAATTTAGGAAGCAGATAGTGCAATTAAATATTCTTTTTTTGGTTTTATATTTTCTAGGCAATAGAAGTGGAGGCAGAGGAGGTGGAGCAACCTGGAGTAGCTAACTCATGGAGCAACGTAGAATAAAGAGGGCAGTAGTAAATCATCTGCTTGAGAGACTCAGCAGTCTCCCCCAAAAGAATCACCTAATCTCTAGGCTCCTAACATGCATACACATACACACCTCATACAATTGGATTTTAGACGTACATATACACTTTCATAAGCATGAATATTATATTTAAGGTACTTTCTACAAACGAAACGTTCTTACCTTCTATTTGTTCCATGTAATTTCCATCTTAGCAAAGGTAATTGTTGAGGATACTAAGACAATTTATAGGCACCTGTGGGCTCATAAATCTTATGTGCTTATCCCAGAGATGTCTCTTCTATGTATGCTATTTTAGGCAGTATCTATCATCCATCACTGTACAGTGTATCTATAGTAAAAAAAGAACTGTTGTACCAAATCTGATCTCTGACAAAGCAGACACAGGCCAGCCCTGTAGTGATGGCAACTGCCAGATGGTTTATTATACAGGGCAGAATGGAGACTTGTGCAATGTGTAAAATACTTGACACTTCCTCAAGTTTCTTCCCTTCTATGGATTCCTCAACTTCTCCAGGAGAAGAAAAAAAAGACTAAAAAAATTGTTTAATAGTTAGACTTTCAGGAAAAGGTCAACCATCCGTATCAAGGTCCCAGTGATGGGTACTAGAGTAGAAAGCATTTCTGAGTATTTTGAGTTAGCGAAGCATTTCAGAATATTAATAATGAACAACAGTTGAAAACAATGAATGTGCTTGAAGGAAGAATATTTCCATTTTGGACAACCAATTTTAGGCCTCCTACTTAGCCACCCAGTCTCCCATGGACCCTTCTAGAATCCACGGAGGAAGGCAAGTTGCTTCAGGAGAAGGAAGACTGAGGAATTAGTAGCTGCATTAGTAGCTCAGCTCAGGAATGCAGTTTAGATCATGCCCACTTACGCTCCCCTAATTCAAATTGCATAGTCTCTGCAGATGAACAAGATTCATACGAAAGGTACTCCAGCCACTATTGTGCATTCAGTTTATAGGGACCAGGCGAAGACCTAAACCGAAGTAAAATCCTGAAATGCACAAACTGTGGGCCCTGGGTCCCCAGCACCAACTGTTTCGCTCCACAAACCCATTCCTGCTGAGTTCTGCTACTTACTAATGCAGAGATAAATGACTAAGGTACTGAATCACCTTTAGGGTGTTTGGCTCCTGAGCCTCTGCCTGCTTCCGAAGGAGCTTAGGGTAAGCCTAGCCACCTAACTCAGGCTTCTCAAACTCGACACTGGAAGTGGAGAGTGGCAATACCCCTCTCTCCTCCCATCTGTGTCTGTGTTTACAAATGAGACTCCCACACAACTCCTTTAATTAAATTGATGAGTTGACCATGGTGAGCGGCTACACTGAATCTTTTAACTTCTTATGGATTCATGATATAAGCAGTCTCTCTGCTTGACCATTAATTTAAATACTCATGCAAAATCTAGGATTACTAGATGCTTTTCTCTTTCATGCAGGCTAATAATGACCTTAAAAGCATTAACTCAATGTGAGGTCACAGAATTATTTTAGCTGCGGATCAGTTGCTTAATAACAGTTTTCTCAGAGTCATGTAATCATGCAGGCTGTAAGGCTCAAGTAATTCTTTCATCTTCTGCCTACATATTAATGGATTTAACCACTCCCATGCACAAAAAGGAGAAGTGATTTAACAGGAGATTTTCAGTACTTGGGTTCACAGTGTCCAAAACATACAGAGAAGCATGTATCTGCAAAATTAATCAGCTATTTCTGTAACTACTTAACAAATCAAATGCTGTTTGAAAGTCAAACATCAATATAGTCACCTCATATAGTACAAGCAGGATGTCACAGTGTTTTACCATAAGTAATTAATGGCTTGTCTTTGACTATATCTGAAGTCAATTGAGTAAGTTTATAGGTTGCAGTAGGCGAAAGCTAATAGATTTATTTTTAGTCATAATTTTTAATGGATAAAAATTTAGTCTGATTATAAAATGAACTTTCTCCTGATGAAATATGAAATGTTCCTTAAGCAAAATATTTGATTTTGACATTACTGTGATACTGCCTGTCTTTTTTAGTGTCAGAAATATTTATTGATTTTAAATAGGACAATGCATAGGTAGAATGTTTTAAAAAAATACAAAACTAACAGAATATGTTCCTGCCTCATAATAAACAATTGTTGAATGATGTTTATTAAAATTGGGTCTCAAGTGACAGTTAATAAATGCGTAGTTCTATTATGCATGCTAAATTCAGCATTCCGAAATCTTAGAAGCAGATAGATCAAAACAACGGAGATAAAAAAGTCACAATGACAAAATACAGCAACACCAGTAAATGACAGGAAAATAATTCAGACTTAAAAATGACTTATTATTTAGTAACTTGTAACAACAATTTATAGAACTAAATTAGAGGCAAATCAGAGTGTTTCTGACGTTTTAGATATGCAGTTTCTCTAGTGCATATAGTTTGATCACACAGCAGAGGAATTCACATTACAAAGTCCCCTTCAAAAAAGCAGAAAACCCAGTTTCTCTATGTTTCTGCTTCCAGGTTACACTTATTCATGAATAATGAATGAAGGAAAAAAAAGGGTACAATAAAATGCAGTTATTAATATGTTTTAAGTAACCCCCGTAAACATTTCTTCAGTATTTGGAGAAGATAGACTGTCTATGTGTGGTGTGTTTCATATGTACGTTTCACGTATGCCCAGACCAGATCTGCACCGAACTGTACAAATACCGGACTTAGTGGGCTTTGTGTCCTTTACCCTAATCACTCCATTGGCTCTTTGATGTTTGGTGTGGTGATGGAAAGGGTTGCTCCGACCATGTATTTTCACCTCTGTTTCTAAAAGGTGAAGGGCAAAACTTTTAATCAAGGAGCAGTTTATCTTTAATTAGGAAAAATATAATTAGGCATTATCACCTAATTGCTATTACTGATGGAGAAAGTCATATTTTCACAAGTAGTGACCCATGCTGTATTATCATTCTGCTGTTTACTGCATAATGAATCTGTATTTGTGTTTGGCAGCTAGCCAGCAAAAAATAAAAGGTAATCAACATGCTTCTCTGCAGTCTGGTCATCAAAGTCACTGGCTTCACAGATGAGTAAATAACAAAGTCAAGTTGTGATGTTCTAACAGAAACCCTTCTTTAGGAATAACTATATTTATCTCCTCTGTCAAGACATCAAATGATACTTGAAATAACCATATACAAAAAGCTTTGCAAAATAGAAGAACTGTGCTATACATCTGGTGTTGAGTTAAAAAACAGTTTAATGTCTCAAGGCACCACCACGGTAGAATTTTATACCTGCAAGTAATCATCTAATACTCTATCATATAGTTAAGGTAATGTATTAATAAATAGCTTGTGCAATTTTGGGAAGCAATCTATAAAGGAATGTTAGATATACAGTAGGCACGTACTATAATACAAATAAAAACCAAAATTCCTAGAAAAAGCATGCTGAGCACCTTCTGGTATATGTTGAGTTTCTTATTCTAAACACTATGTAAATCTTAACTTACAAAAGGTAAAACTGAAATCTTATAGGAACTGCTTATTTAAACTGATTTTCCTGGGTATTTGCCTCTATGTCACAGGGTTACTGTTAGGGACAGAGGACTCTGGTACTGGCTGTAGAGGGCTATCTTGTTCGTTCAGTTGTGCGTTCAAGTTTTCGGAAGTTAGGAGAGAAGAATTAAAAACTATTTCACTTAAGTCTGATTTTATGGATACAAGATGTGGTTCTTGAAAACTTAATGGTTCTTCTACTAACACCTGTGTATTTTCTCGTGTCATTCCCATATCGGACGGTGACTTCCGTTTCATTCTTGTATATGATTTGTCTAAATTCTCCATGCCTTGGTCAGTTTTCTGAAATCGCCCAAAGAACCAGATGAAGAAACCAAACAAAGCAAAAGCCAGCAAACTTGGAATAAAAGCCAGGCATTTGACATCAAGGCTAGAGCCTGTGAATCTGCTGTGCAAGAACATGTCTCCTTCGGCATAGGTCCGGTTTGTCAATGGGTTAGTGTTATTGGATCTCCACTCCCAAGATAACTTGGTTCTATTAAGGTCTTTCAAGCTTTCTGAGTCCTTCACTGTGTAGATCTTCTGTCCAGGACCGATATATTGACCATATTCATGAGGTTTGTAAAATATTTGATTCTTCCACATATTCAGATCCAAGATTAAAACAAGGAAGATAATTCCATAGTTAAACCATTTGCCTGTTTGGAAAAAGAAAGTTCTGTCATCTGATATATCCATTTTAGAAGCAGCACAAATGCAGTCATATGTAAAAGCTACTCAGAGAAAAAAAAAAATCCTTTTTTTATTCATCTGTAAAGAAAAGTTGTAATAAAATTTCCACCATAGTCAGACTTATGCTGAATATCCCCTAGTATTTCACAATTAAGTCTGGGCACATGATAAAATAATGTTGTAACACAAGCACAGCAGTATATCAACTGAATTTACATTGCAGTTTGTAGGTAACCTGTTGATTACACCACTAGGTGATGTGGTATAGATCAATAAACCCAAAAAAGCATTAATTCCAGGGCTTAAAAAATAGTCACATGTAAATTCCATGAAAAGGCTATTTTTTATCATATTTGATAGAACTGTTTATATGCCAGGAATGACTGAAGTGACTGAAGTTTTTGGGGTTGGTAATTACATAAATTTTAAGAGTATATACATATATTGTTTGATATACCAACCATGGTGTGCAGACCTATTCAGGTGGGAGCAATTGGATAAACTGTGATTTAGAGGTATTACATCCTTGAGAAATAGCAAGGGCTGACTGTATTTTTTTGAGGCTAGTCAGCTTAGCTTTTCCTATAGTCTATGTAGTGAGAAACTCCTCCAAGGAGTGACTCATAGTCTGACATTAAGATCCTGCAATACTGGAGGAGGAAACCTTTCTCTTTTTATTATTTAAAATTGCTCTTTTGCATGCTTCCTCCGGGCTTCCAAAAGAGATTGAAGATAACGTTACACAATTGCAAAGTTGGCCCTGCTTTGAGTAGGGTGTTGGAACAGATGAACTCCAGGTGTCCCTTCTAACCTAAATTATTCTATGATTACACAAAACAAATTACACTATTTTCATAGTCAAAGCATCTCTTACATTCTAGCTGGAGATATATTAAGGTCTCACCTGAGGAGTGATGACTGGCACCACCCAAGAACCCAGCAAATCTACTTGTCAGCATTATGTGAAAGGACATTCATGGAATCATATTTAAGTATGTTTCAAATGAAAAAGAAAATGAACATATCAGAGTAGCTATCAAATGACTTATGCCATTGGCTTGTAAAGAATAAATGGATTCCAGTTCCTGAAAGTCTGTGTGCTCAAACTGTATGACCAGAATGCTCCAGGAGGGTAAGGAGGGTAACTCCTTGTATTTCAGCAATTGTGTTTAATACTCCTCTTCAGTCTAGATTATACTTAGACTGAAAATGAACAAGAATGTTCATTCTCTTGTGTTATTGTTACTATCCAGAAATCAAACTGCACTGAAAAGACCTTGCAGCCAATCCTGTTCACATAATTCCTGAATAACTCCTCTATCCTTTTTCTGGGTTTTCATCAATATTATAATTGACCTGTTAAAGAAAGTTATGGTTTTAGACGATTACCACCACATTTTATAATATTTAAGTTTCTTAAATCAACACCAAGATACGGTGAAAATGATGCTAAAATATGAAATACAATAACAAACAATACCATCTAGCTTGATGCTGCTTCCTGGAGATTTTTGCCCTGTATTTTTTGTGTTTCTCTCCATCAGAATAACTCTAGCTTCCCCATCATGTATGACCTTTCAACAGACAGAGGCAGAATATATCTTGCATAGTGCGTGTTGATGGGCTGGCTGGGACACACGTATTCATTGATCAATTGGCTGCTGTCAAACAGAATATAATGGCTGACTTCTCCCTGCTTTTTCCTCAGCTGAGCACTAACTTAGATGATTCTCCTTTACCTAACCACCATTTCTTAGGACACAATGATAACGTCACTATTTTTCAGATTCCCATCCTCTGAAAAATGTTTTTGAAACTGGCTGTGGGTTCAAAAGTTATTTGATGCTGAGTGTTGAATAGAGAGAGAGTGAGACCAACCCACACAGAAAACATGATCACATCATTCTCATTTCCTTAGGAAAATAGGCTAATCACAGATGACCGTGAAACAAATATTAGAACCATTGTCTGTTTATTTATGGCCAGTTTGAAAGAAAACATGACTTACTGCATTTTAAACTTCCTTTCTTTGTTATGGTTGTTCACTTGGACACTTTTTGAAACAATGCTTTGCCATCAAATATTACTCTGTGTTTCAACCAGAAAGCTGTTTCAACCAGAAAGAAATCCCTTGCTGCACTGCCCCAAAGTTAATTCCTTAAGCCATATTCTTTTCCCACAAAAATGCATCATAAGCCCATCAAAAAAACCTTCCACTTCTTTTGCTATTGCCTTCAACAAATTATTATGTGTGGTACTTTGTGTTTCTGCAGAGCCAAGACAGGTGAATTTCCAGAGAGATCTGCTAGACCCTAGGCATGGTAGGAAGGGGAAAAACTCATGTAGGACCAGTATTGCTCTTTCCTTTCAGCTAAACATGGCAAGAGTGAAGATGTGTAGGGAGAAAACAGACAACTGAAAGATCGAAATACGAAGCATAATGAAATGGGGACATTCTTGAGATGCCTTTATAAAGGCCAAAATACACTGTTATGGCTTTCTTGATTGTAGGTTTCAGGTACAACTGACAAAGGAAATTTAGACATTGCAATGCTGAGCTATGACCTACCTCCTCTTTAGGCATGATGGCACCCAGTAGATTTCATAGCAATCACCTGTGTGACCACATTGTCCTAAATGTGACATGTGTAGAGCAAGCCACCTAAGGAGTAAGACTCGAGATGGCAGCCTGGTGCTGGTGAAGAAGTTGACTAAGAAGCTAGCAGAAAACATGAAAAATGCTGAATAGGGGTAGCCAGGTGCTTGGTCTCAGGCTTCATGTAGTATCTATCCTACACTGTGGTTTCGTAATTGTGAATCTCTCCTAATATGGATCTGTCTAAAAAAGGTTCCACCCCTCTCATGTTAAGAATTTGAGTGCTCACCTGATCTAAGAGAGATAAGCATTTCAATTATTTCTGTTTTATAAAAAGCATGAACTTGAAATTCCCTCACTCAGCTCCTAGACAGAGTTAGGCAGGCAGGAGCACAGCCCTAAGCTCTGCTGTTGGGATCATTGGATCAGTGTGGAATATAAAGGGTGCTTAGACAAACAGCTTAGATGCAGGCACCCCAGTTAACTAAGATTAATCACAACCTGTATGTCTAAGTGGCAGCTAGTTGCCTGAGACCTGCCTCTGTTCTACAGTGGATCTTCTCAAAGCTCCTTAAATTTCTCATTTCTAGACAATTTTTCCATCCTCTGCATCACTGGCATGCTCGCTGAGGTCTGTGATTTTTCCTTTTCTTTTGAAAACTGTTGCCACCAGAACCAAACACTGTCTAAGAGTAACAGTCTCACTGTAACCATATATGAACACAATGACACCTTCCTACTCCTGCTCAGTATTCCCTGTAGCCAAAGGCTGCATTAATCTCCTTAGACACAAAATGACCGGGAGTTAGTGCTGTCTTGGTTACTTACGGAAAGTATTTGCCTCTTTCTAGAATACAGTGTCCTGTGCTGTCTATCCCTCTTCCAAGACATGTACTTTACTGCTGTACTGGCAGGCGTGATAGCCAAATAAGCCCAGTTTACCAAGCAATCCTTCTAGATCAGTGATAAATGTGTTGAAGCAGACTGAACCAAGAGGCCTGACAGTCTCCACTCACAAACATCTATTTGATGATAATTCCCCATGCCAAGTACTTTTTGAGACTTATTATACTGACCAACCTTTAACATTATACACATGTATGATCTATGTATATGAAATTATCATCTATTGCAACTTAATTTTAGCATAATGTTTTTTATAGCAAACTTTAAGTCATATATGAAGCTTATATAAGAAATAAGCTTGGTAAATTAGAAGTCACACTTGACCTCTCACCTATGCTTATAGTTTTGCAGAGTTAGAATAAATATATCATGAAGATATAGATATTAATTTTCTTAATATATATATAAAATTTCTTTTACAGTGGTTCAAATTTCATTACAGATGAAAAGTGATAAAGGAAAATGGAGTCCCACACTATGAAGTGATTTAATTTGTCTCTTAACCAATTTCTGTAGGATCAATACCACTATACCTCTAGGGCTCGTTCTACTCCAGAGAGGTCTGTGTGGGCAGGAATACTGGCCTACACCGGGCACCATTTAGCACTTCTTGGAGCAGGTGGATTTTTCATAGGCACAATTTGAAATGGAAAGATGTAGTAAGATCAGCTCTCAACACTGGAAGGCTAGTCAATCATTTCAACAAATTGCAAAGATTTATACTCAGACTCTTCAATGAAGTTACAATGAAAAAAATCAGGTGGTAAAATAGGCTGTGTCCTTCAGCCATGCAATGCCTAAAAAAAGACCTGGTTGAAAACTGGCTTTCACAGTGCTGACATCCTTACATGCCACACATGACATTTGGAGAGTCAGGAATCTGGTTTGGTGTATTTGGAAATGTGGTGCAATATTGAAATTTGGTGCAATAAAGATCCCCAAAAAGAAAAATTGGAGGTATATAGCTAGCCAAGAGCATGAACTGGGTGTCCTTGTGAGGCTGTGATGCAAAATGTGAAACCTTTTTCTAGGCATTGTAGCCTACAACCACTATTTGGGGATGAAAACTTGATCCCTGTTTTCTGAGTAAGCATGGCTGTTGAGGAGGATTGTAACCTCATGGCTAGGGCACTCACCAGAAAGGAAACCTTGACCCTAGAACAATCTCCGCTTATGGCAGTTTGGACCTGTATTATAGGAACGTGACCTGAACACCAGCCTATACAGGACTCTGCTTTGAAACTCTTTCCTCTCCCTGCTGAAGCTGAACAACTGTGCACTGCACGTGAATGCCAGAGGGCTTCTTGTGATGAAAGAGCTATGGATTTTTCTTTTTCCTTTTTCCAGAAAGGCACCTATTTTTGCCAGCTGAACAAGAAGTTTGGGCAGTGCTTGTTTTTAAAGAGGCTGATAAGCTCTATGGAAGGTTCAGAAACCAGTCCACAATCCCACATACAACTGATTTACTGGGCAAGTAAGGATCCTGGAGGTCCATATATTCCAAACCAGCTGCTGATTCTGGAGCATTTTTAATTTTGTATGTCCACTCTGTAACAGAACAGTCATGTCCTAAAAAAGAGATCTGGTGTAGAAAACAGTCCTCAGCATCCCTCCTGAGGTCAGGAGGAAATGTGAAAATTCCACTTATTAAGGCTTGACTCAAGTGGCCTCATGCTGTGCAACTGCAGCCAGAGGCTAGTGTAGGAAACTTTGACTTTAGACTCTTATCTCAATTGCAGCTTGTGTCTAAAAACATTCAGACATCTCTGTAAAACATTCAGGTATCTTCAAAACATTCTTCATATCTTCTGTCATGGTAGTGTTATTAGCAAGGTACATTCATGCAGACTCATAGCTGAACTAAACCACAAATCCTCTGAGATTTTTTCACATCTGTGTGCATGGACAGCTTTGCTTTTACCTCTAACCTTTCTGTTTTTGCCCACGGGCTCCCTCAGGCTTCCCTGTGTAGGCAATGCTTGGCCTGAATCTAGACACACTTTTGGTTTAACTCCACAAGCCAGCCATGCTAGGCACTCAGCACCCATGAAGGTGATGATTTCTTCTTTGGGTGGAAGGGCACTCTGGCTAGATCAGCACTCAGAAACACATTTATAAACAGCCAGAAAAATGTCCCATCTGATACCCAAACATTAACATTTCCTGTTTGAAAATTATCCACATACTTGAGAGTAAACGCTCTTGGATCTCCAGTGCTGCTATTAAAGGGTACCAGCCAGGCCCCCTAGTGCTTTTTAACCATGAAAGAATCTGAAGTAACAAAATTTACTTTTAAGTTTTACAAATTTCCCTGGGTACTATAGAAACTAGGATAGATTATGTATTTTCATAAACAGCAGCCCAAGAAGGAAAACACACACTTCGCAATGAACTATCAGTCAAGGAAAATCCAGAGGAGTTAAGCAGATGCAGGAATTCAAGTTATTTTTGATGTTCATAGATAAAAGCAGCTATGAAAACAGGATAAAAATACTGAGTAGATGCTTGCTAGGAGTTCCTAGATGCAAAGAAATTTGAGCAAAATGAGGTACTCAGTTACCAGTAAAAATAAGATATGCTTTTAATAGTAAATTTAAAATTACACTGAAGCTTACCAGCTACAGGCTGCAGATGTTAATTCAATTTTACTGCCAACTTACAACAACCAGAAATCACAAGTCAGGTCTAAGAAAGCATGTTATTCGTTTAAAGTAGCAAGATGGGTTAAAAATAATACACTTAGTACTGTTTTATTTATTTACTTTTTTAGACATGGAGTTGTGCAGAAGCAACATTTCATTTTTTTCTCTGAAATCATGAGCTTTATTTTATGAAAGATGAAATTCTCATGTAGTCACTGAATTCAGGAGCTAAGACTTTAAGACAAAATAGCAAAAAAAAAAAAAGCAACTGTCTTAAGAGTTGTGATAAAATCAGGAGAGTTGGCAACACAGAGAATGTAGCTGTGAAATCCTTTATCTGTACAGAACCTGCATGAAGCCATTAAGCATACACCAGGAGAAAGGTGGTTTCAAGTCCTTTACTCCTCTGAATGTCCCTTTACTTAGAGCTGCTTCTTTGTGGGACCGTTGCTCATTAGAGAAACCCAGCACTGAATAGGGCTGTTCAGGGGAATCCCAGGGCTGCTCTTATTTATATCAAACAACAGCAACCAAAACAGACTGTAAAAGAACTTATGAAGAATAAAATCTGCCAGGCAAAAGATGTTAAATGTTGTTTCAGCCATGCTTTCTTTCTTCTTGCTATTGGGGAGAAAAGGGTTTCCAGTTTCCACAAATCAGGGCACAGGTCATAGATTTACAGCCTGACTTTATCCCTATAGCAAGTACTAAAATAAATGACATCCAGGCCTTAGTCTTCTTTTCCTGCTTGTTACTAAAAAGAAATCCTACGATTAAATTTAACATTTTGGATTCCATATATTAAACAGGGCTTAAATACAGCAGGCTTCCTGCCATTATCAGTGTCCTACCCCCATGTCATCTGCTGCAGTTGCATTCATGTGCATCATTCTCTACCCTCATTTTAGATTGGATTACATTCATCTTGTTATATATATTGAACCAGTTCTTTCCTTCTTTTATTAGCTCCTTGATTTGAGTAGAAAATTACAAGCATCTACACATCCACACAGTAAGTAGAGCTTGAAAATGATCCAAGATGATACCCTAACCTAAGACAAGAACTGATGGAAAGAACAGATGGTTCAAGCAAAACTTACCCAAAGGGAGGTTCTTGTGCCATGTGTTATGGCTGTTTATTAGCTCTCCTAAAGGGTGGTGTAGCACCGAGATAAAACAGGCACCCAGTAGACAGAGTACATGATGTGCAGACAAATGGATTGATTTGTCTAGTGAATCTAATAAATGGATCTTGTTAATGCTGAGCAGGGAAAAATATTCCTCAGCCCCTATTCATTAGCTTATCCTCATTAAAAGAACGCCTTCTTGACAGAAAATCAGAAAGGCCTCCAGTCATCTCTGCAGAAGACTCTACAATGCATAAATACTGGTTTCTCTTGGTTGGTCTGTTTTCAAACAGCAGCACTGCTAGCAGTTGTATTTCTGATCCCTTATTTACGTTCTTTGCTGTTGCTTATTCTTTGCTCTTCCCTGATCATCATCAATATTTGCTCTTCAGTCCCTCTTCTATCACCCATTGTTTTTCATCTACATTAATTATATCCTGAGTTTCTGTATCAGATGGCGCAGCCCACCCTACCATGCCTCAGTCGTTGTTCATATACCTCTGTGCACCCATTCCTCTACTTCTCATTATAAAATAGAATAACTGCAGGGCTTCTGGGGGCCTTGTGGGACTGAGCCCCTCCAAATTCATGCTCTACTCTTGAGAAGCAGAAAAAATTTTTTTTCACTATCCCTGAATACCACGCCCATAATATACATCAAATATTTCATTATTATACTCCTTCTTTAGCTCTCCTTTCCCTTTTTGCTCACTTGGGGGAGAACAATGTGTTCATCATGTACACATCCCATCTTCTCTCACCCTATACCTTCTAGTCACTGACCATAAGATCATTCACTTCATCCTGTTGCATAAACCACTAGTGGCCCAAATGGTCTCACTCAGACGTGCCTCAGCCCTTCTTTCTTCTTGCTGGCTGTCTGTTCTCTCTCAGTATTCCCACAGGTCACCTACATCCAATTTTGAAAAACTTTCCATCCCACCATCCGTACTTCCTACTGGCCCATTTGCCTTCCCTCATTCAATAGCCAGCAGGTAACTTTTGCACTCATCTTCTCTTCTTTTCTGGTTTTTAATCTGAGCGCTCAGATTTCTGCCTTCTCTGCTGAAAATGCCTCTTCTGAGGCCTTATTCAGCCTATCTTGGCTGAGTCCTGGGTTCATCATTCTTTCCTCCTCGGCACATTTTCTTCCCTTGGCTTTTGCTGCCTGGTAAGCTTGTGACTCACCTGCTAGCTTTTGGCCTTATCTTTGTATCATCTCTGAAAGCTCCTTTTGTCCCTACTCTGCAGGAGTTTCCTATGGCTGTGTCATTGGATGCTCTCATCTGTCTTATTCCTGTACAGTATCATGTGCCGTGATTGTTTATATTAGCAGTTAAAGACCCCGGTCAATTCACACCTGCATTCTTTTGCTATCCATTATTATCCATCTCTTCCCAACACTGAGAGAGGAGCTATGCTCCTTCTGCATACCTTGAAGGTAAAACCAAGATATTTATCCCTATTTAACCTTATTCTCTTTTTCATTCCCTACTGTTATTAAAATACTGTCTCACGGGATGCAAGAATCAGATACATTTTATCTATACATACCATCCACTTGAATAACTGCAATTCTATTTTATTTGAGGTTATTTAACTGTCTGCGTCTGGTTAGATGACTGATGGAAGTATGGTTATGAGTGGCCTTTGCCAGATGAGAATGACCGAAGTTATGGAAAGATATTAGCATTAATCATAGCAATGGCATCTAAAAGCATAATAGATTTGAAAATGAAATAAGCCACTAATTCCCCTGGAGAGTAGTTTTAGGTAAAAGATCCCTGAAGCTACACTAGGTATTACTTAGTGTCACAAGAAGTTGCTGAAATCCATGAAAACCAGCAGGTCTCTCTGATTTGTAAGATACAGGTTCCTCACTTCCCTGAGATGTTTATATACAGATGATATGGATATGGACAGATAAACAGATAGAAAAATAGTAATGTGGGGGACACACACGAAAAAAGTATGTGGTTAAGAACATGTTAGCATACATTTATTACACAGAAGCAGTTCAGTGTGTGACTGCGTCACAATCTGTAAGATTACATACCTGTTATATGTATGTGATATTCCTCTTTGAAGATCTTTTGGAAATAAGGTACTTTGAACTGCATGTGTGCAGATGGCAAGCCTGGAAGATTCACTTCAACATCACCCATAAAATGTGGAAACTCCCAGTCCTGTTAAAAAAAGAAAAGTAAAGAGCCTAAATATATTTCACAATATATTTTTGCCCCTTAAAATGATTTTGCCCCTAAAGTGATTAAAAAAAGGGAAAGGTTCTATTTTTAAGCCTCCCATTATTGGATTTTCTTACTTTAAGTTTGACTGAACCACTTGAAATAGAATACCTTGTTTATGTTAGTTATTACAACATGATTTTTACTTCAGCTCCATGTAATTATGTGTTTAAAAGTTCACTTCAGAATGACAATATTGAACCCACTGTACCAGCTGATAGTACAAAAAAGTCTAAGCATATGAATACCTATATAGCAACCTTGCATTACTGGTTACAACTTCTGTTACTAATTTGGCAAACAATTTACAGGTAAGAAATAGGCAAAGAAGGCCTGACCCCTTTAAACCTTTCATATATCTGTATTCTACTTGTTCAGTTTATGGGGTATTTTCTGTATTTGGTCTTAATACATCTAAATAAACTTCCCCTGCAAGTGAAGACCCTTCAGCATAATCTACCTGAACCAATCCAAGCAGTTTTTTCCACTACTGTATTTCAGCTGACAAGGTAATGCCGAAAATGCAGAAGCTCGTACCTATTATTACGCATATTTTGGTAGCATGTGGTAACCCAGCTGAGGAGGAGCTGCATTTAAAGGAAGTTTTCACTTGGTTATCTGCATCCACCATTGGTCGTTTGAAAATGGGTGTAACAGCATAGCTCATTACAGCCCAAACCGAAAGTCTAGCAATAGTGCTAGAATCAGTACGATTACTGCCAGAGTGGTTACTCTGTGCATTGCAGACTGTTGGTGATCTGCTGTTAAAAACATACTGGCCCAGCTCCCATGCATACTCCTGGATTTGTATCCCACAAGTTAGTGCAACAAGCACCTGAATTACTAGAAGTAAGGTAAAGGAATCTGAAATGTGAGGAGCTCTGTAAGTGGCTTGTGCTTCCTTCACATGAAAACCATTCCAGTGCAGCCATCTCCCCAAGAGAACCAATTCCAATTTTTTTTGTTTTATAAGGCTGGAAAGTTTCCTACCAGGGTAATGAGGAAAAAGTATAATCAAAACTAAGAATCATCTCTGAAATGTAAATTACTATATATGACTTAACTTTCAAGAACTGCTAAACTGCTCCAACATTTTCTATGGTGGAAGGGAAATGGAAGAGTTTTATCAGCAGGGAATAGCATGGCCCAAACACTGACAGCAGCTGATTTGTGCTAACTCTTTGTGATACTGAGTTAAATGGATTAACAGGAGTACAAGCAAGGAGAAAACCTGACCCCCTGTACCTGGTTCTCAATGTTCACAGCAATACAGAAAATGCGAATTTACAGATGCAGAAGATAAGAGAAATAAGGATGCTCTCCTTTGCCTTATCACTAATGCAACACATGCAACCCTGGTCACGAGGTAGGATAATAACTACCCAGCTGCACAATCCCTTACACTGCATCTGCAACCATCCCCTTGCAGGCGGTAGACATTCAAAAAGTGCCCAAAGATAAAATTTTTATGGGTGTACACTCTCAGTTCACAGTATCTAATATACACCTCTGGACTGGTGTCTCATGTTAAGTCACACATACTCTCACCCAGGAATAAATAGGAAGAAATACATTACATATTCCTGAAGATAACCAAATGGAGAGCTGTGGACTCTGCATTAGAAATAAGTAAACATGGGACTATAAATCCTGCCTCCTGCTCTTGCCTTGCCCTAATGGTCCTACTGTGCCTTTTGCTGATTTACAGATAAAATTCCACCATACAGAATTCTGTATTGGACTGTGTCTTTGCATCTGAGTTTGGTAAAAATTTCAGCATTTTTTCTGATCTGTATGCATACTACCTGATAATGAGTAACTAGAGTGCCAGCTCTGTCAGATGTGCAATTTACTGTATTATTTGTCACAGCAAACAGCTACTGAGACTAGAAAATATTTCATAAAACAAAAGCAAAACAGAGAGATCCAACCCCAACAGGGTGCTACCGTTTACATTATAACAGACAGGTGAGTGGAGACCCCGTTAGAAAAATACATATTTGACGCTCCAAACTACGGCTACCTTTCACGTGTACATGATGTCACACTTTCTACATATATACCTCATATTGTATGAAGCATGCCTGAATTGTATCATGACCTCTGTTACCCTGTAGCCCCGTAATGTGGTATTGCCATTGCTAGACAGATGGGCACAGGCTGGCACTGGAGACCTCACAGCTATAAACAACTCACCAGTGATCAGCTAAAGAAATGCAGACCTGGGCTGGATAAAACTGCTTTTAGGGGTAACAAGGAGAACAAAGAAGCATCTAACATAAGTGAAAGGCACTGTGTATAGTAAACCTGGCTGTAACGTGGAGCTTCAGATCAGTGAAGAAACAGCAAGGTCTGAAAGTGTGTTAGCAAACATAAAAATGCCCCCAAGTAGATCCCAGAGTGACGAAAAAGAAACCATCACAATGAACATCATACCCTTCCCAGCAAAGGACTCCAGATGCCAATGACACACCATAATGCCCCCACTGACCCCCACCAGACTGAAACTGTCCATTTCAAGACCCACTGGAGCAGGGGGAGCGTGGATGAAACACCAGAAAAAGCAGTAGAAGCCAAGAAGTGTGTGTATAAAAATTTTGACATTATTATTATTACTGAAACTTTTTTCTGCACGGAAATATTTGCTGTAATAATTAGATCTAAACTAATAATGATTCTTGGATTACACTGTTAAACTTTAAATGATACTAATAACAAATTCTTGGCTTTATCTATAAGGTGTTTCTTCTTCACCCATAAATAATGTTTTGAATGTAATACCTTTATCAGTACGATTATAAAACCTGTTATTTAAGAACAGTCCTACTTAAAATACAGAAATAAAATAGAAAAAACAACAACAAAATAACACAAAACACTTAAAATGTATTTGAAAGCAATATTAAAAAAAGGAAACTAAAATAATGAGTTAAACCTACTGATTTCCATGAAAGTCACAACAGCCACAGCACTTAGGAAGATGAAGCTTCAATTTAGCTGATTAAATAGCCTTCGGGGCTTCATTTGGCTCACAGCTTTGGTAAGTGTGAGTGTTTACTGTCCATGTAGTGACATTATCGCCTGTGGACACATAGCTGTAGTATTATTATTGTGCAGGAGAAGAGCAGATGACTATTAACTTTTTGGGCTAATGCCAATATCAGGTTGTCAAATCCAAACCCAACAATGTGGCCATTTTGCTATATAGATTCTAAGAAAGTGTTGTCCAAAATCTTTTGACTCTGTTATAATTTTTTTCCTTGCTGACAAGCAAAAGACAACTTAGTTTCAGCAATATCCAGAAAACCATTTTTCCAAGAAGTTCAAGGTGCCTAGTAGGTATACTCTACCTCATTTGTTAATAGGGCCACTAATAGCACAAATATACAAGCCCATAAATCTAACCGCTTACCTCTCTGGAACACAGCTCAGGTCTGCATCATTCTTTCATACATGGTATTTTGTCTCCATGGTCTCTGATATCAGTCTGTGCTATCCATCTGTGCTCACCTCTGGGACATGAGTGATATAAGCTATGTTCTTTAAGTTCTCAGCTCATAATTATGCAACGTTCACTTGATCAGCTTTAGTCCTTATTGCTGAGGTGCCTGTACTCTGCCGTATCTGGGATCTCATTAGGAACTGGGCCCATAAATAACATATTTAGAAAGTGTCTCTACTTGCAGAGTTTGAAAAATAAAGCCATAGAACCATACTGTTAGCTCATATTTGTACCTCTCATACTGCATGAACAGATTGTTCTTTAAATCCATCAGCATCAAATTTCTAATATTCATCTACTTCAGTGGTTTCCAGTCTGGGGGGTCTGCAGCATACCTCTACACAGTTTATGAAGAAGAAACTAATCCAGAATCAGCAGGCTTAAATCAGCTGCACAGAGGTCTCTAACCTCACTGGCAAGTTTTGTGGGATGTGCAAATCAAATGAGGTTATTGCCTCATTTCACTCTAGTCATGAGGAAAGGGCAGCCAGAGGATGAATTTAAGATCACTGAGGGGTTCATCCTAGTGTTGCAATGGGCAAAGGGAGCACCTCTGATTTCCATCAGCTACCTCATTAAACCCAGAAGCACAGACAAAACTGGATGCTGCAAAAGAGGAGGTCATGGTATTTTGATTTTCCTCCCTTTGCTTTTAGTTCCCCACACCAAACAAATGCACACACTCTCTGCTGCAATGCCAGGTATTGGTTTAAGAGCCTACAGTGGAGCTGCCAACACTGAGTTAGTATCTCCCTAAGTAAAGATATTTTTAGTAATGGCAACTGAGCATCAAAGCCACACTTTCTGATATGATCTGCCCCTTCTCTGCCATCACCTGAGGAAAAGAGAAGGAGTTGCCTGGGAAAGCCCTGTCCTGACCCCGAGCCAGGACAGGCAGCTGTCCTGGGGCTCCTGGCTGGCTGCCGGTGAGGCAGCCCAGGGGCATGTTGGCAACACTCAGCACCCTGGCTGGCTGCAGGATTGCTCCTTGCTGCTCGGTGTTTTTTATTGCAGGCTCTGGGCTGTGCCTCCCAAACCCAGAGGACCAGGACCAGGTGCTGGCAGGATTTGGCAAGGATCATAAGCTGTCTGGGAGGACGACACTAGCCCCCAGTAGACTGCATCCCACACTTCATGCACACGTGACCCCATGTCCCTCAGCCACCAGCCCCTTCCCACCCAGTGAAAACTGCCACAGAGAAGGTGGGACCAGAATCAAAAACCAGCAATGATTAATGGTACATAAATGTGCCATGCTTTCATTTCTCCTCCTGTCTGAATGTAGCTCATAGGGTGTTTGGTGCACAGTAAATATGAAATAACACTAAAAATAATATAAACACTGTTCAGATATATTCATGAAAGAGGACAAATGCACACTGAATATTTCTGCTTTGAGTAGTACTGATATATGCTATACTTAATGCTAGGAACACATTTGTACTTTAAACCCCTTGGAATAATAAATAAACAAAAATATAGGGAAGGAACTGAGAAAATGCATATATGAATGTGTATATGTGTGCTTGTTCCAGAAACTGCCTATAGCAATTTTGATTTAATTTATTAAAATCCTTTTAACTTATGAGGTAGAAGACTGTGCTTGTTCAGGTATCTTTGCATCTCTTAGATAGCTTTGTTTCAACTCTCAGGACATGGCAGACAGGCAGACAGCTAGAGGAAATTTAATGAGAGGAAATGGCTATATGTTTTTGCAAGTGTTTGAAGTAAGAAATGAACAGCTGGAACTCGGAAACAAAGGCCTGACTCCTCTGTGGTTATCTCTAACTTCATTGCAGTCCTGCAACTTGCAGTGATCTCTGCAGCTGAGATCTCTGCAGCTGTGAGCTGCTAAAGTACAAACATCATTTTAATATTTCATTCAAACATACATAAGAAGGGAACACAGCAGCCATGACTAGAACTCACTTTCATGACTGTGAGATCCAATCTACCACTCAGTTTCTGGCCTTCTGTTCTTTGCCAATACCTTATTTAAACAGGAAGAATGTTTGATAGACGTTGCAGTTTTTAGCCCTCACTAAACGAAAAATTTACATCTACTCTTAACATTACCACCTGTATATGTGTATGGCTTCAGTGGGGCTACTTATCTCCCACAGTGAAAGACGACACATTATTCTTCAGAAGACCTCCTGCTTCATGTTGGTACTATCAGTGCTAATCTATTCATAGTTTTCAAGTCCAGAAAGTTTTATTTGATCTGCTCATCTGTTTGGGCTTCACCTGCTTGGATTGTTATTGGCAATAACTATCACAAAACCCCACCAGGAACTGTGTCACAAAGTCCCTAATTGCAGACATAGCTACACCTTTTATCCCTTAGTCTTGATTTAAAGAATTGAAAATATGGAAAATCCACTGTAACAGTGGAGTAACTGCTTCAGTTGAGCTCCAAGCTGCTGAGACAAAAGACTGAAGACAGCTTCCAGGACCAGACACTGGTATAGAAAGGCTATCCCCGCACCATATGGCAATGTAAGGCATGGACATACCCACAGCCTTGCTGTCCTTCTCCATCATTTTTGTGCTCTTCTCCTCCTCAGTCTTTGCTTAGCTTCTTCAAGCTCCTGGCCTTTCTCTAGAACCACCACTGCAAATCTTGCTCAGTTTCTCCCTTATTTGAGAAAATGATAGTAAGACAGCAGTAACTCCCTCCTTGAGATTTAAAGCAGCTATACGGCCTCTTTTATGTGTGTGCTTGGCCTTGAATGACCCCTTCCACTAAAAAATCATTACAGAATCCTTTAGTCTATTATCCATTTCTGCTTATTTAAACGCAACAATTCCCAGGCCACCGAGGTCCCAAACAAGCCCTGGGTCTCTGCACTTTGAATTTACACATTAATGCACTTTGAGCCTAGACAAAGCTGTGTATGCACGTCATCAAAACAGTGACCCTTGTTACTGAAATGTCCGAATTGGTATTTAGCTTTTCCCCAGCAAGCTCAAAGTAATCTCACAATTTCAGACCATCTAAAATAAGAAATGCTTGCATTTCACTGAAAGACCCGTATCCATACCTATACTCACTGGCAGATGCCTGATTTGTGATAGACGGCACTCCCTCTCTCTCCCCTGTGACTATAGCTTGGGTATTATCATCTATTCACTCCTCACAACCTGGAAGTGCCTTGATACTGCAGATCTGTTCTGCATAACATATCACAGATATGACAATTCCTATCAAACCCCACAGCTAAAATTTTTATCAAGGCTCTCATCATCTGCTGTTCAGTTACATTGGCCTCTTTCCCTCTGGCCTTCAGGGTGCAGTTGTTCGCCGCCGATACAGAAATGCTGTGGCAAAGACCATTCTCCTAGTCTGTTTCTTTGACCATGTCACTCTTTTCTTTGATCAAATAAAATACTGGTCACTTCTTTTCATATTCAAATCCCTTCAGATCTTTCACTACCCTAAGTACAGACTGTCTATATGACAGCTGCTCCTTCAATCAATCTATAAATTCAGGCTATGAATCTTTTCTCTATTTAAAGAAACTTTGCCCTGTGCAGTTCCCTATCAGCTGCAGAGATTTCTCCTTTCTTGTTCTCCTTTATAATTCTTCTTTGCTATGGGAAAACATGAGGATGTCATGCATTAGGTATCCTGGATTACCTGTCATCTTGACCAATGAATTCACCATTGCTTATACCCACCTGTCTAACCAGCCATGACTCTTGACTTTTCTTTAGCAATGGAATGCTCTAGGACTGTAGTTGTATTTTGGTTGTCTTTGAGCATCACCTAGCACAATACTGCCCCAGTCCTTCGTGACCGTTGCTAGTTCCTTGATAGGACAAATATTGCTAGTAGTGTGAAAAATTAATGGCTATCCATTCTTTCTGTTACATTAGGAACAAACTGTGTTTGAAAACAAGGCAGTGCACAAGGAAGGACAGACACTAGAAGGTCTCACATCTTGAGATGTGTAGTGACCAGGAACAAGAGTAATCACCATTTCCTGCTGAGGGCAAGGACTGTTCCTTCTTACAGCTACCCTTTAAGTTTTAGCTACTCATGAGAGTCAAAGAGGAGCAAGGTGAAACAACTTTATCCATGCCAGAGGTGCAGCAGACATCACTAAGCACAGCCTCTGTGCACACCCAGGATGTCCTAGGAGCAAGTGCACCAGTTTTTCCGTCAGGCAAATGTGAGGTCTCATATATCTCAGTGACACTGTGAGGTTCCTCTTCTTGGTAACTCGCTCTTACCTGTTGATTAGCTATTCACAACTGCTGAAAATGCTGATTAAAAAAGCGCTGCTCAAAAGTAAATGTTCTTCTATTTTGTCTCTGAGTTTCTTCAATTTTTGCAAGCTTTTACTCTTGCTTTACTGTCTCACTTATGTCTGACCTTGGTTGAGCTAAATAGCTATCATGTAATTCATCTGGATGAGAAACACCCGTGTGAGCTCTTCCAGTTAATTCTTGAGTTTGATAAGCTGCTAAATAAAGTGTAATGTTTCAATATTGTATACCTGTAAGAGACAAAGAAATCCACTCCTGCAAAGCAACACTGTGTCTTGTTGCCTATGTGAAACTTCCCTAAACCACCAGCAAGTCAGTCAGAATGTTTTTTCTAACTACCTCAGTGAAAGCCATTTCTGTGAGAATAGGAGAACTGAACATTCACTAATAATATGCAATACTTATATTTACAAATTTACTGAGACTACGGCTTGCTGTCAAGGGAAATCACTTACGACAGAGAAGTCAATCTTTCTGGTACCCTAGAAGACCAAATATCTGACAATGATGTGGAGAATAAAAATTAATATTAAATACATTGCTATGTAATCATCTTCAACAATATGAGTACATATGCACTAATACACATACCATTGCAGGATGGAAAATATACCCACATCGCAGCTAAACAGTAATATGAAATCTGGAGCATTTCAGGATTTGTAAAGACTGCTAATGCCATTTGTACCTAGTTGAGAACAGTAAGCTCTACTTAGAGTTCTGAAGTCATTTTGCATTAAGGCAACTGTCTCCAGCTAATTTCAGCTGCATTAACAAGTATATTGTCCCTTTCTCTTTCCAAATACCCACATACATGAATTTCCTTGTTGCCTGATGTTCAAATTTTAATGGTGTTTTTTAGTGTTGCCTAAACCCAAGAAGATAGATTTGCAGTAAAATATGTGAGCAGACATCTTCCTTGCTATGAGCTTTGCAACGTAATAGAAACAGTGTTATAGAAATGAAGAGTATCTGGAGCAAGGGGATTACTATATGTTGATCACTGCAGAAGGAAAGTAAAGCTGCCTCAACGTTAGAAATGGGTGACTGAGGAGCCGTTCTGTTCTGGACAAAATTCCTTCAGATCACACATGCTCTGAAGAGTTTTACCATCACCTGTTCTGAGAAAATTTGGGGCTGGTTACAAACAAAACTATAAACTTGCTTTTTGGTATTAAGCACAATCTGAAGTGGCAGGTTTGGACCAATGGTCTCAGTTTGAAAGTTTCATTCAACTTGTTTTGGTTTAGCTCTAACTGTAAATTACACATGTGCTTGTGCAGGGTTCAATTTGCTGTGATTAAGGTAGTGAAACAGTAATATTAATTTTCTATTGAAGAAAAAAACAGGATTATATGCTGCCTTTGACTGATACTGAGAAAATTAATAGAGCTTAAGAAGATGACAGAAAGTAAAAATACCGGATGCATATGGAACTCAGGGAGAAATGTGTCTCAAATTTAAATGTGGGGTTTGCAAACAAGTCAGTGAAAATTCCCTTCCTTTAAAAAAATCAGTAATAACTCTTTTCCAAAATTATTTTCCTCCTCATAACTTGTGCTAATTAAGATACCTGTTTAAATACATATGGAAAGAAAAAAGAAACTGTGTGCAAATGTTGAAAGAAGAAAGGCTGACTTCGCAAAAAGTGGCTATCTGCAGTTAAGTTTTCGTTTCAGGGACAACAGTAATATGGAATATATTTGGTCTTCCCAGCTCCCTCTCTTGTTTTTTAGTTGAAGTTAAAATAATTTTCTGCATCCTGAGTTTTAGCCTATTAATAGGATTAGCAGCGGCAGCATATTGTACTTGCGAATGATTTGCCTTCATTTCCTGAAGGCAACATATCCCATTCCTGAATTCCTCCTCCACACTCTCCCTCTACCCCCAGTTTTATCTTCAAAAGCTGTGGTGTGGCCATTAGGCACATCTGTTCCAGAAGTAACAGCAGCTTATTTGGTATCGGTTGTGGTGGCAGTAGGAAATGCATACATTATGTTCGCATAGCCATTATATAAACACATCTGGGTAGCAAAAGAGGATATAAGGAAACACACAGTTTTAGGAGGCGTGCATGTAAAAATAAAATCAGCTTTGCTCACATGTCAGTATCTCCGGAACATGTTTTCAAACTGTTGTCAATGATCTAGAATACAGGTGAAAATGCATATATGTTATATGGGTGTTTATCTTGTCTATTTTTATTTGCCTTATACCTGCTGCCAAATCATTCTCTAACATTTATTGTATAGATTAGATTGCCATTCACCAGGATGGGAACTAGCATACAGCTAGCTCCCTTGGAGCCACCTACATTTAGGGGTCCTGAGCTTCAAGCTGAATCACGCTTGGGCTGTTTCAGCTGAGTCCCACTCCAGAAGCCTGATAAGCAACTCACAGCTTGTCAGTACGTGCTACAAAGCAGATGTCCTTTCTCACAGTGAAATTCTTCAGAATACATAAGCCCTAACTGGCAATGACGGCTGGTCTAATGACCTCTGACTACCTTTGCTGTGTTTGTCATGATCGACCTACTTTTTTCTGTGAATCATAATAATTTTAATAGTCATATGAGACAGATTCTCTTAACTCCCTCATCAGGTCAGGAAACTGAACAGCAGAATGCTCTCCGAGCTACTGTGGTGAGGTGTGTCCTCATCAAATGGGAGCATCTCCCTTTGCCCAGTGAAATTAAAATTCAGTACAAACCATAACCTATTTCAACAGAATTTGAATGGAATGGCCCACTTTTCCAATAGACATGGACCAGAAAAGTTCCTGGAAAGTGCAAATCCATGAAAACAAAAGGGAAGAACCTTCTTAACTGTGTTGGTGTAAAATACAGGCTCAGTCTGGTGCATGAGATACAGACTGCCAAATTCAGTAACAACGGACCCTGGAAACTGTGTTTGACCACAGAACTAAAACTGCCAGCTCAGAGTCCTCAGCAGCTTGTGGTGCCCAGAGGGTTTTCTGCCTTACAGCATCCCCTGAGATACTGAAAAGCAACTGTGTCTTCACCAACCATCTAGATAAGGAAAAAGGCATATGAACACAAAGGTGCCCCCCAGTTTAACACAAGAGACTGTGAAAGATAAAATGAGAAGTTCTCACACCTGTAGCAGTCCCATCTCAGATGATTTCTGGTGAGTACAGAACTCAGCACGGGATCAAGGCCTCAAAGTGATGTGCAGTGTGTTCTTCTAAGTGTGTTAAATTCTAATTGTATCATTCTATTATATTAAACAGTTTCCCAATTTCTAAAAGATGACATTCTTTAATTACAAAACAATTTACTGAATCAGGCACTAAACATACTCATCTTCATCAACACACAGAAGCAGAATTATAGGAAAATCCAGTTGCTAAGAACCACTAGAAGATCTTTGTTTTAAGATACTCTTATTTCATTGTATTGTACATCATTTGAATAAAGGGACTTTGAGAAAAATAGCAAAACAATAGTACCCCTACCAAAGTACAGGTCTACTAGTTCTTTTATTTTCAGTAATAATAAGAAGCTACATAAAACTAGTGTGCTGCTTGGATTATTATACCGTATCGTCCATACACAGCATTGCATTAGTCATTCCCTGCAGTTCGGTGACATGAAATATCCTCTTATTACAGAGAGTGTATGTCACTTAATAGTTGCAGAAATTATTTACTTAAGTTGTCCCCTTCCCATCTGTCCTTCTCTCTCCAAAAACCCATTCATTTTCTTATCCCTCGGGGAAATGCTGCCAGTACTCTCTGTATGTTTCGCATACATAAATTACATGCCTTAAAGAATGAACAAAATCATAAACCCAAAAATATAGCCTCCAATGTGAATAAAAATTAGGGAAGATAACTCTTCTCTACAGCCTCCTCTCTGACCCCAATGCAAAAGCTCGCTTCCTCAGTGTGAGAGAGGAAAAATGCAATATCAGCTTTTTATACCAGAGCAATATATCTGCCTTTGCCAAGCGCATGCAGAAAACATGAACTTCATCCTAAAAGGTTTTCAGTGTTTTGAAATCCCCTGGGAGAACTTGTCAAAAACACAGTGAACCAAGTTCTAATTGCACAAACTCACCCTGGTCTTGACAAACACAATAGTTTGGTTTGAATTTCAAAACTGTTCCCATCAAAATCCTTGGGAGTGGAGAGAATGTTGTTAAGGTGTCTTTTTGAATCTCAAAGACAAAATCAGAGGCTGCTGGTGTGCCTTGAATGAATTAAAGTGTTCTCCTAGTGAGATTTGAATCTAAATATAGCTACTATGCTGATCACACGGAAAGGCTGAATTACAATTTTAAAAAAATGACAGATGAGACAGGGTGGACAACCTCTAAAGGTTTGGAAATTCAGTGTAGATAAGAAACCATATATACAGCACTTGGAAGAAGCTTATCCAAACTAACAGACCCTTCTGAAGGATGCCTTCGTACAACACTTCTATTCAGTCTTTACTTTTGATCTGCAAGAAAACCCTTTTCCCCCTTACTGTAAATGCTACTTTTGGAAGACAGCTTGCTAATTTCCTTCCACAGAGAGTTTTCTTTGGGGTCATTATTGTAAGTGCCCCACGAGTCCCTCTTTTTGGAGGTGAAGATGGTCTCTTCTACCATCTGTTGTTTCAGAAATTTGGCTCTTTTTCACCTACCCACATAACCTTACATCTCCTTAATCTTTGCCACTAGCTAGAGTACTTATGTGCTTTTCCCCTTACTGTATTTTCTTCTATAACCTTCTCCTTAACATCTACAAGTGGTAGACTTAATTCAGTAATTCATATTCTTAATTTTAAGAACTTTCCTGACAAAAGTTTTGGGAAATGACATGTTGCCTGCTCTCAGAGACACTGTTACAAGGGCAATAGGCCGATGCAGTACACTGCCTGTAGATAAATACGTGGCTTCCAAACTTCCAACTATGACTCCAAAACTTTTAATTTCTGGCATCAATGAATCAAGGGAGCTACATTATAGCAGCCGAGTGATCACTCTCTCAGTGTGATTAATAGGCCAGGTGGGGTTTTAAAGCAAGGTTCTGCATGTGTATATGCAGGTAAAGGAGAGGTAGAGAAGTGTGTTTTGGGGGGAGTTTCAGTTTAACTAGTCAAAGCCGTATAATGCAGACAGTTACTGAAACTTTCTGGACAGGAAAATATAGAATTATTTTCAATTGTTTAAAGAAATGCTAAATCAATTTTCTCATCAGAGGAACTGTTTTAGAGCAATTCTCCAAGTCAAGATAATGAATGAGCTGTTCTTTCACAGCATTCCTCAAGGAGGAATTATCCCAAATGATATGGTTACTTAATACGAACATTTATAAAGGGACAGTCATTATGCGAATTATGTATTTTACATAATTTATTTCAACTTCCAGTTTATAGCAGCACTTTTATCTTTTTTCATTCAGTGATAAAAAAGGCATCAATTATAATTCTCCTAGCATGTCTACGGAACAAATGTCTACTAGTGAAGTTGCCATGCTCATTCAAACATATAATTATACATCAGAGGGTCCTGGGCAATCTACATTTACCAAAATAATGAACAGCTAAAAACTGCACACTTAAATGTAGCAGTTTAGCTATGAGAAAGGCACTACAAAACATATTTAGGGGCGTGCTGGTCTATAGCAGAGCTGCCTACCATGTGATGACTATTGGCCAGGCACTTCTGCTGTTAAATATGTAAACCCACTTAGAGCCCAGAAAGCAATATTCTTGCTGCCATATTTTTAAAAGAAAACAGAGGCTATTGCTTTCATGTGTCCTCAGACTCAGTACATTTTTACTGAGGTTTATCCACTTTGCATGTACAAAGCATGGCTGAAAAGTATGTAAGTATGACAAAAATATGAGCAAACCAGATTATATCAAGTATTACTGCAATTTCAAAGATTCTGTAATCAGAGGTGGAGAGCTATAATGCAGGAAAGCAGTTTAGAACCACACCACAGGTTATTATCACAGCAATATACTATTTAGGAATTAAAGACTACTGGGCTATTGGGCTGCATCCGCATGCCTGACAGCAGAGTTTGGCCAAATGTTCTGGTCTGGCCTAAAAGCAATTTCACCAGCTTCTACAAGCAAAAATTCAAAAGCTGAGTTTCTAGTAAAATGACATTTGCTAATGTACTTTGGCAAAGACCCTGCTAGACCTTACAGATACTGAAAGGATCCAAGAGCTCTGTCTCAGTCTTTCCACTGCAAACCACAAATATTCACAAAAGACAGACTCCCCTGATCTGGGCTACAAAAAACACTGACCAGAACAGAAACTTTTTTAATCATGTCTCAGGTGAGCGTGTGGAAGATTAGAAGCTGCTATAGTAACACAGCACAAGGGATCCATAAGGCTTGAGGACAAAAAGCTCATCGCAATATTTTCCTATCTTCTTGTAATCTTGATCAATATAAAGGTTAATCAAAGTATTGACTACTCCTTAAAAATTACTTAGAATGACGAAACCTTTCATAAGAAACTCGAAATAACAAGTTCATGAAATAGGTAGGAATTAGCTGAGCCTTCCTAAAATGTTCCTGACTTTTTCCCACTCTCATTTTATCTGCATTTCCCAAATTCTCCTCTGAGTTTTCCTGCAGTCAGCTGCCAAACTTCTTGCTTTAAATGCTGAGTCAAAATACAAGGATAATATCACTTATGTCACTTTTGTATATTTTGTAGCAACCATCTAAGAAGCAAGCAGTACTATTTCCTTCTTGATAAACATACAGTTCCAGCATATACTGTCTCACACCTAATTCTAAAGACTTAACTGTTTTCTATGAATCCTTACTAGATACATGGAAATCCTTATGTTAATAAAAATAAGCAAAACCCCCTGAAAGTTTCTTTGACAGAAAACAGAGTTATTCAAGGCTTGCTACTTCATTGGCACTAATGACAACATTCTACTTCCCTGAAAACACCACCAAAAGCTTTCACTGATTTCCATGACATAAAGTGAATTACAAATCACATATCTGATCTCTGAATTTCTCTTTTTATAAGTATGATTCTGCACAAGGATTTCTACCAGAATGTGTTACTTTTTAGAACTAGATCAGTAAGGAAAACTGAGTTCATGTTCTCATTCTGACTTTAATGCTATACAAATCTATAATTTCCCCATAAAATATATTAATAATTTTATTTCATTTTCTTATACAACCTGGAGGCCCATCTAGCCTGTATGCTAGTATGGTTCTGTGTGACTATACAGACATGGTTATCCCATCCCCAAGGGAATCTGTAGTTTAACTCTTATTTTTTTAGACTCTCATTACTTTTCTGCAGTTCCAATAGCAATCTGTGTCTTATAATCTAAGAATAGTGGTAATTGATAGAGTAAATAATCTCATTTGATGGATAATATTGTCCTGACAGGTAGTCCCTTCAGCAATACTCACTGAGGCATTCTTTACAGAAGAAACATCATAACTATGTATATTTGCATTGGGACATACTGTGGAAATTTATGGACCAGCTCTGTATGCGGAATGAAAACTTTATTTTTCAGATCTTTTCAGTGTTCAAAGTTGCTTATACTTACAAGCGCTATGTAAAGGAAAAGCAAGAGTATTACTGCTATAAAAATGAATATGAAAATGAGGTTGAGAAATTATTATATGGAAGTGGCTGTCTAACAACTCTGCTGAGACTCTGAGCATCACCAGTATGAACTAGGCATTTTGCCTGCAAATTAACAACACAGCTGTGTCAAGTTGAAGCCACTGTCTGTGTGAAGGCTAAAAATGGAGCCAGGATACTGGAGCACAGTCCTGTAGCACTGGGAAAAGCCTCATCTCTGTCAATCTGAAATTCAGCAGGTGAAGGGGGCAGAGGCTGTTCCTCCTTCCAGACCACTCCCAACCACAGAGCGACAAAGCGAGAAAACTCTGTATGGGAAACCCCGCTGATTTTCACCCCTCTCAGTCCTTAGATGTAGTTTTAGAAGTGCAGAAGAAAGAAATGCAACAGACTGTTTGCACTATGAGAAGAGAGCCTTTTGGGGTTTATTTTGCTATTGAAATGGCACTAGAGGATTTAATAAAACCCATATCACAAGGGCACCCAGTTACCACCACGGCAGGTGCCATATAGAACAGGCAGAAATCACAGCACTGCTGCTTACCGTCCAAGTGTGCCTTTGTACAATATACCGATTTCATTTGCTTATAACTTTTCCAGATTTAACTGCTTGGGTTGAACACAGCCCATGCCAGGTGTCTGCCTCAGGCTGTTTTTTTTCTGTTTGGTTCTATGTTTCTGTTTTAGGGTTTTGACATTTTCAACTAGCATCATTCAAACACTTCTGAGAGTGAGACCAAAGAGAAAATAAGTTGCTTTGCTTTGTAGAAATGCCTCATGCTTTGAAGTAGGGAGGTACAGTTTAGCAAGGGAGTAACTTTGTGTCAAAGATGTGCCTTTTGCTTCCCTGTGAACATCTGCCCCAAACAGGAAGAGTTTAAGTTACCTTTGAAAAGTCAATAATTTTCATACTTGCAAGAATTTAGCTAAAGGTTCAGAAACAAGTGTCTTCATGAACTGTGCATCACTCAGCATGCCAAAGTGTCTCTCAGCTCCTAGAGCACATCAGACTGTGAAACTGCCACTCTCAGAAGAGAGAGAGAGCATCCTCCATTCCCCCTTTGCCTCCCACCCTCATTGCTGCTTCTGGCAGGACTCTGAGCTGCTTTCAAACAGGGACTGAGCTGGCCCTGCAGAGCAGCTGCAGGACAGAGAGACAGCTTTCCTGTAATTACTCATGCCCAGTACTCTGCGTGCAGATGGAGCCAGGCACCTTGAGCTGAGGGGAGATGGGGACAGGGTGATGTAAATCACCCATTCGCAACAGGCTCCCGACTCTGGGTCTGAGTCTAGCAGGGACACAGTGGCTCAAGCCCTGTCCTCCTCCCTCCCCACCAGCCCTCTCTAAGACGATGAGCAGAAGGCTTGGCATATCTGTGTGAAGCCACACGGTTAAATGAAGGCTGTGTTCACCTGGGCCATGCTGTGAAGGGGAATGAGAGCAGAGAGAGAAAGCTTTGACGGGAAAATCGGAATAGGGTACACAAAAGGAGTGGGAGGAGGGGAGCAACTTGAATCAGGGCAAGAGGGTGGAGTGTTAGAAAGGATGGTGGGGATGGGAGCAGGAGGTTGGGACTGGCTGACTAAGGAAAAGGGACTGACCTGAGGAGAAAGGGAAGGGAGAAAGGGAGAGATTTTGATTTGGACAGCAGGCTCGGGGTCGGTGAGTAGGATTCACTGACTGTGGAGACTAGAAATGAGAGACTCAAAGGCTGAAAACTGGAATTGGATAAAAGTAACGGGATATGTCACAGAACCAGGGATGAGGAGGACCCAGGATCGGGGCAAAGAGGGGGAGAGGGAGAGGAGGTTTGGAAGTGACAGGAAAGAAAAAGCCAAGTTTGGGGAAATGGTCAGAAAGCGTCAGTGCCACTTTGGCTCTGGAGTTTGGAGTGGTCACCATGACTCCAATTATCTCCACCCTCTGCTGTTAACAAGCAGACGTGAAGCCCAGAGGCAAAGTAGGTGTCTCCTCTTCCTTCTGAAGTGGCTCATTAGAAGAAAAACCACATGCTACTATTAGCAGGTAGCTCACACGGCGAATATCCGTGCAGGGGAGCTGACAGTTCCAGTACCCTGGTAAGACACATTGGATTCATATGGCAGACTTTTCATTTTGCGGTTGCTATCTTTTTGTAAAAACTAAAGGGTATATGCACACAGACAGTCCTGCACTAAGGGAACTGCCTGGAGGTTTCAATAGTGAAGACTCATGAACAAGGAGACGTCAGGCTAAGGTTATCTGTACTGTGTGTGTATATGCATCGTACAATCCTTACTTCGTTACATGATCATGCACTGTTTGTTCCAGGGGACATGACCCTTTTTCATTAGAAAGGACCTAACTTGTGATTGTGAGGTGGGAATATATAGTGACAGAGACCCCTGTAGTTCTCCCTCATGCTGCCTCTGCTGCACAAGCTGGAAGGTGTGTGTGAAGAAGGGTGTAAATGCAAGAGACAGCAGCAGATGTGAAAATATTTACCTCTTATTACGGGGGTCACTGCTGCCAGGAGGAACTGAATTTGGCCAACTCTACCATGACACGTCTGTGAGATACTAAGAGAATATCTGAAACCAAACTATTCCCAAGCAGTTATAAATCGTTTGCCATTTTTTTATTCTCTGTGATTGCCTCCACATCCCACCTAAGCTTAGATTTGTTCAAGTGACAGGTGGCCATAGCTGTCATCGAAATCAGTGAGAACTGGACCTGAATATATCACCAGTGGAGAGAAGAGAAAGGGCTGACAAAATACTCGTAGGCATAGCAAAAGTCCTGTAGTGCATAGCACTACCTAGGTAGGGCTGCCCTGTACTCCTTTAAGGTCAGCGTAAAAAGTAACCAGTCTTTTTTTGGAGCTAAATATATGACACAGTTATAGCCATCACTCAAAACAAGCAAAGAAACTGCTTTTACAACCATTTGAATTCTACGAGGGAAATAGGGCTGTCGGTATAATAATACATAAGATTACATCAAGTTAATATGTGGCTCTGTCTGCTCCTAATGAAATAATATGCTAGACCCTCCTCTCCCAATTAGGTAACTGCTCAGCTACAAGATGGGTAATAATATAAATTTTCATAATAATGTCCTCAGACATCTCAAATTAGGGACCCTTTGACTTTAATTTCTTTGTGCCTCAGTATAAAATGTGGACAATAATGGACAATAATACTCCTATTGTGAAGGCTATTGTGAAGATAAATACATTAATTCTTGAAAAGCCCTTAGGAAGTACAGCGATGAGTGTCACAAAAAAGCTTATGAGGAAATGAATGATTTCATCTTCATATCAAGGTTTCAATAGTGTGCAGTAAGTAAGGCCTGGGGCCACACGCTACACAGAAAGGGTAAACTAAAATATTGAATAGCTTCTCATTAAGTGTACACCATTTATCCAGTGCAGCAAGTGAGACAGAGGTCCTGTGGAAAAATGGGATGTGAATAGATAATTAAAGATTGTATCATAATGCATATGCACAATAAGGGTGAAAAGTTTAGACCAGTGACCTTAATTCTGGCATCTCCTAACTTCTGAATGCATGACTCTGCAGCCTCCGTAGTGTTGTCTTATTTTTAACATCATTTTTTATGCGTAACTGTATTCGTGTTGCTTAAATCATCATCTGCTCATTTCTGATATTAGGCTTGTTTGTGTCACGCTTTTCTTTCTCTCATCCCCTGTATTTGGAACACTTTGTCAAGATAAGCAAATCTTTGCAGCCTGACCTTGAGGAATAGTAGGAGTTTGTGTAATTTAGATTAGTGCAGTATTTGTTTGGCCCAGATGCCAGAAACATCCCCAAGGGTATTTAACATTCATTCAGAAGATGTAGCTGTTGCTTTGCAACCTAAGGTCAGGACAAAAGTACCAACATGCAACCAAGAGAATACGCTGCAGCTCTCGCCTGGGAGGCGGCAGCTGCAGGCGGCTGGTGCAGCACCAAGCAGGCTGCCTTCAGAAATGCTACAGCACACAGTCTGGAACCGTCTGAGCAGCCTTCTCTGACACAGTCTGCAGAAACCAGGCTGAATCAGGGCCATCAAAAAGTACACTTGTCGACTCAAGATGGGACAACGGTCCCTTTGGCGTCCTCTAACTCTGGCTGCCTGATAAAGCAGATCATTTACTGCCACCTACTCCTAAATAGATCGTGTGCTGTACATGGCATCACTGCTGCTGTTGAGGATTGTTTGTTTCTCCACTCTGGGCACACAGTTCTGAAGTGGAATGAAATTTCATTATAAACCTAATGCATGCTGTACATTGTATATAGTCAAGCCCAAAGACCACCTGAGAGAAACTAAAAGCAAAGAGCCATTCAAGAAGGATTATAGGATTATATCCTTAAATCCATAGCAAGATGCATTAGAAAGAGATGTACACTGTTTTCTCATTTTCATCTACAGGCGATAAAATGGATTACCTAGCCACAATTTTCCATCATTTAATTCCTTGTGTGGTACCTGATGTGGGAAACAACATCATAGCAGAGCTCACTGAGAACTGATGGAGAGTGAAATTGAAGCTGGTTTTGTATGAAAGGAAGAGCTACAATGTCTCTCCTGAAAGATGAAATAAAATCACAGCCCAAAATGACCAGTAGCAGCCAGAATGTCTACAATGCAGTCTTCAGGATTACTGTATCACGTTGTACTGGGTTTGCATGGCAAGGTTTTGGTAACAGGGGGGCTACAGGGATGGCTTCTGTGAGAAGCTGCTAGAAGCTTCTCCTACGTCTGATAGAGCCAATGCAGCCGGCTCCAAGACAGACCCACTGCTGGCCAAGGCCGAGCCCATCAGCAACGGTGGTAGCGCCTCTGGGATAACATATTTAAGAAGGGGAAAAACAACTGCACAACGGCAGCTGGAAAAGGGACAAGTGAGAATATGTGAGAGAAACAGCTCTGCAGACACCAAGGTCAGTGAAGAAGGAGGGGGAGGAGGTGCTCCAGGCGCCGGAGCAGAGATTCCCCTGCAGCCCGTGGTGAAGACCATGGTGAGGCAGGCTGTCCCCTGCAGCCCATGGAGGTCCACGGTGGAGCAGATATCCACCTGCAGCCCATGGAGGACCCCACACTGGAGCAGGTGGACGCCCAAAGGAGGCTGTGACCCTGGGGGAAGCCCGTGCTGGAGAAGGCTCCTGGCCGGACCTATAGACCCGTGGAGAGAGGAGCCCACGCTGGAGCAGCTTTGCTGGCAGGACTTGTGACCCCGTGGGGGACTCACGCTGGAGCAGTCTGTTCCTGAAGGACTGCACCCTGTGGAAGGGACACACGCTGGAGCAGTTTGTGAAGAACTGTAGCCTGTGGGAAGAACCCATGTTGGAGAAGTTCATGGAGGACTGTCCCTTGGGAGAGACCCCACACTGGAGCAGGGGAAGAGTGTGAGGAGTTCTCTCCCTGAGGAGGAAGGAGAGACAGAGACAACATGTGATGAGCCGACAGCAACCCCCATTCCCTGTCCCCCTGCACCACTGCAGGGGAGGAGGTAGAGAATTCAGGTGTAAAGTTAAGCCCGGGAAGAAGGGAGGGGTGGGGGGAAGGTGTTTTTAAGATTTCGTTTTTATTTCTCATTATCCTACTCTTATCACTATCCTACTCTTATCATTATCTCTTATTATCCTTCTCATTATCCTATTTCTTCACTGAAAGGGTTGTCAGAGACTGGAACGGGCTGCCCAGGGAGGTGGTTGAATCACCATCCCCGGAGGTTTTTAAAGGACATGTGGATGAGGGGCTTAGGGACAATGTTTAGTGGTGGACTTAGCAGGATTAGGTTTACAGTTGGACTTGATAATCTTAAAGGTCTTTTCCAACCTAAATGATTGTATGATTCTATACTCTGATTTGATTGTTAATAAATTAGATTAATTTTCCCCAAGTCGAGTATGTTTTGCCTGTGACGGTAGTTGGTGAGTGATCTCCCTGTCTCTGTACCCACAAGCTTTTCATTATATTTTCTCTCCCCTGTCCAGCTGAGGAGGTAGTGATAGCGCAGCTTTGGTGGGCACCTGGCATCCAGCCAAGATCAACCCACCACACACTTAATTAATGCTCGTGGGGGTACAAGCCATAAATGCACTGAGAAATGCAGTGTTCCACAGGCTTCTATGGTTGTTGAAGAAGAGATGGAAACAGAGTTGGCCAGGACAGAATAAAACCTTCTTGAAGGTGCAAGCCAAATTTGGCTGGCCGCAGCAGAAAGGCAGCTCTGCCAGGTTGGGGTCACTGAAACCCCATGAGTACTTCATCCTGGGAGTGGGGCTTCACCACCAGCATCTGCCTTTGCTCTGTGCCTACCTCTGTGCCACTGGTGCACTGTACAGTGTTGCTGGATGGAGGAAGAGGATTTCAGGGGATCAAGCCAGTTTCAAGTCCTTCTCCCCGCTGCCGTCCTACCCTGCATGGCAAGACCAGCCAGCTACCACCATGGTCTTTCTTCAGAGACAGGGAACTGCTTGCAAATGGCTACTCTGAGCTGGAGGTGGCCAGGCATGGAGCTGCAGCCATGGCTGTGGGGACAGGCCCCTCTTTCCCTAATGGGAAAAACCGCCCCCAGCAACCTGCTGCCTTAGGACACGGACTGCCTTGCTCAGACCCAGTCCTGAAAGTGGCTCTTTAATTTGCCCATATTCATCCAGGGAGAAATGGATCCAGTGCCTGGTGTAACCAAGTTCAGAGGCCCTGACAGCTCCACCTTGCATTGGTTGATAATGGATTGTCCCCTCCATGCCTGCGGCTGCGCTCCCTGCCAACGAAGCGAGAGATGAAGGCATACGGAGCCACCTGTACTCATCACATACTACCTGAGGCTGTGTCGTTCTGGCATCAGAGGTACCAAGACAAGTTCAGCATTACTGGCTACTGCAGCAATTGAACAAGTGTTGGGGGAAGGAGGTGAAAAATACAGCTCTTTCCCGGGTTGATTAACATCAGTTTTTGTCTCAGTTTGTACCATTTCAACAATCGTGACAACGTGTTAATGGACCTACAGCACCTGTTAGCTCGTGCAGGGCTCTAAGGAATCTTAATGAAAAATTACATTGCAAATACTATCTAGGTACTAGGAAGAGATAAAGAACAGATTAATTATTTGGGGACGAGCTGAGACATACTGTAGTCCAAAGTGAGCTGCAGCGGACTACTGAGACTATTTGGGAGACTCTACAGGCATGTTGATTTAGTTGCTTCACTACTCCAGCGGGAAACACAGATTCACATTGTGTCATGCAATGCTGGTCCCCAGTCTATCTGTCAGATCTGGTAAGTGTTATGCTGGGGAATCTCCCTAATGAGCATTACAGGAGGAGCAGGCAAACATGGTCAGATTCCAGAAAAGAGACTCTTTTTAGCTTCTGACCTGTAGCAGACTAGAAGCCTGGTTGACTTAAGGTCACGCTTAGACAACACCTGTGACCCACAGAGACATGATGCCAAACACAATACAGCAGATTAATTAAATGTTAGTTCAAAATAAGAAACCATTGCAACTATAATTTCCAATCACTAAAGCACTAGGAAATACTTTGCCTCCTCTATACACATGAGAGTGAATTACTTATTGATGGGTTCAATAAAGTCTGATTCTAACAGATGCAAAAATATCTAATGTACTCAAGTATCTCAAGACACTCAGTGATTAACTACATATGTCCCTTTTGTTATAGAAAGAAAAGCAGCAGCTTTATAGCACGTTAGAACTCAAAGGCAATAAAAGTGAGCATGTTTTTTTGTTAATGTCTCATGTAACAGGCTTCAAACTTTCCAAGGAAGTATAAACAACTGCCATTCAATAAGCTTTGCAGAAATAATGCAGTTAGACCAACAATATCGGACATATTCTTGTTTCTGTTCTGCTCTAAGGTTTGATTAAGAGCAATCAAGCTGGTTTTGCTCTTTCTCCTTACTTGAACTCAGTATTGTTGCTAGGTGGATCTGTATGCCCAGGTACAACCTGGCACTAAGTCCTGTAAATGCAGTATGCCATCTAACTAAATGTAAGATATGGGTAGGCATAAAACTTGTCTTAAGGCAACACTCTACTTACTGATGGCAAACTGAGATTTATCTTTCTTTTTTTAGCTCACATGGTTGCATTTACAAATTGCATGCAATTCTATCACTTAGAAAACAGCTGAACCAGTTCAATTTCATCTCAGATTTTTCACTTTTAGATAAAAACCTGTGTAACAACGCTCTTTACAAAGCAGATTTCGACAATCAAATAATATATTCCAGAGCATTTCTGTGGAGTTGAAATTACCTGAATGTCACCATTACTGTTATATCAACATATATCACTGCAATATAATCTTAAAGGAATGCAACACTCATCAGACATACATCCCACAACAACAAAGCCTATCACACACTGATTACAGCAGAATGGGTGAAAAGACTCTCCTTGCAACTAAAGATGAAAATAGTCCGGTGAAAGACTTGCAAACAATTTCCAGCTTTTCTTGTTCCTAGATTTCCACGTTTTTTGTGCATTGGGCTGGATATGGTGGTTTCAGAGGGCAGTGTGTGAAAATGCTAGGTCTGCTTTTGGAGAACTGCTTCATTATGTCAGGTAAATACCGGCACTACAAAAGAAGGGCCTCAGCGTCACATGTATGGCACGTACCCACTGTCAGGGTAAAAGGGAACAACTGTGACAAATGAGAAGCTTTTTCAGTTAATTCGTTTTGTGTGTAGTCATCTCAGAGCCAAGAGGCTCCAGCTGGGACCGGTGCCTGATTATGCTAGAAGCTGTACCAAGTCAGACAGCATCCTCTCTGAGCACCTTAGGGGCTAAGCAGACAATCAGACAACTAGTAAAAGAAAAGAACTACAGTTGTTCCTTTTCAGCAAATGAGGAATTGAATCACAGAGCTAAAAAAAGGGCCCAGCCCTCAGCCAGTATAAATTGGCACAATAGGATTCAGGTCAGCACAAATACACCAAGTTACAGCAGCTGAAGCAAACCCTGGAGTTGAATTTATAATGCCTGAGACAAATATAATGCATCCAAGGAAGATTTAACCATCTGTGACCAGTGTAAAGGATGAAATGTACTTAAAAATGCTGTACTTCACATGTCTTGTTTGACAAAATCCACAGCATAAAATGATGGTG